>NC_080047.1:24711031-25033354 GCF_026212465.1 Amaranthus tricolor
AAATAAAATAAAACTAACATAATAAAACTATAATAAACCTAATAATAATAAACATAACTTATTAAGTATTTTCACAGAATCAAATATTCATGAGGACTTCATGAGAACTTTAACAAACTTAGCAACACAGATGATCACTAAACTAGCATAAACACAGCAGCACACATATCATTCATAAGAATCAATATAAATCAACAAGATATGTAACTGTGTATTCACTGCTCCTGTTAAGTTTGTGCATAATCTTCCCCCTTTTGACATCAATCAAAAAGAATTGGGAGTTATCAAATCTCAGCACAAACCATATAGATTTGTTAGTGATGAAAACAACAAACAACAATAATAAAAGCAAGTGCTATGAACAAAGATTAAACCTGCATAGAGTTAATTTTCACAGACCATAGAAAATAAAAACAAAGAAAAGTAGCAATTGTTCAAAGTTACAACAACCATGTACCCCAGATGGTACAAGGCAAAAAGAAAAATTGTTTGTTAAGTAATACAGCCAACAAATCATTAAATTTTTGAGCAGAGGGATCAAGGGTCAGTCTCTTCTTCATCAATGTACTCAGTCTGCACCTACACTGTGTCCAGCTTGGCACCAAGGCGTTGTTCCATTTGGTTTAGCTGATCCACAATAGAAGCAAGCGAGACACGAGTTTCATCCTGAAATGCAATGAATTGAGACTGTAGATCAAGGAGCTTGGAGAGAATGGAATGTAAGGAAACTGCAGGAACAGAGTCAAAGTTAGTACAGCCAATATTGGGTGAAGTGTGTGATTGTGGTGGTGAATTGGCTGGCTTGGGAGAGGTAGGTTCATCAGATGTTGGCTCAGGGATGGTGTCAGATGGTGTTTCATCAACCAAAGTAGCCTTGCGTTTCGAGGCCAACCTCCTACTCTTCCTTTGCATTGACTTAGCCTTTTTCCTCATAGCCAACACAATCTCTTCATCACTGGAATCACTGCAGAGATTGTGAGGAACATTTTCATCCAAGGCTTCCTTTTTCTTTTCCTTTTCCCCCTTACTTGCAGCTCCATCCTGTTCCTCTTTCTCAGATTTTTCAGTATTTTCAGAGGGAACAGGATCTTGTTCCTTTTCTTCCTCATTCTCCTTGTCCTCCTTTTTCTCCTCTTCCTCCTTTTCCTCCTTTTCTTCTTCAACCTCTTCAGCCCCTTCTTCTTCAGATTCAACTTCTACAACCTCCTCATGCATCAATACTCCCTCATCATTCAATTTTAAACGCAAATTTTGTAAACATTTAGCACCAATTTTCATATTGGGACCCATTGGGAACTCCAACCCTTCCAATGGGACCTCAAACTTCCTAAAAATCCATGTTAACAACCCTCCATAACCAATGAAACTTTTCTTTTCAATACAGTCTGATAAATGAGAGATCATCAACGAAGGAAAATTTATTTTAATATGTTTTTCCATGCAGTAAATCAAGGTGGCATCACGCAAACTCACTTGACTACGTTTTGAGTTTCGTGGTAAGATAAATCTGCGAGCAACATTGTACAACAATTTATGCATAGGGGACAGAACATTGTGACTGATCTTCCCCTTTTGATCAACTCCTAAAAATTTTAAAATTGTTCGTTCATTAATGCCAGAAAATGCAATCTTTGACCCAATATGATATGTATCAAAACCAACATTGGGAACATTAAACCATTCCCCTAATAAAGCGCTGTTAAATTCAATTTTAACAGTTTTAACAACACTAGAACACATACCGCCATCATTAGAGAAATTTACAATAAATTCTCTCATTAGGTTTGGAAAAATCGAATTGCAACTTTAGTTTGACATCAATGATTCCCATTCTTGAAACTTTAAAATGTCATGCAATCTAGGAAAGTTAGTAGAATCATACCAATATTTGTCCAACCCGAACCCTACAGTCATCTCCTTTGAAACTTCTTCTGCGCTGTTTGGATCAACATGCTTCGATCGCTTAACTACTCTAGAAGATGAACCACCTGTTGACATTTTTCTTTTGGTACTAGTGGGTTCAGTGGAGTGTTTTGGTGATTCTTGTGTGGTTTCAGTTGGTGTGGGTGGTGCATCCTGCAGTAATGGTGGTGGAAGAACTACTCTTAGTGGTTTTGGTTGATCGGGCATACAGGATTTGGGAGTTTTCTTGCCTGATTTAGAGGATTTGGGGGTTTTCATTTTTGAATTTTTTGAAGGTTTTGAGCGAGAAGGAAGGACGGTTTCTTGGGGGATTGAGAGAAGGTTTAGGAAGGTAATGGGTAATGACATGAAGCAGGGGTTTTTAAATGATTGAAGTGACGGTTACTCCTCCAAGTCCCATCTCTTTATTGCCTTTGCATTACTTGAGTGAAGAAGAATCGTTTTCCCAAAACTCTCAATTCCATCTCTTTATTGGCCGTACAAAAAAAATGTGAAATATGAATAAAATATGAAATAAGAAAATTAAAAAAAAATTAATTATGATTTTATGAAATATTAACAATATATTATGATATTATGAAATATTATGAAGAAATTAATGAACATATTGCTTTGGTCTGATTGAATTAACAACATGCAAACGTAAAAACATTCATAGTACTAACTTTATTACGTGTTTACCGGATCCATGCAATAATTGATTTTCAATCAAGATTTTGAGATTGATTCCTGACCTTTTCATTTTCATGATGCTTCAATGGGAAATATATGCAACTAACTTTAGTGGAGCTTGATCATACCAAGTTCCAATCTCATCTTTTCATATTGTTCCCTAGGAAGTGGTTTGGTCAGAATATCTACAACTTGTTCATTTGTGTTAACATGCTTCAGTACAATATTTTTGTGTTCTACGTTATCCTTAAGAAAATGATGTCTAATATTTATATGTTTAGCACGTGAATGATGCACTGGATCTTTAGATATACATATGGCACTAGTATTATCACAATAAATAGGAATGCATTCAACTTTAATACCAAAATCTCTAAGTTGCTGTTTTATCCAAAGCATTTGGGAACAGCAAGCTGCTGCTGCTACGTATTCAGCTTCTGCAGTGGATAATGCAACTGTGTTTTGTTTCTTGGAACTCCATGAAACTAAACATGAGCCAAGATATTGTACCATACCTGATGTACTTTTTCTATTAACAAGATCACCTGCATAATCTGCATCACTAAAACCTTTTAAATCATAAACATCACTTTTAGGATAAAATAGGGACAAGTTGTCTGTTCCCTTCAAATATCTCAAAATTCTCTTTACTGCCGTGAGATGTGATTCTTTAGGACTTGATTGAAATCTAGCACATAAACCAACACTAAAAGAAATATCAGGTCTACTTGCAGTTAGATACAATAAAGAACCTATCATGCCTCTATACATTGTTTGATCTACGTTAGTTCCATTTAGGTCGTCATCTAGTCTAACATTGGTAGCCATAGGTGTATGATTGGTTTTTGCATTATTTAGTCCATATTTCTTAAGAAGTTCTTTGATGTATTTTTGTTGATGAATAAAGATACCATTTTCAGTTTGTTTAATTTGCAAACCAAGAAAGAAATTTAATTCTCCCATCATGCTCATTTCAAATTCTGTACCCATAAGGTTAGCAAATTCTTTACATAATGAATCATTAGTAGCACCAAAAATAATATCATCAACATAAATTTGAACAACCAAAATGTTAGAACCTTTATTCTTAAAGAAAAAGGTTTTGTCGATTTTTCCTCTTACAAAGTTGTTTTGAATCAAAAACTTTGAAAGTCTTTCGTACCATTGCCTAGGAGCTTGCTTCAAGCCATATAGGGCTTTGTCAAGCTTGTAGACATGATTAGGACAAGAGGTATTCTCAAAACCTGGGGGTTGTTCCACAAAAACTTCTTCATCAAGATAACCATTCAAAAAAGCACATTTCACATCCATTTGATATAGTTTAAAATTCATAAATGCAGCAAAAGAAATTAAGATTCGGATAGCCTCTAACCTTGCTACTGGAGCAAAAGTCTCAGTGTAATCAATACCTTCTTGTTGATTATAACCTTTAACCACGAGTCTAGCTTTATTTCTAACAATTATTCCATGCTCATCAAGCTTGTTCCGAAATACCCATTTCAAACCAATAACTTTCTTGTTTTTCGGTTTGGGTTCCAAGTGCCACACTTTATTTCTTTCAAACTCATTTAATTCATCTTGCATGGCAACTATCCAATCGGAATCCTTCAAAGCTTCCTCGTGATTTTTTGGTTCAAGTGATGATAGGAACGCAAAGTGTGCACAAAAGTTTCTCAATTGAGATCTAGTTTGTGTTCCCTTATTTATATCACTTATAAATGAATCAAGAGGATGATATCTTTGATACTTCCAAGGTTTAGGCACAAATTCTCTTGAAGGAACAGTAGCATGTTCTTGTTCAGCATCTTGATTGACATTCTGTTCAGCTACTGGATCATTTTGCTCATCTGTGGGAATAGCTGGATTGGGAACAGTCTGTTGGTCCTGTTGTGCTGGCAGTTCCTGAACTTGGTCAGTTTCTTCTGCCTCTTCTTGTATCGACTGTTCACTTGCTGTTCCTTGATCTTGCACTTTGATTCCTTCATCATCATCTTCCAAGTTTGCAAGACCTATTTTAATGTTACTTGTTTCCTGTTCACTTGTTGAAAAGTTAGTTTCATCAAAGATTATGTGAACAGACTCCTCTACACTCATTGTTCTCTTATTATAAACTCTGTAAGCTTTACTTTGTGACGAATAACCGAGAAACACTGCCTCATCACTTCTTTCATCAAATTTATCTATATTTCGTTTTCCATTCACATGTACAAAACATTTGCATCCAAACACACGAAAATAGGAGATATTTGGTTTAACACCTTTGAGCAATTCATAGGGTGTTTTAGAAGTGATTGGTCTAATTAGTACACGATTCAATGTATAGCATGCAGTATTAACGGCTTCTGCCCAAAAATTCCTAGGTAGACCACTAGCAATCAACATGGTCCTAGCCATTTCTTCTAGGGTCCTATTTTTCCTTTCTACCACTCCATTTTGTTGTGGTGTTTTAGGTGCGGAAAAATTGTGATTTATACCATGTTCATTGCAATAATTCATGAAGTTTGAATTTTCAAATTCTTTCCCATGATCAGACCTAATGTGAACAATTTGATTATTGGTAGATTTTTGTGTTTTATTAGCAAAGGAAACAAACTCATCAAAAGCTTCATCTTTGCTTGCCAAAAATAAGGTCCACGTGAATCTACTATAATCATCAACAACAACAAACACATACTTTTTGCCACTACGGCTTTGTGTTCTCATTGGTCCACATAAATCCATATGAATTAATTCTAATGGTCTAGTGGTAGTCACACCGTTCTTTGATTTAAAGGATGACCGCACTTGTTTTCCTTTAGCACAAGGATCACAAACTTCATTTTTAAGGAATTTTATTGCAGGTAATCCTCTTACTAGGTCTTTTGATCTTAAAGTGTTAATCAATGAATAACTAGCATGACCTAGACGCTTGTGCCAAAGAAGTGGGTCTTCTTCAATAACACTTAAACACGTTAGACTGTTTCTGGGAACAGTGTCCAGGTCCACCACATAGGTGTTCCCTTTTCTGATTCCCTCCAGCACAGGGTCTCCTGTACTGTTCCTAGAAATTATGCATTTTTCAGAAGTAAACTTAACAGAGTTACCTTTGTCGCAAAATTGAGAAATACTTAACAAATTGTGTTTTAAATTCTCGACTAAAAATACATTATCAATGGCATGGGAACTAGACCTTCCAACCTTTCCTTTGGCGATTATCTCACCCTTCATGTTGTCACCGAAGGTTACTGTTCCCCCATCATAGGCTTCAAGTGAGAGAAATTTAGATTTGTCACCCGTCATGTGCTTGGAACACCCACTGTCGAGATACCATGAGTTGTTCCCCCTCACTTGAACCTGCAAAGAAATTAGTGGTTAGGTGCAGGAACCCATTCATCCTTGGGTTCCTTGTCGACAATATTTGAATCACATTTCTTAATCCATATACGTTCGACATAATTTTTATTTGCTTTGACATGCTGTTCCCTCTTTGTACATTGATGTTTTAGGTGTCCACTTTTACCACAGAAGGAACAGACTTTACTACTAGGGAGATTTACGTATACCTTTTTCTTTTTATCATTCTTAATATAGCCTAGACCTTCTTTACTCTTGGTTTTAGCATCTAGAATCCATTTGGGAATTTCTTTGAATTTCCCTTTTCCTCTTAAGTTTATTTGAACTTTTAGGAACTTATTTTCTTTTTCACTTGATTCTAATTTTAATTTTATTTCTTGAACTTCCGTGCTAAACTCATGAGTGGTTTTATCATTTTCAACCGATTTTAATCCTAACAATTTGCTTTGATTCAATTCAATATTAAGAGTGATAAATTCCTGTTTTAATTTCTCCAACTGCTCTTTCAAAATGATATTCTTATCTAGCAAATCAAAAAATCTACTTTGCACATCGATTCTAAAGGAGTTTAGATATGAGATATGATCTTCACTTAAGTTAAGATCTTTCTCAATTTGGAGACACTTAGCTGGTTTTTCATCTAGCTTTTCTTGTGTCTCTAAAAGCAATTTGATTAGTTTATTCTTACTTATGTTGGACAGATGTTTAGGAGATGGACCAGAAGACATTACCTCTTTTTCTTTGGATTCTTCATGAGATGCCATGAGGCATAGGTTTGCTGTTTCCTCTTCCACTGGAGCTTCTGTCTCAGCCTCGCTCTCCGAATCTCCCCAAGCTGCTATCATTGCTTTTCTAAAATCAGTTTTGAAGTTTCCCTTCTTATATTGTCTTCCAACTTCTCTTGCTTTTCCCTTGCCCTTCTCATTTTTCCATTGAGGGCAATCCTTGATGAAGTGTTCAGTGCTCCCACACTTATGGCATTCAAAGTTTGTCTTCAAGTTCGGTGTTCCCTTCTCTTTGTTATTTCTTTGATTTCCATATCTTCTGTTCCTGAAGAATTTTTTGAATTTTCGAGCCAACAGTGCTGCTTCCTCTTCACCAGTTTCTGATTCATCGCTATCATCTGCTGCTAGAGCCAGTCCTTTGTTTCGGGAACTGTCAGCTGTTCCCAAATGCAATTCATGGGTCATGAGAGAACCAGCCAGCTCTTCCAAATTAAACTTGGTGAAATCTTTGGACTCCTGGATGGCTGTTACCTTTGCTCTCCAGCGTTCGTCTTGAGGAAGACTCCTAAGTACTTTTCTAACTTGTTCATCAACGAGAATGATTCTACCAAGAGAGACTAACTCATTCGTAATATTTGTGAACCTAGTGAACATTTCTTGAATGTTTTCCCTAGGTTCCATTACGAATCTTTCATATTTGGACATTAGCAAATCAATCTTGGATCTCTTTACTTCACTAGTACCTTCATGGGTAACTTCGAGCAGGTCCCAAATCTGCTTAGCGGTTTTGCAACCCATAATTCGATTGTGCTCATTTGGACCAAGCCCACAGTGAAGTAACTTGATAGCAAGAGCGTTCATCTCCATCTTTTGGAAATCTTCCTTTTCATATTCAGTGATTGGCTTTGGAATTACTTCGTTATTGGAGTTGATGGTCGTCACCTCAAAGTCTCCAATTTCAATAACTCTCCATACTTGGTAATTTTCAGCCTTTATGAATATTTCCATTCTATTTTTCCAGTAGGTATAAAATTTCCCATCGAACATAGGTGGCCTTTGCGTAGAGTAACCTTCTTCCATGCGTTCGTTCATCTTCAACATCTTGACAGGGAACAGGATACAGCTCTCAGGATTTCCTGATCAAATGAGGAACAGGGCTCTGATACCAATTGTAGGAATGCTAATAGATGATTGAATGCAACAAAAGGGGGGGTGAATTGTTGTGTTGTTAGTTTAAGATTTTTTGCTCAACTTTTTGCGGAATTGTATCAAGTAAAGAACAAAACTTAAACTTAAAAACGAAAAGAAAAATAATAAAAGGAGACAAGAATTTTACGTGGAAACCTTCTTGGCCTAATAAGAAGGAAAAACCACGACCCCCCGGGATTTCAAAATTCTCACTATGTTAAGGCAATCAATTACAATTACACATAACAATGTTTTGCTTCACTTAAAGCTTCTCTATTCTTTAAATGCTTCTCTTAAAGCTTCTCTACTTTAGGCCTAATTCTCTTCTCTTCTATTCTCTCCATCTCTTTCTCTTCTCACGATTCTCTCTTCTTCTACCCTTAGACTTCCCACAAGTCTAATTACAACATAACACTCAATTACCCTTTACAAGGCCAATTCTCATAAAGATCAAAATGAAATTGTTGCTCAAGAAAAATATTATGAATTAATTGGCATTTAAAACAAAACTTAGAATATTTTTCTCAATTAAATCTCCCTTAGATGGACATTCTCAATGCAACATTCATTCATTCATTCATACCCACTGAACCGTAATTTCCCTCTTTTATAAGAAGAACAACAAGCAATGCACTCAGCCCATGTTCTCCACGAGTTGCACATATCCCACGTTCTCCATAACTTACTTACTCCCAAAGAAAATGGAAAGTTAGTTAAAGGTAGGAGTGGAATGTAACTGCTGTACACATGCACGGTTAAAACATCATGGGTTAAGGAAGATCCTAAATTATAGGAGACCAATTCAAAGAAGAGAACAAGTCTCTTGAATTCCGAGTTTATAGGAGATAAACAAGGAATTGATTTTCTCCATGTTTTTAGGCGAATTAAAAATATTTTGCCAACTAATAAATAAATTTAATTAAGCAACTAATTAAATTTTAACCTTTTACATGAACTAAAAACAGAAAACTTAATTTTCGTAATTTCCAGTCAATGTCTTCTTCAGACCTGTATTATGAGGAACAGCACACTGTCTCCATCTACAACTTTCGTCAGAACTTCAACTCTAGGAACAGTAAACTCTCTTCCAGAGCAATTGTCCAACTTCTTGGATATTTGAGACATGTACATCTTCCACGAATCAAGTCATAGGCTTCATCAACGATTCACATTAAATCGGATATATACCTACAAAACAATCTCTAATAATATGTTTGTTTATTTAAAAGTAAAGTCATCATCAAAACCTTAAGAGGCCAACAGGATCAATGATCAATGAAGAATGAATGATGAAGAATGAACAAGGATCGATGATCATTGAAGAATGAACGATGAAGAATAAACAAGGATCAATGATAATTGAAGAATGAACGATGTAGAATGAATAAGGATAAATGATAAATGAAGAATGAACGATGAAGAACGAAGAAGGATCAATGAGCATTGTGGAATGACCGATGAAGAATGAACAAGGATCAATGATCATTGAAGAATGAACGATAAAGAATGAACAAGGATCAATGATCAATGAAGAATCAACGATGAAGAATGAACAAGGATCAATGAGCATTGTAGAATGAACTATGAAGAATAAACAAGGATCAATGATCAATAATGAATGAACGATGAAGAATGAACAAGGATCAATGATCAATGAAGAATGAATGATGAAGAATGAACAAGGATCAATGATCATTGAAGAATGAACGATGAAGAATGAGCAAGGATCAATGATAATTGAAGAATGAATAATGTAGAATGAACAAGGATAAATGATTAATGAAGAATGAACGATAAAGAACGAACAAGGATTAATAATGAACAAGGATCAATAATCATTGAAGAATGAACGGTGAAGAATGAACAAGGATCAATGAGCTTTGTAGAATGAACAAAGAAGAATGAACAAGTTTCAATGATCAATGAAGAATGAATGATGAAGAATGAACAAGGATCAATGATCATTGAAGAATGAACAACGAAGATTGAACAAGGATCAATGATTAATGAAGAATGAACGATGAAGAATGAATAAGGATCAATAAGCATTGTTGAATGAACGACGAAGAATGACCAAGTATCAATGATCATTGAAGAATGAACGACAAAGAATGAACAAGGATCAATGATCAATGAAGAATGAACGATGAAGAATGAACAATGATCAATGAGCATTGTAGAATGAACGATGAAGAATGAACAAGCATCAATGTTCAATAATGAATGAATGATGAACAATGAACAAGGATGAATGATCAATGAAGAATGAATGATGAAGAATGAACAAGGATCGATGATCATTGAAGAATGAACGATGAAGAATAAACAAGGATCAATGATAATTGAAGAATGAACGATGTAGAATGAATAAGGATAAATGATAAATGAAGAATGAACGATGAAGAACGAAGAAGGATCAATGAGCATTGTGGAATGACCGATGAAGAATGAACAAGGATCAATGATCATTGAAGAATGAACGATAAAGAATGAACAAGGATCAATGATCAATGAAGAATGAACGATAAAGAATGAACAAGGATCAATGAGCATTGTAGAATGAAGTATGAAGAATAAACAAGGATCAATGATCAATAATGAATGAACGATGAAGAATGAACAAGGATCAATGATCAATGAAGAATGAATGATGAAGAATGAACAAGGATCAATGATCATTGAAGAATGAAGGATGAAGAATGAGCAAGGATCAACGATAATTGAAGAATGAACGATGTAGAATGAACAAGGATAAATAATCAATGAAGAATGAACGATAAAGAACGAACAAGTATTAATAATGAACAAGGATCAATAATCATTGAAGAATGAACGGTGAAGAATTAACAAGGATCAATGAGCTTTGTAGAATGAACGAAGAAGAATGAACAAGGATCAATGATCAATGAGGAATGAATGATGAAGAATGAACAAGGATCAATGATCATTGAAGAATGAACGATGAAGAATGAACAAGGATCAATGATAATTCAAGAATGAACGATGTAGAATGAACAAGGATAAATGATCAATGAAGAATGAACGATAAATAACGAACAAGGATTAATAATGAACAAGGATCAATAATCATTGAAGAATGAACGGTGAAGAATGAACAAGGATCAATGAGCTTTGTAGAATGAACGATGAAGAATGAAAAAGGATCAATGATCAATGAAGAATGAATGATGAAGAATGAAAAAGGATCGATGATCATTGAAGAATGAACGATGAAGAATGAACAAGGATCAATGATAATTGAAGAATGAACGATGTAGAATGAATAAGGATAAATGATCAATGAAGAATGAAAGATGAAGAACGAAGAAGGATCAATGAGCATTGTGGAATGACCGATGAAGAATGAACAAGGATCATTGATCATTGAAGAATGAACGATAAAAAAATGAACAAGGATCAATGATCAATGAAGAATGAACGATGAAGAATGAATAATAATCAATGAGCATTGTAGAATGAACGATGAAGAATGAACAAGGATCAATGATCAATAATGAATGAACGATGAAGAATCAACAATGATCAATGATCAATGAAGAATGAATGATGAAGAATGAACAAGGATCAATGATCATTGAAGAATGAACGATGAAGAATGAACAAGGATCAATGATAATTGAAGAATGAATAATGTAGAATGAACAAGGATAAATGATCAATGAAGAATGAACGATAAAGAACGAACAAGGATTAATAATGAACAAGGATCAATAATCATTGAAGAATGAACGGTGAAGAATGAAAAAGGATCAATGAGCTTTGTAGAATGAACAAAGAAGAATGAACAAGTTTCAATGATCAATGAAGAATGAATGATGAAGAATGAACAAGGATCAATGATCATTGAAGAATGAACGACGAAGATTGAACAAGGATCAATGATTAATGAACAATGAACGATGAAGAATGAATAAGGATCAATAAGCATTGTTGAATGAACGACGAAGAATGACCAAGTATCAATGATCATTGAAGAATGAACGACAAAGAATGAACAAGGATCAACGATCAATGAAGAATGAACGATGAAGAATGAACAAGGATCAATGAGCATTGTAGAATGAACGATGAAGAATGAACAAGGACCAATGTTCAATAATGAATGAATGATGAACAATAAACAAGGATCAATGATCAATGAAGAAAGAATGATGAAGAATGAACAAGGATCGATGATCATTGAAGAATGAACGATGAGGAATAAACAAGGATCAATGATAATTGAAGAATGAACGATGTAGAATGAATAAGGATAAATGATAAATGAAGAATGAACGATGAAGAATGAAGAAGGATCAATGAGCATTGTGGAGTGACCGATGAAGAATGTACAATGATCAATGATCATTGAAGAATGAACGATAAAGAATGAACAAGGATCAATGATCAATAAAGAATGAACGATGAAGAATGAACAAGGATCAATGAGCATTGTAGAATGAACTATGAAGAATAAACAAGGATCAATGATCAATAATGAATGAACGATGAAGAATGAACAAGGATCAATGATCAATGAAGAATGAATGATGAAGAATGAACAAGGATCAATGATCATAGAAGAATGAACGATGAAGAATGAGCAAGGATCAATGATAATTGAAGAATGAACGATGTAGAATGAACAAGGATAAATAATCAATGAAGAATGAACGATAAAGAACGAACAAGGATTAATAATGAACAAGGATCAATAATCATTGAAGAATGAACGGTGAAGAATGAACAAGGATCAATGAGCTTTGTAGAATGAACGAAGAAGAATGAACAAGGATCAATGATCAATGAGGAATGAATGATGAAGAATGAACAAGGATCAATGATCATTGAAGAATGAACGATGAAGAATGAGCAAGGATCAATGATAATTGAAGAATGAACGATGTAGAATGAACAAGGATAAATAATCAATGAAGAATGAACGATAAAGAACGAACAAGGATTAATAATGAACAAGGATCAATAATCATTGAAGAATGAACGGTGAAGAATGAACAAGGATCAATGAGCTTTGTAGAATGAACGATGAAGAATGAACAAGGATCAATGATCAATGAAGAATGAATGATGAAGAATGAACAAGGATCAATAATCATTGAAGAATGAACGATGAAGAATCATTAAAGTTTAATGATCAATGAAGAATGAACAATGAAGAATGAACAAGGATCAATGAGCGTTTTTAGAATGAATGATGAAGAATGAACAAGGATCAATGATCAATAATGAATGAATGATGAAGAATGAACAAGGATCAATGATCATTGAACAATGAACGATGAGGAATGAACAAGGATCAATGAGCATTGTAGAATGAACGATGAAGAATGAACAAGGATCAATGATCAATAATGAATGAAGGATGAAGAATGAACAAGGATCAATGTTCAATGAAGAATGAACAAGGATCAATGAGCATTGTAGAATGAACGATGAAGAATGAACAAGGATCAATGTTCAATAATGAATGAACGATGAAGAATGAAAAAGGATCAATGATCAATGAAGAATGAATGATGAAGAATGAAAAAGGATCGATGATCATTGAAGAATGAACAATGAAGAATGAACAAGGATCAATGATAATTGAAGAATGAACGATGTAGAATGAATAAGGATAAATGATCAATGAAGAATGAACGATGAAGAACGAAGAAGGATCAATGAGCATTGTGGAATGACCGATGAAGAATGAACAAGGATCATTGATCATTGAAGAATGAACGATAAAGAATGAACAAGAATCAATGATCAATGAAGAATGAACGATGAAGAATGAACAATGATCAATGAGCATTGTAGAATGAACGATGAAGAATGAACAAGGATCAATGATCAATAATGAATGAACGATGAAGAATCAACAAGGATCAATGATCAATGAAGAATGAATGATGAAGAATGAACAAGGATCAATGATCATTGAAGAATGAACGATGAAGAATGAACATGGATCAATGATAATTGAAGAATGAACAATGTAGAATGAACAAGGATAAATGATCAATGAAGAATGAACGATAAAGAACGAACAACGATTAATAATGAACAAGGATCAATAATCATTGAAGAATGAACGGTGAAGAATGAACAAGGATCAATCAGCTTTGTAGAATGAACGATGAAGAATGAACAAGGATCAATGATCAATGAAGAATGAATGATGAAGAATGAACAAGGATCAATGATCATCGAAGAATGAACGATGAAGAACCATTAAAGTTCAATGATCAATGAAGAATGAACGATGAAGAATGAACAAGGATCAAAGAGCGTTGAAGAATGAACGATGAAGAATGAACAAGGATCAATGATCAATAATGAATGAATGATGAAGAATGAAAAAGGATCAATCATCAATGAACAATGAACGATGAAGACTGAACAAGGATCAATGAGCATTGTAGATTGAACGATGAAGAATGAACAAGGATCAATGATCATTAATGAACGAATGATAAAGAATGAACAAGGATCAATGTTCATGGAAGAATGAACGATGAATATTGAACAAGGATCAATTATCATTGGACAATGAACGATGAAGAATGAACAAGGATCATCGATTAATGAAGAATGAACGATGAAGAATGAATAAGTATCAATAAGCATTGTTGATTGAACGATGAAGAATGACCAAGGATCAATGATCATTGAACAATGAATGACAAAGAATGAACAAGGATCAATGATCAATGAAGAATGAACAATAATCAATGAGCATTGTAGAATGAACGATGAAGAATGAACAAGGATCAATGATCAATAATGAATGAACGATGAAGAATCAACAATGAGCAATGATCAATGAAGAATGAATGATGAAGAATGAACAAGGATCAATGATCATTGAAGAATGAACGATGAAGAATGAACAAGGATCAATGATAATTGAAGAATGAATAATGTAGAATGAACAAGGATAAATGATCAATGAAGAATGAACGATAAAGAACGAACAAGGATTAATAATGAACAAGGATCGATAATCATTGAAGAATGAACGGTGAACAATGAACAAGGATCAATGAGCTTTGTAGAATGAACAAAGAAGAATGAACAAGTTTGAATGATCAATGAAGAATGAATGATGAAGAATGAACAAGGATCAATGAGCATTGTAGAATGAACGATGAAGAATGAACAAGGATCAATGTTCAATAATGAATGAACGATGAAGAATGAACAAGGATCAATGATTAATGAAAAATGAATGATGAAGAATGAACAAGGATACATGATCATTGAAGAATGAACGATGAAGAATGATCAAGGATCAATGATAATTGAAGAATGAACGATGTAGAATGAATAAGGATAAATGATCAATGAATAATGAACGATGAAGAACGAAGAAGGATCAATGAGCATTGTGGAATGACTGATGAAGAATGAACAAGGATCAATGATCATTGAAGAATGAAGATAAAGAATGAACAAGGATTAATGATCAATGAAGAATGAACGATGAAGAATGAGCAAGGATCAATGAGCGTTGTAGAATGAACGATGAAGAATGAACAAGTATCAATGATCAATAATGAATGAATGATGAAGAATGAACAAGGATCAATGATCATTGAACAATGAACGATGAAGAACGAACAAGGATCAATGAGCATTGTAGAATGAACGATGAAGAACGAACAAGGATCAAAGATCAATAATGAATGAATGATGAAGAATGAACAAGGATCAATGTTCTTTGAAGAATGAACGATGAAGATTGAACAAGGATCAATGATCATTGAACAATGAACGATGAAGAATGAAGAAGGATCAATAAGCATTGTTGAATAAACGATGAAGAATGACCAAGGATCAATGATCATTGAAGAATGAACGACAAAGAATGAATAAGGATCAATGATCAATGAAGAATGAACGATGAAGATGAACAAGGATAAATGATTAATGAAGAATGACCGCTGAAGAATGAACAAGGATCCATGATAATTGAAGAATGAACAAGGATCAATGATCAATGAAGAATGAATGATGAAGAATAAACAAGGATCAATGAGCGTTGTAGAATGAACGATGAAGAATGAACAAGGATCAATGATCAATAATGGATGAATGATGAAGAATGAACAACGATCAATGATCATTGAACAATGAACGATGAAGAACGAACAAGGATCAATGAGCATTGTAGAATGAACGATGAAGAATGAACAAGGATCAATGATCAATAATGAATGAATGATGAAGAATGAACAAGGATCAATGTTCATTGAAGAATGAACGATGAAGATTGAACAAGGATCAATGATCATTGAACAATGAACGATGAAGAATGAACAAGGATCAATGATTAATGAAGAATAAACGATGAAGAATGACCAAGGATCAATGATCATTGAAGAATGAACGACAAAGAATGAACAAGGATCAATGATCAATGAAGAATGAACAAGGATCAATGAGCATTATAGAATGAACGATGAAGAATGAACAAGGATCAATGTTCAATAATGAATAAACGATGAAGAATGAACAAGGATCAATGATCAATGAAGAATGAATGATGAAGAATGAACAAGGATCGATGATCATTGAAGAATTAACGATGAAGAATGAACAACGATCAATGATAATTGAAGAAGGAACGATGTAGACTGAATAAGGATAAATGATCAATCAAGAATGAACGATGAAGAACGAAGAAGGATCAATGAGCATTGTGGAATGACCGCTGAAGAATAAACAAGGATCAATGATCATTGAAGAATGAACGATAAAGAATGAACAAGGATCAATGATCAATGAAGAATGAACGATGAAGAATGAACAAGGATCAATGAGCATTGTAGAATGAACGATGAAGAATGAACAAAGATCAATGATCAATAATGAATGAACGATGAAGAATGAACAACGATCAATGATCAATGAAGAATGAATGATGAAGAATGAACAAGGATCAATAATCATTGAAGAATGAACGATGAAGAATGAAGAAGGATCAATGATAATTGAAGAATGAACGATGTAGAATGAACAAGGATAAATGATCAATGAAGAATGAACGATAAAGAACGAACAAGGATTAATAATGAACAAGGATCAATAATCGTTGAAGAATGAACGGTGAAGAATGAACAAGGATCAATGAGCTTTGTAGAATGAACGATGAAGAACGAACAAGGTTCAATGATCAATGAAGAATGAATGATGAAGAATGAACAAGGATCAATGATCATTGAAGAATGAACGATGAAGAATCATCAAAGTTCAATGATCAATGAATAATGAACGATGAAGAATGAACAAGGATAATTGAGCGTTGTAGAATGAACGAAGAAGAATGAACAAGGATCAATGCTCATTGAACAATGAACGATGAAGAATGAAAAGGATCAATGTCCATTGAAGAATAAACGATGAAGATTGAACAAGGATCAATGATCATTGAACAATGAACGATGAAGAAGGAACAAGGATCAATGATTAATGAAGAATGAACGATGAAGAATGACAAAGGATCAATGATCATTGAAGAATGAACGACAAAGAATGAACAAGGATCAATGATCAATGAAGAATGAACGATGAAGAATGAACAAGGATCAATGAGCATTGTAGAATGAACGATGAAGAATGAACAAGGATCAATGATCAATGAAGAATGAATGATTAAGAATGAACAAGGACCGATGATCATTGAAGAATGAACGATGAAGAATGAACAAGGATCAATGATAATTGAAGAATGAACGATGTAGAATGAACAAGGATAAATGATCAATGAAGAATGAACGACAAAGAACGAAAAAGGATTAATAATGAACAAGGATCAATAATCATTGAAGAATGAACGGTGAAGAATGAACAAGGATCAATGAGCTTTGTAGAATGAACGATGAAGAATGAACAAGGATCAATTATCAATAAAGAATGAATGATGAAGAATGAACAAGGATCAATGTTCATTGAAGAATGAACGATGAAGATTGAACAAGGATCAATGATCATTGAACAATGAACGATGAAGAAGGAACAAGGATCAATGATTAATGAAGAATGAACGATGAAGAATGATCAAGGATCAATGATCATTGAAGAATGAACGACAAAGAATGAACAAGGATCAATGATCAATGAAGAATGAACGATGAAGAATAAACAAGGATCAATGAGCATTGTAGAATGAACGATGAAGAATGAAGAAGGATCAATGATCAATGAAGAATGAATGATTAAGAATGAACAACGATCGATGATCATTGAAGAATGAACGATGAAGAATGAACAAGGATCAATAATAATTGAAGAATGAACGATGTAGAATGAATAAGGATAAATGTCCAATGAAGAATGAACGATGAAGAACGAAGAGGGATCAATGATCATTGTGGAATGACCGATGAAGAATGAACAAGGATCAATGATCATTGAAGAATGAACGATAAAGAATGAACAAGGATCAATGATCAATGAAGAATGAACGATGAAGAATGAACAAGGATCAATGATCATTGAAGAATAAATGATGAAGAATGAACAAGGATCAATGATCAATGAAGAATGAATGATGAAGAATGAACAAGGATAAATTATCAATGAAGAGTGAACGATAAAGAACGAACAAGGATTAATAATAAACAAGGATCAATAATCATTGAAGAATGAACGGTGAAGAATGAACAAGGATCAATGAGCTTTGTAGAATGAACGATGAAGAATGAACAAGGATCAATGATCAATGAAGAATGAGTGATGAAGAATGAACAAGGAACAATAATCATTGAAGAATGAACGATGAAGAATCATCAAAGTTCAATGATCAAGGAAGAATGAACGATGAAGAATGAACTAGGATCAATGAGCGTTGTAGAATGAACGATGAAGAATGAACAAGGATCAATGATCATTGAACAATGAACGATGAAGAATGAACAAGGATCAATGAGCATTGTAGAATGAACGATGAAGAATGAACAAGGATCAATGATCAATAATGAAGGAATGATACAGAATGACCAAGGATCAATGATCAGTGAACAATGAACGATGAAGAACGAACAAGCATCAATGATTAATGAAGAATGAACGATGAAGAATGAACAAGGATCAATGATCAATGAAGTATGAACGATGAAGAATGACCAAGGATCAATGATCATTGAAGAATGAACGACAAAGAATGAACAAGGATCAATGATCAATGAAGAATGAACGATGAAGAATGAACAAGGATCAATGAGAATTGTAGAATGAACGACGAAGAATGAACAAGGATCAATGTTCAATAATGAATGAACGATGAATAATGAACAAGGATCAATGATCAATGAAGAATGAATGATTAAGGATGAACAAGGATCGATGATCATTGAAGAATGAACGATGAAGAATGAACAAGGATCAATGATAATTGAAGAATGAACGATGTAGAATGAATAAGGATAAATGATAAATGAAGAATGAACGATGAAGAACGAAGAAGGATCAATGAGCATTGTGGAATGACCGATGAAGAATGAACAATGATCAATGATCATTGAAGAATGAACGATAAATAATGAACAAGGATCAATGATCAATGAAGAATGAACGATGAAGAATGAACAAGGATCAATGAGCATTGTAGAATGAACTATGAAGAATAAACAAGGATCAATGATCAATAATGAATGAACGATGAAGAATGAACAAGGATCAATGATCAATGAAGAATGAATGATGAAGAATGAACAAGGATCAATGATCATAGAAGAATGAACGATGAAGAATGAGCAAGGATCAATGATAATTGAAGAATGAACGATGTAGAATGAACAAGGATAAATAATCAATGAAGAATGAACGATAAAGAACGAACAAGGATTAATAATGAACAAGGATCAATAATCATTGAAGAATGAACGGTGAAGAATGAACAAGGATCAATGAGCTTTGTAGAATGAACGAAGAAGAATGAACAAGGATCAATGATCAATGAGGAATGAATGATGAAGAATGAACAAGGATCAATGATCATTGAAGAATGAACGATGAAGAATGAACAAGGATCCATGATAATTCAAGAATGAACGATGTAGAATGAACAAGGATAAATGATCAATGAAGAATGAACGATAAAGAACGAACAAGGATTAATAATGAACAAGGATCAATAATCATTGAAGAATGAACGGTGAAGAATGAACAAGGATCAATTAGCTTTGTAGAATGAACGATGAAGAATGAACAAGGATCAATGATCAATGAAGAATGAATGATGAAGAATGAACAAGGATCAATAATCATTGAAGAATGAACGATGAAGAATCATTAAAGTTCAATGATCAATGAAGAATGAACAATGAAGAATGAACAAGGATCAATGAGCGTTTTTAGAATGAATGATGAAGAATGAACAAGGATCAATGATCAATAATGAATGAATGATGAAGAATGAACAAGGATCAATGATCATTGAACAATGAACGATGAAGAACGAACAAGGATCAATGAGCATTGTAGAATGAACGATGAAGAACGAACAAGGATCAAAGATCAATAATGAATGAATGATGAAGAATGAACAAGGATCAATGTTCTTTGAAGAATGAACGATGAAGATTGAACAAGGATCAATGATCATTGAACAATGAACGATGAAGAATGAAGAAGGATCAATAAGCATTGTTGAATAAACGATGAAGAATGACCAAGGATCAATGATCATTGAAGAATGAACGACAAAGAATGAATAAGGATCAATGATCAATGAAGAATGAACGATGAAGATGAACAAGGATAAATGATTAATGAAGAATGACCGCTGAAGAATGAACAAGGATCCATGATAATTGAAGAATGAACAAGGATCAATGATCAATGAAGAATGAATGATGAAGAATAAACAAGGATCAATGAGCGTTGTAGAATGAACGATGAAGAATGAACAAGGATCAATGATCAATAATGGATGAATGATGAAGAATGAACAACGATCAATGATCATTGAACAATGAACGATGAAGAACGAACAAGGATCAATGAGCATTGTAGAATGAACGATGAAGAATGAACAAGGATCAATGATCAATAATGAATGAATGATGAAGAATGAACAAGGATCAATGTTCATTGAAGAATGAACGATGAAGATTGAACAAGGATCAATGATCATTGAACAATGAACGATGAAGAATGAACAAGGATCAATGATTAATGAAGAATAAACGATGAAGAATGACCAAGGATCAATGATCATTGAAGAATGAACGACAAAGAATGAACAAGGATCAATGATCAATGAAGAATGAACAAGGATCAATGAGCATTATAGAATGAACGATGAAGAATGAACAAGGATCAATGTTCAATAATGAATAAACGATGAAGAATGAACAAGGATCAATGATCAATGAAGAATGAATGATGAAGAATGAACAAGGATCGATGATCATTGAAGAATTAACGATGAAGAATGAACAACGATCAATGATAATTGAAGAAGGAACGATGTAGACTGAATAAGGATAAATGATCAATCAAGAATGAACGATGAAGAACGAAGAAGGATCAATGAGCATTGTGGAATGACCGCTGAAGAATAAACAAGGATCAATGATCATTGAAGAATGAACGATAAAGAATGAACAAGGATCAATGATCAATGAAGAATGAACGATGAAGAATGAACAAGGATCAATGAGCATTGTAGAATGAACGATGAAGAATGAACAAAGATCAATGATCAATAATGAATGAACGATGAAGAATGAACAACGATCAATGATCAATGAAGAATGAATGATGAAGAATGAACAAGGATCAATAATCATTGAAGAATGAACGATGAAGAATGAAGAAGGATCAATGATAATTGAAGAATGAACGATGTAGAATGAACAAGGATAAATGATCAATGAAGAATGAACGATAAAGAACGAACAAGGATTAATAATGAACAAGGATCAATAATCGTTGAAGAATGAACGGTGAAGAATGAACAAGGATCAATGAGCTTTGTAGAATGAACGATGAAGAACGAACAAGGTTCAATGATCAATGAAGAATGAATGATGAAGAATGAACAAGGATCAATGATCATTGAAGAATGAACGATGAAGAATCATCAAAGTTCAATGATCAATGAATAATGAACGATGAAGAATGAACAAGGATAATTGAGCGTTGTAGAATGAACGAAGAAGAATGAACAAGGATCAATGCTCATTGAACAATGAACGATGAAGAATGAAAAGGATCAATGTCCATTGAAGAATAAACGATGAAGATTGAACAAGGATCAATGATCATTGAACAATGAACGATGAAGAAGGAACAAGGATCAATGATTAATGAAGAATGAACGATGAAGAATGACAAAGGATCAATGATCATTGAAGAATGAACGACAAAGAATGAACAAGGATCAATGATCAATGAAGAATGAACGATGAAGAATGAACAAGGATCAATGAGCATTGTAGAATGAACGATGAAGAATGAACAAGGATCAATGATCAATGAAGAATGAATGATTAAGAATGAACAAGGACCGATGATCATTGAAGAATGAACGATGAAGAATGAACAAGGATCAATGATAATTGAAGAATGAACGATGTAGAATGAACAAGGATAAATGATCAATGAAGAATGAACGACAAAGAACGAAAAAGGATTAATAATGAACAAGGATCAATAATCATTGAAGAATGAACGGTGAAGAATGAACAAGGATCAATGAGCTTTGTAGAATGAACGATGAAGAATGAACAAGGATCAATTATCAATAAAGAATGAATGATGAAGAATGAACAAGGATCAATGTTCATTGAAGAATGAACGATGAAGATTGAACAAGGATCAATGATCATTGAACAATGAACGATGAAGAAGGAACAAGGATCAATGATTAATGAAGAATGAACGATGAAGAATGATCAAGGATCAATGATCATTGAAGAATGAACGACAAAGAATGAACAAGGATCAATGATCAATGAAGAATGAACGATGAAGAATAAACAAGGATCAATGAGCATTGTAGAATGAACGATGAAGAATGAAGAAGGATCAATGATCAATGAAGAATGAATGATTAAGAATGAACAACGATCGATGATCATTGAAGAATGAACGATGAAGAATGAACAAGGATCAATAATAATTGAAGAATGAACGATGTAGAATGAATAAGGATAAATGTCCAATGAAGAATGAACGATGAAGAACGAAGAGGGATCAATGATCATTGTGGAATGACCGATGAAGAATGAACAAGGATCAATGATCATTGAAGAATGAACGATAAAGAATGAACAAGGATCAATGATCAATGAAGAATGAACGATGAAGAATGAACAAGGATCAATGATCATTGAAGAATAAATGATGAAGAATGAACAAGGATCAATGATCAATGAAGAATGAATGATGAAGAATGAACAAGGATAAATTATCAATGAAGAGTGAACGATAAAGAACGAACAAGGATTAATAATAAACAAGGATCAATAATCATTGAAGAATGAACGGTGAAGAATGAACAAGGATCAATGAGCTTTGTAGAATGAACGATGAAGAATGAACAAGGATCAATGATCAATGAAGAATGAGTGATGAAGAATGAACAAGGAACAATAATCATTGAAGAATGAACGATGAAGAATCATCAAAGTTCAATGATCAAGGAAGAATGAACGATGAAGAATGAACTAGGATCAATGAGCGTTGTAGAATGAACGATGAAGAATGAACAAGGATCAATGATCATTGAACAATGAACGATGAAGAATGAACAAGGATCAATGAGCATTGTAGAATGAACGATGAAGAATGAACAAGGATCAATGATCAATAATGAAGGAATGATACAGAATGACCAAGGATCAATGATCAGTGAACAATGAACGATGAAGAACGAACAAGCATCAATGATTAATGAAGAATGAACGATGAAGAATGAACAAGGATCAATGATCAATGAAGTATGAACGATGAAGAATGACCAAGGATCAATGATCATTGAAGAATGAACGACAAAGAATGAACAAGGATCAATGATCAATGAAGAATGAACGATGAAGAATGAACAAGGATCAATGAGAATTGTAGAATGAACGACGAAGAATGAACAAGGATCAATGTTCAATAATGAATGAACGATGAATAATGAACAAGGATCAATGATCAATGAAGAATGAATGATTAAGGATGAACAAGGATCGATGATCATTGAAGAATGAACGATGAAGAATGAACAAGGATCAATGATAATTGAAGAATGAACGATGTAGAATGAATAAGGATAAATGATAAATGAAGAATGAACGATGAAGAACGAAGAAGGATCAATGAGCATTGTGGAATGACCGATGAAGAATGAACAATGATCAATGATCATTGAAGAATGAACGATAAATAATGAACAAGGATCAATGATCAATGAAGAATGAACGATGAAGAATGAACAAGGATCAATGAGCATTGTAGAATGAACTATGAAGAATAAACAAGGATCAATGATCAATAATGAATGAACGATGAAGAATGAACAAGGATCAATGATCAATGAAGAATGAATGATGAAGAATGAACAAGGATCAATGATCATAGAAGAATGAACGATGAAGAATGAGCAAGGATCAATGATAATTGAAGAATGAACGATGTAGAATGAACAAGGATAAATAATCAATGAAGAATGAACGATAAAGAACGAACAAGGATTAATAATGAACAAGGATCAATAATCATTGAAGAATGAACGGTGAAGAATGAACAAGGATCAATGAGCTTTGTAGAATGAACGAAGAAGAATGAACAAGGATCAATGATCAATGAGGAATGAATGATGAAGAATGAACAAGGATCAATGATCATTGAAGAATGAACGATGAAGAATGAACAAGGATCCATGATAATTCAAGAATGAACGATGTAGAATGAACAAGGATAAATGATCAATGAAGAATGAACGATAAAGAACGAACAAGGATTAATAATGAACAAGGATCAATAATCATTGAAGAATGAACGGTGAAGAATGAACAAGGATCAATTAGCTTTGTAGAATGAACGATGAAGAATGAACAAGGATCAATGATCAATGAAGAATGAATGATGAAGAATGAACAAGGATCAATAATCATTGAAGAATGAACGATGAAGAATCATTAAAGTTCAATGATCAATGAAGAATGAACAATGAAGAATGAACAAGGATCAATGAGCGTTTTTAGAATGAATGATGAAGAATGAACAAGGATCAATGATCAATAATGAATGAATGATGAAGAATGAACAAGGATCAATGATCATTGAACAATGAACGATGAAGAATGAACACGGATCAATGAGCATTGTAGAATGAACGATGAAGAATGAACAAGGATCAATGATCAATAATGAATGAAGGATGAAGAATGAACAAGGATCAATGTTCAATGAAGAATGAACAAGGATCAATGAGCATTGTAGAATGAACGATGAAGAATGAACAAGGATCAATGTTCAATAATGAATGAACGATGAAGAATGAAAAAGGATCAATGATCAATGAAGAATGAATGATGAAGAATGAAAAAGGATCGATGATCATTGAAGAATGAACGATGAAGAATGAACAAGGATCAATGATAATTGAAGAATGAACGATGTAGAATGAATAAGGATAAATGATCAATGAAGAATGAACGATGAAGAACGAAGAAGGATCAATGAGCATTGTGGAATGACCGATGAAGAATGAACAAGGATCATTGATCATTGAAGAATGAACGATAAAGAATGAACAAGGATCAATGATCAATGAAGAATGAACGATGAAGAATGAACAATGATCAATGAGCATTGTAGAATGAACGATGAAGAATGAACAAGGATCAATGATCAATAATGAATGAACGATGAAGAATCAACAAGGATCAATGATCAATGAAGAATGAATGATGAAGAATGAACAAGGATCAATGATCATTGAAGAATGAACGATGAAGAATGAACAAGGATCAATGATAATTGAAGAATGAACAATGTAGAATGAACAAGGATAAATGATCAATGAAGAATGAACGATAAAGAACGAACAAGGATTAATAATGAACAAGGATCAATAATCATTGAAGAATGAACGGTGAAGAATGAACAAGGATCAATCAGCTTTGTAGAATGAACGATGAAGAATGAACAAGGATCAATGATCAATGAAGAATGAATGATGAAGAATGAACAAGGATCAATGATCATCGAAGAATGAACGATGAAGAACCATTAAAGTTCAATGATCAATGAAGAATGAACGATGAAGAATAAACAAGGATCAAAGAGCGTTGAAGAATGAACGATGAAGAATGAACAAGGATCAATGATCAATAATGAATGAAGGATGAAGAATGAAAAAAGATCAATCATCAATGAACAATGAACGATGAAGACTGAACAAGGATCAATGAGCATTGTAGATTGAACGATGAAGAATGAACAAGGATCAATGATCATAAATGAACGAATGATAAAGAATGAACAAGGATCAATGTTCATGGAAGAATGAACGATGAATATTGAACAAGGATCAATTATCATTGGACAATGAACGATGAAGAATGAACAAGGATCATCGATTAATGAAGAATGAACGATGAAGAATGAATAAGTATCAATAAGCATTGTTGATTGAACGATGAAGAATGACCAAGGATCAATGATCATTGAACAATGAATGACAAAGAATGAACAAGGATCAATGATCAATGAAGAATGAACGATAAAGAACGAACAAGGATTAATAATGAACAAGGATCAATAATCATTGAAGAATGAACGGTGAACAATGAACAAGGATCAATGAGCTTTGTAGAATGAACAAAGAAGAATGAACAAGTTTGAATGATCAATGAAGAATGAATGATGAAGAATGAACAAGGATCAATGAGCATTGTAGAATGAACGATGAAAAATGAACAAGGACCAATGTTCAATAATGAATGAACGATGAAGAATGAACAAGGATCAATGATTAATGAAAAATGAATGATGAAGAATGAACAAGGATACATGATCATTGAAGAATGAACGATGAAGAATGATCAAGGATCAATGATAATTGAAGAATGAACGATGTAGAATGAATAAGGATAAATGATCAATGAATAATGAACGATGAAGAACGAAGAAGGATCAATGAGCATTGTGGAATGACTGATGAAGAATGAACAAGGATCAATGATCATTGAAGAATGAAGATAAAGAATGAACAAGGATTAATGATCAATGAAGAATGAACGATGAAGAATGAGCAAGGATCAATGAGCGTTGTAGAATGAACGATGAAGAATGAACAAGTATCAATGATCAATAATGAATGAATGATGAATAATGAACAAGGATCAATGATCATTGAACAATGAACGATGAAGAACGAACAAGGATCAATGAGCATTGTAGAATGAACGATGAAGAACGAACAAGGATCAAAGATCAATAATGAATGAATGATGAAGAATGAACAAGGATCAATGTTCTTTGAAGAATGAACGATGAAGATTGAACAAGGATCAATTATCATTGAACAATGAACGATGAAGAATGAAGAAGGATCAATAAGCATTGTTGAATGAACGATGAAGAATGACCAAGGATCAATGATCATTGAAGAATGAACGGCAAAGAATGAATAAGGATCAATGATCAATGAAGAATGAACGATGAAGATGAACAAGGATAAATGATTAATGAAGAATGACCGCTGAAGAATGAACAACGATCCATGATAATTGAAGAATGAACGATGAAGAATGAACAAGGATCAATGATCAATGAAGAATGAATGATGAAGAATAAACAAGGATCAATGAGCGTTGTAGAATGAACGATGAAGAATGAACAAGGATCAATGATCAATAATGGATGAATGATGAAGAATGAACAAGGATCAATGATCATTGAACAATGAACGATGAAGAACAAACAAGGATCAATGAGCATTGTAGAATGAACGATGAAGAATGAACAAGGATCAATGATCAATAATGAATGAATGATGAAGAATGAACAAGGATCAATGTTCATTGAAGAATGAACGATGAAGATTGAACAAGGATCAATGATCATTGAACAATGAACGATGAAGAATGAACAAGGATCAATGATTAATGAAGAATAAACGATGAAGAATGACCAAGGATCAATGATCATTGAAGAATGAACGACAAAGAATGAACAAGGATCAATGATCAATGAAGAATGAACAAGGATCAATGAGCATTATAGAATGAACGATGAAGAATGAACAAGGATCAATGTTCAATAATGAATAAACGATGAAGAATGAACAAGGATCAATGATCAATGAAGAATGAATGATGAAGAATGAACAAGGATCGATGATCATTGAAGAATTAACGATGAAGAATGAACAACGATCAATGATAATTGAAGAAGGAACGATGTAGACTGAATAAGGATAAATGATCAATCAAGAATGAACGATGAAGAACGAAGAAGGATCAATGAGCATTGTGGAATGACCGCTGAAGAATAAACAAGGATCAATGATCATTGAAGAATGAACGATAAAGAATGAACAAGGATCAATGATCAATGAAGAATGAACGATGAAGAATGAACAAGGATCAATGAGCATTGTAGAATGAACGATGAAGAATGAACAAAGATCAATGATCAATAATGAATGAACGATGAAGAATGAACAACGATAATTGATCAATGAAGAATGAATGATGAAGAATGAACAAGGATCAATGATCATTGAAGAATAAACGATGAAGAATGAAGAAGGATCAATGATAATTGAAGAATGAACAAGGATAAATGATCAATGAAGAATGAACGATAAAGAACGAACAAGGATTAATAATGAACAAGGATCAATAATCGTTGAAGAATGAACGGTGAAGAATGAACAAGGATCAATGAGCTTTGTAGAATGAACGATGAAGAACGAACAAGGATCAATGATCAATGAAGAATGAATGATGAAGAATGAACAAGGATCAATGATCATTGAAGAATGAACGATGAAGAATCATCAAAGTTCAATGATCAATGAATAATGAACGATGAAGAATGAACAAGGATAATTGAGCGTTGTAGAATGAACGAAGAAGAATGAACAAGGATCAATGGTCATTGAACAATGAACGATGAAGAATGAAAAGGATCAATGTCCATTGAAGAATAAACGATGAAGATTGAACAAGGATCAATGATCATTGAACAATGAACGATGAAGAAGGAACAAGGATCAATGATTAATGAAGAATGTACGATGAAGAATGACCAAGGATCAATGATCATTGAAGAATGAACGACAAAGAATGAACAAGGATCAATGATCAATGAAGAATGAACGATGAAGAATGAACAAGGATCAATGAGCATTGTAGAATGAACGATGAAGAATGAACAAGGATCAATGATCAATGAAGAATGAATGATTAAGAATGAACAAGGACCGATGATCATTGAAGAATGAACGATGAAGAATGAACAAGGATCAATGATAATTGAAGAATGAACGATGTAGAATGAACAAGGATAAATGATCAATGAAGAATGAACGACAAAGAACGAAAAAGGATTAATAATGAACAAGGATCAATAATCATTGAAGAATGAACGGTGAAGAAGGAACAAGGATCAATGAGCTTTGTAGAATGAACGATGAAGAATGAACAAGGATCAATGATCAATAAAGAATGAATGATGAAGAATGAACAAGGATCAATGTTCATTGAAGAATGAACGATGAAGATTGAACAAGGATCAATGATCATTGAACAATGAACGATGAAGAAGTAACAAGGATCAATGATTAATGAAGAATGAACGATGAAGAATGACCAAGGATCAATGATCATTGAAGAATGAACGACAAAGAATGAACAAGGATCAATGATCAATGAAGAATGAACGATGAAGAATAAACAAGGATCAATGAGCATTGTAGAATGAACGATGAAGAATGAAGAAGGATCAATGATCAATGAAGAATGAATGATTAAGAATGAACAACGATCGATGATCATTGAAGAATGAACGATGAAGAATGAACAAGGATCAATAATAATTGAAGAATGAACGATGTAGAATGAATAAGGATAAATGACCAATGAAGAATGAACGATGAAGAACGAAGAGGGATCAATGATCATTGTGGAATGACCGATGAAGAATGAACAAGGATCAATGATCATTGAAGAATGAACGATAAAGAATGAACAAGGATCAATGATCAATGAAGAATGAACGATGAAGAATGAACAAGGATCAATGATCATTGAAGAATGAATGATGAAGAATGAACAAGGATCAATGATCAATGAAGAATGAATGATGAAGAATGAACAAGGATAAATTATCAATGAAGAGTGAACGATAAAGAACGAACAAGGATTAATAATAAACAAGTATCAATAATCATTGAAGAATGAACGGTGAAGAATGAACAAGGATCAATGAGCTTTGTAGAATGAACGATGAAGAATGAACAAGGATCAATGATCAATGAAGAATGAGTGATGAAGAATGAACAAGGAACAATAATCATTGAAGAATGAACGATGAAGAATCATCAAAGTTAAATGATCAAGGAAGAATGAACGATGAAGAATGAACTAGGATCAATGAGCGTTGTAGAATGAACGATGAAGAATGAACAAGGATCAATGATCATTGAACAATGAACGATGAAGAATGAACAAGGATCAATGAGCATTGTAGAATGAACGATGAAGAATGAACAAGGATCAATGATCAATAATGAAGGAATGATACAGAATGACCAAGGATCAATGATCAGTGAACAATGAACGATGAAGAAGGAACAAGCATCAATGATTAATGAAGAATGAACGATGAAGAATGAACAAGGATCAATGATCAATGAAGTATGAACGATGAAGAATGACCAAGGATCAATGATCATTGAAGAATGAACGACGAAGAATGAACAAGGATCAATGTTCAATAATGAATGAACGATGAATAATGAACAAGGATCAATGATCAATGAAGAATGAATGATTAAGGATGAACAAGGATCGATGATCATTGAAGAATGAACGAAGAAGAATGAACAAGGATCAATGATAATTGAAGAATGAACGATGTAGAATGAATAAGGATAAATGATCAATGAAGAATGAACGATGAAGAACGAAGAAGGATCAATGAGCATTGTGGAATGACCGATGAAGAATGAACAAGGATCAATGATCATTGAAGAATGAACGATAAAAAATGAACAAGGATCAATGATCAATGAAGAATGAACGATGAAGAATGAACAAGGATCAATGAGCACTGTAGAATAAACGATGAAGAATGAAAAAGGATCAATGAGCATTGTAGAATGAACGATGAAGAATGAACAAGGATCAATGATCAATAATGAATGGACGATAAAGAATGCATAAGGATCAATGATCAATGAAGAATGAATGATGAAGAATGAATAAGGAACAAAGATCATTGATGAATGAACGATGAAGAATGAACAAGGATCAATGATAATTGAAGAATGAACGATGTAGAATGAACAAGGATAAATGATCAATGAAGAATGAACGATAAAGAACGAACAAGGATTAATAATGAACAAGGATCAATAATCATTGAAGAATGAACGGTGAAGAATGAACAAGGATCAATGAGCTTTGTACAATGAACGATGAAGAATGAACAAGAATCAATGATCAATGACGAATGAATGATGAAGAATGAACAAGGATCAATGATCATTGAAAAATGAACGATGAAGAATCATCAAAGTTCAATGATCAATGAATAATGAACGATGAAGAATGAACAAGGATCAAAGAGCGTTGTAGAATGAACGATGAAGAATGAACAAGGATCAATGATCATTAAACTATGAACGATGAAGAATGAACAAGGATCAATGATCAATAATGAATGAATGATGAAGAATGAACAAGGATCAATGTTCATTGAAGAATGAACGATGAAGATTGAACAAGGATCAATGATCATTGAACAATGAACGATGAAGAAGGAACAAGGATCAATGATTAATGAAGAATGAACGATGAAGAATGATAAAGGATCAATGATCAATGAAGAATGAACGATGAAGAATGACCAAGGATCAATGATCATTGAAGAATGAACGACAAAGAATGAACAAGGATCAATGATCAATGAAGAATGAACGACGAAGAATGAACAAGGATCAATGATTAATGAAGAATGACCGCTGAAGAATGAACAAGGATCCATGATAATTGAAGAATGAACGATGTTGAATGAACAAGGATAAATGATCAATAAAGAATGAACGATAAAGAACGAACAAGGATTAATAATGAACAAGGATCAATAATCGTTGATGAATGAACGGTGAAGAATGAACAAGGATCAATGAGCTTTGTAGAATGAACGATGAAGAATGAACAAGGATCAATGATCAATGAAGAATGAATGATGAAGAATGAACAAGGATCAATGATCATTTAAGAATGAATGATGAAGAATCATCAAAGTTCAATGATCAATTAATAATGAACGATGAAGAATGAACAAGGATCAATGAGCGTTGTAGAATGAACGATGAAGAATGAACAAGGATCAATGATCAATAATGAATGAACGATGAAGAATCATCAAAGTTCAATGATCAATGAATAATGAACGATGAAGAATGAACAAGGATCAATGAGCATTATAGAATGAACGATGATGAATGAACAAGGATCAATGATCAATAATGAATGAATGATTAAGAATTAACGAGGATCAATGTTCATTGAAGAATGAACGATGAAGATTGAACAAGGATCAATGATCATTGAACAATGAACGATGAAGAAGGAACAAGGATCAATGATCAATAATGAATGAAGGATGAAGAATGAACAAGGATCAATGATCATTGAAGAATGAACGACAAAGAATGAACAAGGATCAATGATCAATGACGAATGAATGATGAAGAATGAACAATGATCAATGATCATTGAAGAATGAACGATGAAGAATCATCAATGTTCAATGATCAATGAATAATGAACGATGAAGAATGAACAAGGATCAATGATCATCGAAGAATGAACGATGAAGAATCACTAAAGTTCATTGATCAATGAAGAATGAACGATGAAGAATGAACAAGGATCAATGAGCGTTGAAGAATGAACGATGAAGAATGAACAAGGATCAATGATCATTAATGAACGAATGATGAAGAATGAACAAGGAGCAATGTTCATGGAAGAATGAACGATGAATATTGAATAAGGATCAATTATCATTGAACAATGAACGATGAAGAATGAACAAGGATCATCGATTAATGAAGAATGAACGATGAAGAATGAATAAGGATCAATAAGCATTGTTGATTGAACGATGAAGAATGACTAAGGATCAATGATCATTGAAGAATGAATGACAAAGAACGAACAAGGATCAATGATCAATGAAGAATGAACGATGAAGAATGAACAAGGATCAATGGGCATTGTAGAATGAACGATGAAGAATGAACAAGGATCAATGTTCAATAATGAATGAACGATTAACAATGAACAAGGATCAATGATCAATGAAGAATGAATGATTAAGGATGAACAAGGATCGATGATCATTGAAGAATGAACGATGAAGAATGAACAAGGATCAATGATAATTGAAGAATGAACGATGTAGAATGAATAAGGATAAATGATCAATGAAGAATGAACGATGAAGAACGAAGAAGGATCAATGAGCATTGTGGAATGACCGATGAAGAATGAACAAGGATCAATGATCATTGAAGAATGAACGATAAAAAATGAACAAGGATCAATGATCAATGAAGAATGAACGATGAAGAATGAACAAGGATCAATGAGCACTGTAGAATAAACGATGAAGAATGAAAAAGGATCAATGAGCATTGTAGAATGAACGATGAAGAATGAACAAGGATCAATGATCAATAATGAATGGACGATAAAGAATGAATAAGGATCAATGATCAATGAAGAATGAATGATGAAGAATGAATAAGGAACAAAGATCATTGATGAATGAACGATGAAGAATGAACAAGGATCAATGATAATTGAAGAATGAACGATGTAGAATGAACAAGGATAAATGATCAATGAAGAATGAACGATAAAGAACGAACAAGGATTAATAATGAACAAGGATCAATAATCATTGAAGAATGAACGGTGAAGAATGAACAAGGATCAATGAGCTTTGTACAATGAACGATGAAGAATGAACAAGGATCAATGACGAATGAATGATGAAGAATGAACAAGGATCAATGATCATTGAAAAATGAACGATGAAGAATCATCAAAGTTCAATGATCAATGAATAATGAACGATGAAGAATGAACAAGGATCAAAGAGCGTTGTAGAATGAACGATGAAGAATGAACAAGGATCAATGATCATTAAACTATGAACGATGAAGAATGAACAAGGATCAATGATCAATAATGAATGAATGATGAAGAATGAACAAGGATCAATGTTCATTGAAGAATGAACGATGAAGATTGAACAAGGATCAATGATCATTGAACAATGAACGATGAAGAAGGAACAAGGATCAATGATTAATGAAGAATGAACGATGAAGAATGAACAAGGATCAATGATCAATGAAGAATGAACGATGAAGAATGACCCAGGATCAATGATCATTGAAGAATGAACGACAAAGAATGAACAAGGATCAATGATCAATGAAGAATGAACGACGAAGAATGAACAAGGATCAATGATAATTGAAGAATGAACGATGTAGAATGAATAAGGATAAATGATCAATGAAGAATGAACGATGAAGAACGAAGAAGGATCAATGAGCATTGTGGAATGACCGATGAAGAATGAACAAGGATCAATGATCATTGAAGAATGAACGATAAAGAATGAACAAGGATCAATGATCAATAATGAATGAAGGATGAAGAATGAACAAGGATCAATGATCATTGAAGAATGAACGACAAAGAATGAACAAGGATCAATGATCAATGACGAATGAATGATGAAGAATGAACAATGATCAATGATCATTGAAGAATGAACGATGAAGAATCATCAATGTTCAATGATCAATGAATAATGAACGATGAAGAATGAACAAGGATCAATGATCATCGAAGAATGAACGATGAAGAATCACTAAAGTTCATTGATCAATGAAGAATGAACGATGAAGAATGAACAAGGATCAATGAGCGTTGAAGAATGAACGATGAAGAATGAACAAGGATCAATGATCATTAATGAACGAATGATGAAGAATGAACAAGGAGCAATGTTCATGGAAGAATGAACGATGAATATTGAATAAGGATCAATTATCATTGAACAATGAACGATGAAGAATGAACAAGGATCATCGATTAATGAAGAATGAACGATGAAGAATGAATAAGGATCAATAAGCATTGTTGATTGAACGATGAAGAATGACTAAGGATCAATGATCATTGAAGAATGAATGACAAAGAACGAACAAGGATCAATGATCAATGAAGAATGAACGATGAAGAATGAACAAGGATCAATGGGCATTGTAGAATGAACGATGAAGAATGAACAAGGATCAATGTTCAATAATGAATGAACGATTAACAATGAACAAGGATCAATGATCAATGAAGAATGAATGATTAAGGATGAACAAGGATCGATGATCATTGAAGAATGAACGATGAAGAATGAACAAGGATCAATGATAATTGAAGAATGAACGATGTAGAATGAATAAGGATAAATGATCAATGAAGAATGAACGATGAAGAACGAAGAAGGATCAATGAGCATTGTGGAATGACCGATGAAGAATGAACAAGGATCAATGATCATTGAAGAATGAACGATAAAAAATGAACAAGGATCAATGATCAATGAAGAATGAACGATGAAGAATGAACAAGGATCAATGAGCACTGTAGAATAAACGATGAAGAATGAAAAAGGATCAATGAGCATTGTAGAATGAACGATGAAGAATGAACAAGGATCAATGATCAATAATGAATGGACGATAAAGAATGAATAAGGATCAATGATCAATGAAGAATGAATGATGAAGAATGAATAAGGAACAAAGATCATTGATGAATGAACGATGAAGAATGAACAAGGATCAATGATAATTGAAGAATGAACGATGTAGAATGAACAAGGATAAATGATCAATGAAGAATGAACGATAAAGAACGAACAAGGATTAATAATGAACAAGGATCAATAATCATTGAAGAATGAACGGTGAAGAATGAACAAGGATCAATGAGCTTTGTACAATGAACGATGAAGAATGAACAAGGATCAATGACGAATGAATGATGAAGAATGAACAAGGATCAATGATCATTGAAAAATGAACGATGAAGAATCATCAAAGTTCAATGATCAATGAATAATGAACGATGAAGAATGAACAAGGATCAAAGAGCGTTGTAGAATGAACGATGAAGAATGAACAAGGATCAATGATCATTAAACTATGAACGATGAAGAATGAACAAGGATCAATGATCAATAATGAATGAATGATGAAGAATGAACAAGGATCAATGTTCATTGAAGAATGAACGATGAAGATTGAACAAGGATCAATGATCATTGAACAATGAACGATGAAGAAGGAACAAGGATCAATGATTAATGAAGAATGAACGATGAAGAATGAACAAGGATCAATGATCAATGAAGAATGAACGATGAAGAATGACCAAGGATCAATGATCATTGAAGAATGAACGACAAAGAATGAACAAGGATCAATGATCAATGAAGAATGAACGACGAAGAATGAACAAGGATCAATGATAATTGAAGAATGAACGATGTAGAATGAATAAGGATAAATGATCAATGAAGAATGAACGATGAAGAACGAAGAAGGATCAATGAGCATTGTGGAATGACCGATGAAGAATGAACAAGGATCAATGATCATTGAAGAATGAACGATAAAGAATGAACAAGGATCAATGATCAATAATGAATGAAGGATGAAGAATGAACAAGGATCAATGATCATTGAAGAATGAACGACAAAGAATGAACAAGGATCAATGATCAATGACGAATGAATGATGAAGAATGAACAATGATCAATGATCATTGAAGAATGAACGATGAAGAATCATCAATGTTCAATGATCAATGAATAATGTACGATGAAGAATGAACAAGGATCAATGATCATCGAAGAATGAACGATGAAGAATCACTAAAGTTCATTGATCAATGAAGAATGAACGATGAAGAATGAACAAGGATCAATGAGCGTTGAAGAATGAACGATGAAGAATGAACGAGGATCAATGATCATTAATGAACGAATGATGAAGAATGAACAAGGAGCAATGTTCATGGAAGAATGAACGATGAATATTGAATAAGGATCAATTATCATTGAACAATGAACGATGAAGAATGAACAAGGATCATCGATTAATGAAGAATGAACGATGAAGAATGAATAAGGATCAATAAGCATTGTTGATTGAACGATGAAGAATGACCAAGGATCAATGATCATTGAAGAATGAATGACAAAGAACGAACAAGGATCAATGATCAATGAAGAATGAACGATGAAGAATGAACAAGGATCAATGGGCATTGTAGAATGAACGATGAAGAATGAACAAGGATCAATGTTCAATAATGAATGAACGATTAACAATGAACAAGGATCAATGATCAATGAAGAATGAATGATTAAGGATGAACAAGGATCGATGATCATTGAAGAATGAACGATGAAGAATGAACAAGGATCAATGATAATTGAAGAATAAACTATGTAGAATGAATAAGGATAAATGATCAATGAAGAATGAACGATGAAGAACGAAGAAGGATCAATGAGCATTGTGGAATGACCGATGAAGAATGAACAAGGATCAATGATCATTGAAGAATGAACGATAAAAAATGAACAAGGATCAATGATCAATGAAGAATGAACGATGAAGAATGAACAAGGATCAATGAGCACTGTAGAATAAACGATGAAGAATGAAAAAGGATCAATGAGCATTGTAGAATGAACGATGAAGAATGAACAAGGATCAATGATCAATAATGAATGGACGATAAAGAATGAATAAGGATCAATGATCAATGAAGAATGAATGATGAAGAATGAATAAGGAACAAAGATCATTGATGAATGAACGATGAAGAATGAACAAGGATCAATGATAATTGAAGAATGAACGATGTAGAATGAACAAGGATAAATGATCAATGAAGAATGAACGATAAAGAACGAACAAGGATTAATAATGAACAAGGATCAATAATCATTGAAGAATGAACGGTGAAGAATGAACAAGGATCAATGAGCTTTGTACAATGAACGATGAAGAATGAACAAGGATCAATGATCAATGACGAATGAATGATGAAGAATGAACAAGGATCAATGATCATTGAAAAATGAACGATGAAGAATCATCAAAGTTCAATGATCAATGAATAATGAACGATGAAGAATGAACAAGGATCAAAGAGCGTTGTAGAATGAACGATGAAGAATGAACAAGGATCAATGATCGTTAAACTATGAACGATGAAGAATGAACAAGGATCAATGATCAATAATGAATGAATGATGAGGAATGAACAAGGATCAACGTTCATTGAAGAATGAACGATGAAGATTGAACAAGGATCAATGATCATTGAACAATGAACGATGAAGAAGGAACAAGGATCAATGATTAATAAAGAATGAACGATAAAGAATGAACAAGGATCAATGATCAATGAAGAATGAACGATGAAGAATGACCAAGGATCAATGATCATTGAAGAATGAACGACAAAGAATGAACAAGGATCAATGATCAATGAAGAATGAACGACGAAGAATGAACAAGGATCAATGATTAATGAAGAATGACCGCTGAAGAATGAACAAGGATCCATGATAATTGAAGAATGAACGATGTTGAATGAACAAGGATAAATGATCAATAAAGAATGAACGATAAAGAACGAACAAGGATTAATAATGAACAAGGATCAGTAATCGTTGATGAATGAACGGTGAAGAATGAACAAGGATCAATGAGCTTTGTAGAATGAACGATGAAGAATGAACAAGGATCAATGATCAATGAAGAATGAATGATGAAGAATGAACAAGGATCAATGATCATTTAAGAATGCACGATGAAGAATCATCAAAGTTCAATGATCAATTAATAATGAACGATGAAGAATGAACAAGGATCAATGAGCGTTGTAGAATGAACGATGAAGAATGAACAAGGATCAATGATCAATAATGAATGAACGATGAAGAATCATCAAAGTTCAATGATCAATGAATAATGAACGATGAAGAATGAACAAGGATCAATGACCATTATAGAATGAACGATGATGAATGAACAAGGATCAATGATCAATAATGAATGAATGATTAAGAATTAACGAGGATCAATGTTCATTGAAGAATGAACGATGAAGATTGAACAAGGATCAATGATCATTGAACAATGAACGATGAAGAAGGAACAAGGATCAATGATCAATAATGAATGAAGGATGAAGAATGAACAAGGATCAATGATCATTGAAGAATGAACGACAAAGAATGAACAAGGATCAATGATCAATGACGAATGAATGATGAAGAATGAACAATGATCAATGATCATTGAAGAATGAACGATGAAGAATCATCAATGTTCAATGATCAATGAATAATGAACGATGAAGAATGAACAAGGATCAATGATCATCGAAGAATGAACGATGAAGAATCACTAAAGTTCATTGATCAATGAAGAATGAACGATGAAGAATGAACAAGGATCAATGAGCGTTGAAGAATGAACGATGAAGAATGAACAAGGATCAATGATCATTAATGAACGAATGATGAAGAATGAACAAGGAGCAATGTTCATGGAAGAATGAACGATGAATATTGAATAAGGATCAATTATCATTGAACAATGAACGATGAAGAATGAACAAGGATCATCGATTAATGAAGAATGAACGATGAAGAATGAATAAGGATCAATAAGCATTGTTGATTGAACGATGAAGAATGACCAAGGATCAATGATCATTGAAGAATGAATGACAAAGAACGAACAAGGATCAATGATCAATGAAGAATGAACGGTGAAGAATGAACAAGGATCAATGGGCATTGTAGAATGAACGATGAAGAATGAACAAGGATCAATGTTCAATAATGAATGAACGATTAACAATGAACAAGGATCAATGATTAATGAAAAATGAATAATGAAGAATGAACAAGGATAGATGATCATTGAAGAATAAACGATGTAGAATGAACAAGGATCAATGATAATTGAAGAATGAACGATGTAGAATGAATAAGGATAAATGATCAATGAATAATGAACGATGAAGAACGAAGAAGGATCAATGAGCATTGTGGAATGACCGATGAAGAATGAACAAGGATAATTGATCATTGAAGAATGAAGATAAAGAATGAACAAGGATTAATGATCAATGAAGAATGAACGATGAAGAATGAGCAAGGATCAATGAGCGTTTTAGAATGAACGATGAAGAATGAACAAGTATCAATGATCAATAATGAATGAATGATGAAGAATGAACAAGGATCAATGATCATTGAACAATGAACGATGAAGAACGAACAAGGATCAATGAGCATTGTAGAATGAACGATGAAGAACGAACAAGGATCAAATATCAATAATGAATGAATGATGAAGAATGAACAAGGATCAATGTTCTTTGAAGAATGAACGATGAAGATTGAACAAGGATCAATGATCATTGAACAATGAACGATGAAGAATGAACAAGGATCAATGATTAATGAAGAATGAACGATGAAGAATGAATAAGGATCAATGATCAATGATCAATGAAGAACGAATGATGAAGAATGAACAAGGATCAATAATCATTGAAGAATGAACGATGAAGAATCATCAAAGTTCAATGATCAATGAAGAATGAACGATGAAGAATGAACAAGGATCAATGATCATTGAACAATGAACGATGAAGAATGAACAAGGATCAATGAGCATTGTAGAATGAACGATGAAGAATGAACAAGGATCAATGATCAATAATGAATGAATGATAAAGAATGACCAAGGATCAATGTTCATTGAAGAATGAACGATGAAGATTGAACAAGGATCAATGATCATTGAACAATGAACGATGAAGAAGGAACAAGCATCAATGATTAATGAAGAATGAACGATGAAGAATGAACAAGGATCAATGATCAATGAAGAATGAACGATGAAGAATGACCAAGGATCAATGATCATTGAACAATGAACGACAAAGAATGAACAAGGATCAATGATCAATGAAGAATGAACGATGAAGAATGAACAAGGATCAATGAGCATTGTAGAATGAACGACGAAGAATGAACAAGGATCAAAGTTCAATAATGAATGAACGATGAATAATGAACAAGGATCAATGATCAATGAAGAATGAATGATTAAGAATGAACAAGGATCAATGATAATTGAAGAATGAACGATGTAGAATGAATAAGGATAAATGATCAATGAAGAATGAACGATGAAGAACGAAGAAGGAACAATGAGCATTGTGGAATGACCGATGAAGAATGAACAAGGATCAATGGTCATTGAAGAATGAACGATAAAGAATGAACAAGGATCAATGATCAATGAAGAATGAACGATGAACAATGAACAAGGATCAAAGAGCATTGTAGAATAAACGATGAAGAATGAACAAGGATCAATGAGCATTGTAGAATGAACGATGAAGAATGAACAAGGATCAATGATCAATAATCAATGGACGATGAAGAATGAATAAGGATCAATGATCAATGAAGAATGAATGATGAAGAATGAATAAGGATCAATGATCATTGATGAATGAACGATGAAGAATGAACAAGGATCAATGATTATTGAAGAATGAACGATGTAGAATGAACAAGGAGAAATTATCAATGAAGAATGAACGATAAAGAACGAATAAGGATTAATAATAAACAACGATCAATAATCATTGAAGAATCAACGGTGAAGAATGAACAAGGATCAATGAGCTTTGTAGAATGAACGATGAAGAATGAACAAGGATCAATGATCAATGAAGAATGAATAATGAAGAATGAACAAGGATCAATGATCATTGAAGAATGAACGATGAAGAATCATCAAAGTTCAATGATCAATGAAGAATGAACGATGAAGAATGAACAAGGATCAATGAACGTTGTAGAATGAACGATGAAGAATGAACAAGGATCAATGATCATTGAACAATGAATGATAAAGAATGAACAAGGATCAATGATCAATGAAGAATGAACGATGAAGAATGAACAAGGATCAATGATCAATGAAGAATGAATGATGAAGAATGAACAAGGATCAATGATCAATGAAGAATGAATGATGAAGAATGAATAAGGATCAATGATCATTGATGAATGAACGATGAAGAATGAACAAGGATCAATGATAATTGAAGAATGAACGATGTAGAATGAACAAGGATAAATTATCAATGAAGAATGAACGATAAAGAACGAACAAGGATTAATAATAAACAAGGATCAATAATCATTGAAGAATGAACGGTGAAGAATTAACAAGGATCAATGAGCTTTGTAGAATGAACGATGAAGAATGAACAAGGATCAATGATCAATGAAGAATGAATGATGAAGAATGAACAAGGATCAATAATCGTTGAAGAATGAACGATGAAGAATCATCAAAGTTCAATGATCAATGAAGAATGAACGATGAAGAATGAACAAGGATCAATGAGCGTTGTAAAATGAACGATGAAGAATGAACAAGGATCAATGATCATTGAACAATGAACGATGAAAAATGAACAAGGATCAATGAGCATTGTAGAATGAACGATGAAGAATGAACAAGGATCAATGATCAATAATGAATGAATGATAAAGAATGACCAAGGATCAATATTCATTGAAGAATGAACGATGAAGATTGAACAAGGATCAATGATCATTGAACAATGCACGATGAAGAAGGAACAAGCATCAATGATTAATGAAGAATGAACGATGAAGAATGAACAAGGATCAATGATCAATGAAGAATGAACGATGAAGAATGACCAAGGATCAATGATCATTGAAGAATGAACGACAAAGAATGAACAAGGATCAATGATAGATGAAGAATGAACGATGAAGAATGAACAAGGATCCATGAGCATTGTAGAATGAACGACGAAGAATGAACAAGGATCAATGTTCAATAATGAATGAACGATGAATAATGAACAAGGATCAATGATTAATGAAGAATGAATGATTAAGAATGAACAAGGATCGATGATCATTGAAAAATGAAAGATGAAGAATAAACAAGGATCAATGATAATTGAAGAATGAACGATGTAGAATGAATAAGGATAAATGATCAATGAAGAATGAACGATGAAGAACGAAGAAGGATCAATGAGCATTGTGGAATGACCGATGAAGAATGAACAAGGATCAATGATCATTGAAGAATGAACGATAAAGAATGAACAAGGATCAATGATCAATGAAGAATGAACGATGAACAATGAACAAGGATCAATGAGCATTGTAGAATAAACGATGAAGAATGAACAAGGATCATTGAGCATTGTAGAATGAACGATGAAGAATGAACAAGGATCAATGATCAATAATGAATGGACGATGAAGAATGAATAAGGATCAATGATCAATGAAGAATGAATGATGAAGAATGAATAAGGATCAATGATCATTGATGAATGAACGATGAAGAATGAACAAGGATCAATGATAATTGAAGAATGAACGATGTAGAATGAACAAGGATAAATTATAAATGAAGAATGAACGATAAAGAACGAACAAGGATTAATAATAAACAAGGATCAATAATCATTGAAGAATGAACGGTGAAGAATGAACAAGGATCAATGAGCTTTGTAGAATGAACAAGGATCAATGATCAATGAAGAATGAATGATGAAGAATGAACAAGGATCAATGATCATTGAAGAATGAACGATGAAGAATCATCAAAGTTCAATGATCAATGAAGAATGAACGATGAAGAATGAAAAAGGATCAATGAGCGTTGTAGAATGAACGATGAAGAATGAACAAGGACCAATGATCATTGAACAATGAATGATGAATAATGAACAAGGATCAATGAGCATTGTAGAATAAACGATGAAGAATGAACAAGGATCAATGATCAATAATGAATGAATGATGAACAATGACCAAGGCTCAATGTTCATTGAAGAATGAACGATGAAGATTGAACAAGGATCAATGATCATTGAACAATGAACGATGAAGAAGGAACAAGGATCAATGATTAATGAAGAATGAACGATGAAGAATGAACAAGGATAATTGATCAATGAAGAATGAACGATGAAGAATGACCAAGGATCAATGATCATTGAAGAATGAACGACAAAGAATGAACAAGGATCAATGATCAATGAAGAATGAACGATGAAGAATGAACAAGGATCAATGAGCATTGTAAAATGAACGACGAAGAATGAACAAGGATCAATGTTCAATAATGAATGAACGTTGAATAATGAATAAGGATCAATGATCAATGAAGAATGAATGATTAAGATTGAACAAGGATAGATGATCATTGAAGAATGAAAGATGAAGAATGAACAAGGATCAATGATAATTGAAGAATGAACGATTTAGAATGAATAAGGATAAATGATCAATGAAGAATGAACGATAAAGAACGAAGAAGGATCAATGAGCATTGTGGAATGACCGATGAAGAATGAACAAGGATCAATGATCATTGAAGAATGAACGATAAAGAATGAATAAGGATCAATGATCAATGAAGAATGAACGATGAACAATGAACAAGGATCAATGAGCATTGTAGAATGAACTATGAAGAATGAACAAGGATCAATGAGGATTGTAGAATGAACGATGAAGAATGAACAAGGATCAATGATAATTGAAGAATGAACGATGTAGAATGAATATGGATAAATGATCAATGAAGAATGAACGATGAAGAACGAAGAAGGATCAATGAGCATTGTGGAATGACCGATGAAGAATGAACAAGGTTCAATGATCATTGAAGAATGAACGGTAAAGAATGAACAAGGATTAATAATGAATGAATAATGAACGATGAACAATGAACAAGGATCAATGAGCATTGTAGAATAAACGATGAAGAATGAACAAGGATCAATGAGCATTGTAGAATGAACGATGAAGAATGAACAAGGATCAATGATCAATAATGAATGGACGATGAAGAATGAATACGGATCAATGATCAATGAAGAATGAATGATGAGGAATTAATAAGGATCAATGATCATTAATGAATGAACGATGAAGAATGAACAAGGATCAATGATAATTGAAGAATGAACGATGTAGAATGAACAAGGATAAATTATCAATGAAGAATGAACGATAAAGAACGAACAAGGATTAATAATAAACAAGGATCAATAATCATTGAACAATGAACGGTGAAGAATGAACAAGGATCAATGAGCTTTGTAGAATGAACGATGAAGAATGAACAAGGATCAATGATCAATGAAGAATGAATGATGAAGAATGAACAAGGATAACTGATCATTGAAGAATGAACGATGAAGAATCATCAAAGTTCAATGATCAATGAAGAATGAACGATGAAGAATGAAAAAGGATCAATGAGCGTTGTAGAATGAACGATGAAGAATGAACAAGGACCAATGATCATTGAACAATGAATGATGAATAATGAACAAGGATCAATGAGCATTGTAGAATAAACGATGAAGAATGAACAAGGATCAATGATCAATAATGAATGAATGATGAAGAATGACCAAGGCTCAATGTTCATTGAAGAATGAACGATGAAGATTGAACAAGGATCAATGATCATTGAACAATGAATGATGAAGAAGGAACAAGGATCAATGATTAATGAAGAATGAACGATGAAGAATGAACAAGGATCAATGATCAATGAAGAATGAACGATGAAGAATGACCAAGGATCAATGATCATTGAAGAATGAACGACAAAGAATGAACAAGGATCAATGATCAATGAAGAATGAACGATGAAGAATGAACAAGGATCAATGAGCATTGTAAAATGAACGACGAAGAATGAACAAGGATCAATGTTCAATAATGAATGAACGTTGAATAATGAATAAGGATCAATGATCAATGAAGAATGAATGATTAAGAATGAACAAGGATCGATGATCATTGAAGAATGAAAGATGAAGAATGAACAAGGATCAATGATAATTGAAGAATGAACGATTTAGAATGAATAAGGATAAATGATCAATGAAGAATGAACGATGAAGAACGAAGAAGGATCAATGAGCATTGTGGAATGATTGATGAAGAATGAACAAGGATCAATGATCATTGAAGAATGAACGATAAAGAATGAACAAGGATCAATGATCAATGAAGAATGAACGATGAACAATGAACAAGGATCAATGAGCATTGTAGAATGAACTATGAAGAATGAACAAGGATCAATGAGGATTGTAGAATGAACGATGAAGAATGAACAAGGATAAATGATAATTGAAGAATGAACGATGTAGAATGAATATGGATAAATGATCAATGAAGAATGAACGATGAAGAACGAAGAAGGATCAATGAGCATTGTGGAATGACCGATGAAGAATGAACAAGGTTCAATGATCATTGAAGAATGAACGGTAAAGAATGAACAAGGATTAATAATGAATGAATAATGAACGATGAACAATGAACAAGGATCAATGAGCATTGTAGAATAAACGATGAAGAATGAACAAGGATCAATGAGCATTATAGAATGAACGATGAAGAATGAACAAGGATCAATGATCAATAATGAATGGACGATGAAGAATGAATAAGGATCAATGATCAATGAAGAATGAATGATGAAGAATTAATAAGGATCAATGATCATTAATGAATGAACGATGAAGAATGAACAAGGATCAATGATAATTGAAGAATGAACGATGTAGAATGAACAAGGATAAATTATCAATGAAGAATGAACGATAAAGAACGAACAAGGATTAATAATAAACAAGGATCAATAATCATTGAAGAATGAACGGTGAAGAATGAACAAGGATCAATGAGCTTTGTAGAATGAACGATGAAGAATGAACAAGGATCAATGATCAATGAAGAATGAATGATGAAGAATGAACAAGGATCAATGATCATTGAAGAATGAACGATGAAGAATCATCAAAGTTCAATGATCAATGAAGAATGAACGATGAAGAATGAAAAAGGATCAATGAGCGTTGTAGAATGAACGATGAAGAATGAACAAGGACCAATGATCATTGAACAATGAATGATGAATAATGAACAAGGATCAATGAGCATTGTAGAATAAACGATGAAGAATGAACAAGGATCAATGATCAATAATGAATGAATGATGAAGAATGACCAAGGCTCAATGTTCATTGAAGAATGAACGATGAAGATTGAACAAGGATCAATGATCATTGAACAATGAACGATGAAGAAGGAACAAGGATCAATGATTAATGAAGAATGAACGATGAAGAATGAACAAGGATAATTGATCAATGAAGAATGAACGATGAAGAATGACCAAGGATCAATGATCATTGAAGAATGAACGACAAAGAATGAACAAGGATCAATGATCAATGAAGAATGAACGATGAAGAATGAACAAGGATCAATGAGCATTGTAAAATGAACGACGAAGAATGAACAAGGATCAATGTTCAATAATGAATGAACGTTGAATAATGAATAAGGATCAATGATCAATGAAGAATGAATGATTAAGATTGAACAAGGATAGATGATCATTGAAGAATGAAAGATGAAGAATGAACAAGGATCAATGATAATTGAAGAATGAACGATTTAGAATGAATAAGGATAAATGATCAATGAAGAATGAACGATAAAGAACGAAGAAGGATCAATGAGCATTGTGGAATGACCGATGAAGAATGAACAAGGATCAATGATCATTGAAGAATGAACGATAAAGAATGAATAAGGATCAATGATCAATGAAGAATGAACGATGAACAATGAACAAGGATCAATGAGCATTGTAGAATGAACTATGAAGAATGAACAAGGATCAATGAGGATTGTAGAATGAACGATGAAGAATGAACAAGGATCAATGATAATTGAAGAATGAACGATGTAGAATGAATATGGATAAATGATCAATGAAGAATGAACGATGAAGAACGAAGAAGGATCAATGAGCATTGTGGAATGACCGATGAAGAATGAACAAGGTTCAATGATCATTGAAGAATGAACGGTAAAGAATGAACAAGGATTAATAATGAATGAATAATGAACGATGAACAATGAACAAGGATCAATGAGCATTGTAGAATAAACGATGAAGAATGAACAAGGATCAATGAGCATTGTAGAATGAACGATGAAGAATGAACAAGGATCAATGATCAATAATGAATGGACGATGAAGAATGAATACGGATCAATGATCAATGAAGAATGAATGATGAGGAATTAATAAGGATCAATGATCATTAATGAATGAACGATGAAGAATGAACAAGGATCAATGATAATTGAAGAATGAACGATGTAGAATGAACAAGGATAAATTATCAATGAAGAATGAACGATAAAGAACGAACAAGGATTAATAATAAACAAGGATCAATAATCATTGAACAATGAACGGTGAAGAATGAACAAGGATCAATGAGCTTTGTAGAATGAACGATGAAGAATGAACAAGGATCAATGATCAATGAAGAATGAATGATGAAGAATGAACAAGGATAACTGATCATTGAAGAATGAACGATGAAGAATCATCAAAGTTCAATGATCAATGAAGAATGAACGATGAAGAATGAAAAAGGATCAATGAGCGTTGTAGAATGAACGATGAAGAATGAACAAGGACCAATGATCATTGAACAATGAATGATGAATAATGAACAAGGATCAATGAGCATTGTAGAATAAACGATGAAGAATGAACAAGGATCAATGATCAATAATGAATGAATGATGAAGAATGACCAAGGCTCAATGTTCATTGAAGAATGAACGATGAAGATTGAACAAGGATCAATGATCATTGAACAATGAATGATGAAGAAGGAACAAGGATCAATGATTAATGAAGAATGAACGATGAAGAATGAACAAGGATCAATGATCAATGAAGAATGAACGATGAAGAATGACCAAGGATCAATGATCATTGAAGAATGAACGACAAAGAATGAACAAGGATCAATGATCAATGAAGAATGAACGATGAAGAATGAACAAGGATCAATGAGCATTGTAAAATGAACGACGAAGAATGAACAAGGATCAATGTTCAATAATGAATGAACGTTGAATAATGAATAAGGATCAATGATCAATAAAGAATGAATGATTAAGAATGAACAAGGATCGATGATCATTGAAGAATGAAAGATGAAGAATGAACAAGGATCAATGATAATTGAAGAATGAACGATTTAGAATGAATAAGGATAAATGATCAATGAAGAATGAACGATGAAGAACGAAGAAGGATCAATGAGCATTGTGGAATGACCGATGAAGAATGAACAAGGATCAATGATCATTGAAGAATGAACGATAAAGAATGAACAAGGATCAATGATCAATGAAGAATGAACGATGAACAATGAACAAGGATCAATGAGCATTGTAGAATGAACTATGAAGAATGAACAAGGATCAATGAGGATTGTAGAATGAACGATGAAGAATGAACAAGGATAAATGATAATTGAAGAATGAACGATGTAGAATGAATATGGATAAATGATCAATGAAGAATGAACGATGAAGAACGAAGAAGGATCAATGAGCATTGTGGAATGACCGATGAAGAATGAACAAGGTTCAATGATCATTGAAGAATGAACGGTAAAGAATGAACAAGGATTAATAATGAATGAATAATGAACGATGAACAATGAACAAGGATCAATGAGCATTGTAGAATAAACGATGAAGAATGAACAAGGATCAATGAGCATTATAGAATGAACGATGAAGAATGAACAAGGATCAATGATCAATAATGAATGGACGATGAAGAATGAATAAGGATCAATGATCAATGAAGAATGAATGATGAAGAATTAATAAGGATCAATGATCATTAATGAATGAACGATGAAGAATGAACAAGGATCAATGATAATTGAAGAATGAACGATGTAGAATGAACAAGGATAAATTATCAATGAAGAATGAACGATAAAGAACGAACAAGGATTAATAATAAACAAGGATCAATAATCATTGAAGAATGAACGGTGAAGAATGAACAAGGATCAATGAGCTTTGTAGAATGAACGATGAAGAATGAACAAGGATCAATGATCAATGAAGAATGAATGATGAAGAATGAACAAGGATCAATGATCATTGAAGAATGAACGATGAAGAATCATCAAAGTTCAATGATCAATGAAGAATGAACGATGAAGAATGAAAAAGGATCAATGAGCGTTGTAGAATGAACGATGAAGAATGAACAAGGACCAATGATCATTGAACAATGAATGATGAATAATGAACAAGGATCAATGAGCATTGTAGAATAAACGATGAAGAATGAACAAGGATCAATGATCAATAATGAATGAATGATGAAGAATGACCAAGGCTCAATGTTCATTGAAGAATGAACGATGAAGATTGAACAAGGATCAATGATCATTGAACAATGAACGATGAAGAAGGAACAAGGATCAATGATTAATGAAGAATGAACGATGAAGAATGAACAAGGATAATTGATCAATGAAGAATGAACGATGAAGAATGACCAAGGATCAATGATCATTGAAGAATGAACGACAAAGAATGAACAAGGATCAATGATCAATGAAGAATGAACGATGAAGAATGAACAAGGATCAATGAGCATTGTAAAATGAACGACGAAGAATGAACAAGGATCAATGTTCAATAATGAATGAACGTTGAATAATGAATAAGGATCAATGATCAATGAAGAATGAATGATTAAGATTGAACAAGGATAGATGATCATTGAAGAATGAAAGATGAAGAATGAACAAGGATCAATGATAATTGAAGAATGAACGATTTAGAATGAATAAGGATAAATGATCAATGAAGAATGAACGATAAAGAACGAAGAAGGATCAATGAGCATTGTGGAATGACCGATGAAGAATGAACAAGGATCAATGATCATTGAAGAATGAACGATAAAGAATGAATAAGGATCAATGATCAATGAAGAATGAACGATGAACAATGAACAAGGATCAATGAGCATTGTAGAATGAACTATGAAGAATGAACAAGGATCAATGAGGATTGTAGAATGAACGATGAAGAATGAACAAGGATCAATGATAATTGAAGAATGAACGATGTAGAATGAATATGGATAAATGATCAATGAAGAATGAACGATGAAGAACGAAGAAGGATCAATGAGCATTGTGGAATGACCGATGAAGAATGAACAAGGTTCAATGATCATTGAAGAATGAACGGTAAAGAATGAACAAGGATTAATAATGAATGAATAATGAACGATGAACAATGAACAAGGATCAATGAGCATTGTAGAATAAACGATGAAGAATGAACAAGGATCAATGAGCATTGTAGAATGAACGATGAAGAATGAACAAGGATCAATGATCAATAATGAATGGACGATGAAGAATGAATACGGATCAATGATCAATGAAGAATGAATGATGAGGAATTAATAAGGATCAATGATCATTAATGAATGAACGATGAAGAATGAACAAGGATCAATGATAATTGAAGAATGAACGATGTAGAATGAACAAGGATAAATTATCAATGAAGAATGAACGATAAAGAACGAACAAGGATTAATAATAAACAAGGATCAATAATCATTGAAGAATGAACGGTGAAGAATGAACAAGGATCAATGAGCTTTGTAGAATGAACGATGAAGAATGAACAAGGATCAATGATCAATGAAGAATGAATGATGAAGAATGAACAAGGATAACTGATCATTGAAGAATGAACGATGAAGAATCATCAAAGTTCAATGATCAATGAAGAATGAACGATGAAGAATGAAAAAGGATCAATGAGCGTTGTAGAATGAACGATGAAGAATGAACAAGGACCAATGATCATTGAACAATGAATGATGAATAATGAACAAGGATCAATGAGCATTGTAGAATAAACGATGAAGAATGAACAAGGATCAATGATCAATAATGAATGAATGATGAAGAATGACCAAGGCTCAATGTTCATTGAAGAATGAACGATGAAGATTGAACAAGGATCAATGATCATTGAACAATGAACGATGAAGAAGGAACAAGGATCAATGATTAATGAAGAATGAACGATGAAGAATGAACAAGGATCAATGATCAATGAAGAATGAACGATGAAGAATGACCAAGGATCAATGATCATTGAAGAATGAACGACAAAGAATGAACAAGGATCAATGATCAATGAAGAATGAACGATGAAGAATGAACAAGGATCAATGAGCATTGTAAAATGAACGACGAAGAATGAACAAGGATCAATGTTCAATAATGAATGAACGTTGAATAATGAATAAGGATCAATGATCAATGAAGAATGAATGATTAAGAATGAACAAGGATCGATGATCATTGAAGAATGAAAGATGAAGAATGAACAAGGATCAATGATAATTGAAGAATGAACGATTTAGAATGAATAAGGATAAATGATCAATGAAGAATGAACGATGAAGAACGAAGAAGGATCAATGAGCATTGTGGAATGACCGATGAAGAATGAACAAGGATCAATGATCATTGAAGAATGAACGATAAAGAATGAACAAGGATCAATGATCAATGAAGAATGAACGATGAACAATGAACAAGGATCAATGAGCATTGTAGAATGAACTATGAGGAATGAACAAGGATCAATGAGGATTGTAGAATGAACGATGAAGAATGAACAAGGATAAATGATAATTGAAGAATGAACGATGTAGAATGAATATGGATAAATGATCAATGAAGAATGAACGATGAAGAACGAAGAAGGATCAATGAGCATTGTGGAATGACCGATGAAGAATGAACAAGGTTCAATGATCATTGAAGAATGAACGGTAAAGAATGAACAAGGATTAATAATGAATGAATAATGAACGATGAACAATGAACAAGGATCAATGAGCATTGTAGAATAAACGATGAAGAATGAACAAGGATCAATGAGCATTATAGAATGAACGATGAAGAATGAACAAGGATCAATGATCAATAATGAATGGACGATGAAGAATGAATAAGGATCAATGATCAATGAAGAATGAATGATGAAGAATTAATAAGGATCAATGATCATTAATGAATGAACGATGAAGAATGAACAAGGATCAATGATAATTGAAGAATGAACGACGTAGAATGAACAAGGATAAATTATCAATGAAGAATGAACGATAAAGAACGAACAAGGATTAATAATAAACAAGGATCAATAATCATTGAAGAATGAACGGTGAAGAATGAACAAGGATCAATGAGCTTTGTAGAATGAACGATGAAGAATGAACAAGGATCAATGATCAATGAAGAATGAATGATGAAGAATGAACAAGGATCAATGATCATTGAAGAATGAACGATGAAGAATCATCAAAGTTCAATGATCAATGAAGAATGAACGATGAAGAATGAAAAAGGATCAATGAGCGTTGTAGAATGAACGATGAAGAATGAACAAGGACCAATGATCATTGAACAATGAATGATGAATAATGAACAAGGATCAATGAGCATTGTAGAATAAACGATGAAGAATGAACAAGGATCAATGATCAATAATGAATGAATGATGAAGAATGACCAAGGCTCAATGTTCATTGAAGAATGAACGATGAAGATTGAACAAGGATCAATGATCATTGAACAATGAACGATGAAGAAGGAACAAGGATCAATGATTAATGAAGAATGAACGATGAAGAATGAACAAGGATAATTGATCAATGAAAAATGAACGATGAAGAATGACCAAGGATCAATGATCATTGAAGAATGAACGACAAAGAATGAACAAGGATCAATGATCAATGAAGAATGAACGATGAGGAATGAACAAGGATCAATGAGCATTGTAAAATGAACGACGAAGAATGAACAAGGATCAATGTTCAATAATGAATGAACGTTGAATAATGAATAAGGATCAATGATCAATGAAGAATGAATGATTAAGAATGAACAAGGATCGATGATCATTGAAGAATGAAAGATGAAGAATGAACAAGGATCAATGATAATTGAAGAATGAACGATTTAGAATGAATAAGGATAAATGATCAATGAAGAATGAACGATGAAGAACGAAGAAGGATCAATGAGCATTGTGGAATGACCGATGAAGAATGAACAAGGATCAATGATCATTGAAGAATGAACGATAAAGAATGAACAAGGATCAATGATCAATGAAGAATGAACGATGAACAATGAACAAGGATCAATGAGCATTGTAGAATGAACTATGAAGAATGAACAAGGATCAATGAGGATTGTAGAATGAACGATGAAGAATGAACAAGGATCAATGATAATTGAAGAATGAACGATGTAGAATGAATATGGATAAATGATCAATGAAGAATGAACGACGAAGAACGAAGAAGGATCAATGAGCATTGTGGAATGACCGATGAAGAATGAACAAGGTTCAATGATCATTGAAGAATGAACGGTAAAGAATGAACAAGGATTAATAATCAATGAATAATGAACGATGAACAATGAACAAGGATCAATGAGCATTGTAGAATAAACGATGAAGAATGAACAAGGACCAATGAGCATTGTAGAATGAACGATGAAGAATGAACAAGGATCAATGATCAATAATGAATGGACGATGAAGAATGAATAAGGATCAATGATCAATGAAGAATGAGTGATGAAGAATGAATAAGGATCAATGATCATTAATGAATGAACGATGAAGAATGAACAAGGATCAATGATAATTGAAGAATGAACGATGTAGAATGAACAAGGATAAATTACCAATGAAGAATGAACGATAAAGAACGAACAAGGATTAATAATAAACAAGGATCAATAATCATTGAAGAATGAACGGTGAAGAATGAACAAGGATCAATGAGCTTTGTAGAATGAACGATGAAGAATGAACAAGGATCAATGATCAATGAAGAATGAATGATGAAGAATGAACAAGGATCAATGATCATTGAAGAATGAACGATGAAGAATCATCAAAGTTCAATGATCAATGAAGAATGAACGATGAAGAATGAAAAAGGATCAATGAGCGTTGTAGAATGAACGATGAAGAATGAACAAGGACCAACGATCATTGAACAATGAATGATGAATAATGAACAAGGATCAATGAGCATTGTAGAATAAACGATGAAGAATGAACAAGGATCAATGATCAATAATGAATGAATGATGAAGAATGACCAAGGCTCAATGTTCATTGAAGAATGAACGATGAAGATTGAACAAGGATCAATGATCATTGAACAATGAACGATGAAGAAGGAACAAGGATCAATGATTAATGAAGAATGAACGATGAAGAATGAACAAGGATAATTGATCAATGAAGAATGAACGATGAAGAATGACCAAGGATCAATAATCATTGAAGAATGAACGACAAAGAATGAACAAGGATCAATGATCAATGAAGAATGAACGATGAAGAATGAACAAGGATCAATGAGCATTGTAAAATGAACGACGAAGAATGAACAAGGATCAATGTTCAATAATGAATGAACGTTGAATAATGAATAAGGATCAATGATCAATGAAGAATGAATGATTAAGAATGAACAAGGATCGATGATCATTGAAGAATGAAAGATGAAGAATGAACAAGGATCAATGATAATTGAGGAATGAACGATTTAGAATGAATAAGGATAAATGATCAATGAAGAATGAACGATAAAGAACGAAGAAGGATCAATGAGCATTGTGGAATGACCGATGAAGAATGAACAAGGATCAATGATCATTGAAGAATGAACGATAAAGAATGAACAAGGATCAATGATCAATGAAGAATGAACGATGAACAATGAACAAGGATCAATGAGCATTGTAGAATGAACTATGAAGAATGAACAAGGATCAATGAGGATTGTAGAATGAACGATGAAGAATGAACAAGGATCAATGATAATTGAAGAATGAACGATGTAGAATGAATATGGATAAATGATCAATGAAGAATGAACGATGAAGAACGAAGAAGGATCAATGAGCATTGTGGAATGACCGATGAAGAATGAACAAGGTTCAATGATCATTGAAGAATGAACGGTAAAGAATGAACAAGGATTAATAATCAATGAATAATGAACGATGAACAATGAACAAGGATCAATGAGCATTGTAGAATAAACGATGAAGAATGAACAAGGATCAATGAGCATTGTAGAATGAACGATGAAGAATGAACAAGGATCAATGATCAATAATGAATGGACGATGAAGAATGAATAAGGATCAATGATCAATGAAGAATGAATGATGAAGAATGAATAAGGATCAATGATCATTAATGAATGAACGATGAAGAATGAACAAGGATCAATGATAATTGAAGAATGAACGATGTAGAATGAACAAGGATAAATTATCAATGAAGAATGAACGATAAAGAACGAACAAGGATTAATAATAAACAAGGATCAATAATCATTGAAGAATGAACGGTGAAGAATGAACAAGGATCAATGAGCTTTGTAGAATGAACGATGAAGAATGAACAAGGATCAATGATCAATGACGAATGAATGATGAAGAATAAACAAGGATCAATGATCATTGAAGAATGAACGATGAAGAATCATCAAAGTTCAATGATCAATGAAGAATGAACGATGAAGAATGAACAAGGATCAATGAGCGTTGTAGAATGAACTATGAAGAATGAACAAGGATCAATGATCATTGAACAATGAATGATGAAGAATGAACAAGGATCAATGAGCATTGTAGAATAAACGATGAAGAATGAACAAGGATTAATGATCAATAATGAATGAATGATGAAGAATGACCAAGGCTCAATGTTCATTGAAGAATGAAAGATGAAGATTGAACAAGGATCTATGATCATTGAACAATGAACGATGAAGAAGGAACAAGGATCAATGATTAATGAAGAATGAACGATGAAGAATGAACAAGGATCAATGATCAATAAAGAATGAACGATGAAGAATGACCAAGGATCAATGATCATCGAAGAATGAACGACAAAGAATGAACAAGGATCAATGATCAATGAAGAATGAACGATGAAGAATGAACAAGGATCAATGAGCATTGTAAAATGAACGACGAAGAATGAACAAGGATCAATGTTCAATAATGAATGAACGTTGAATAATGAATAAGGATCAATGATCAATGAAGAATGAATGGACTTAATAATTATAAAGATTCTGTTTTGGCTATGATTCAAACTAATATCTGTAATGGCCCAATATATTTCAATTGTTTTCTAAAATTTACAGTAGATCTTCAAGACCCATTAATCTTATCTTCATTAATTTTAGATATTCAAATTTTAAATAATAAATTTAAAGAGTTTGCTAGAAATTTTGCAATTGTTTTCCGTGTTTATTTTAGATTAATGAATTCCACAGTTAATCCAAAATTCATACATGAGGCTTCTTCAAAAGAAGAAACTATTTTTATAGAGGTTCATGCTGAGAATACTAAATCAATAGTTTCTACAGCAAAAACCTTGAGATGGGATCAAATTTCTATTCCTGAGACATTTCAATTCTCAAATCCAATGCCTCCTAGAAATATAAGACAAGAAATAGAATGCATTGAGGAAGACGAAAATAAAGTTCTTATAAGGTTTGGGTCTATGAGAGAATTATCTAGTTCTCCTTGTACTTCTTCTTCCAACTATCCACGAAGATCTTTTTCTTTTCCTCAAAAAACAACTTCAGTCATTTCTGAACCAATCAAAGTCAGATATAAATCTCCTATTCCTGAATATGAAGCAAATGCTTCTCAAACTTCTCAAATCTCTTCATCTAGACCTGCATCTCCCACAATGTCTGATATGCAAAATTTTGACTCTATCAATACAATTACTAAAGATTTTGAAATAGATAAAAACTATCTAAGAGATGAATTTAATTCCTCTCACAATGCTGAACATCGAGATTGGTTTAGATCTTTTTCTCGCTCCTTTAAAGACTCAATAAGAGATGTATGGTATAAAGATATGAATACTATTCAAATTAATATCCCGTTTTTTACATGGTTTTTATTGTTTTGTGAAAAACAAGGTATTGCTAATCCATATTCTCAAAATCACATATTTGTACAAACCAAACTTCAAAAAAAATTGGGTTTTGAAAGATGGACAAACAATTAGTTCAGTTCATCCACCATTACAAAATATTACTTTTCCCTATTATGACCGTGAAATAAAGGCTAGTCCTTTTAAAGAAGGAAGAGTAGATCAAACAGATAAAACTCCAAATGTAGAAGACATCATTAAAATTTATCATCAAAATAATTTTACAAATCAAATCCTTCATACCGTTGCTACACAAGTAGATCAACTTTCAAATAAGGTTGATAATTTACAAAAAGAAACCTCTAGATCCATAGCCCCTAATACGATTGCATCATTAGGATCTGATAAGGTTTCTGCACCGCATTTCAAACCACCAGGATTAAGTATACCTATGACTCAAATGTTTCCAAAAAATGGTTTTACTTCTTCTAACTCTAATTCTGCCGTGTTAGATAAAATTCAAAAATCTTTACAAAAATTAGCAGATAGTCCAAGTCATATTAAGGTTTTGAGTAAATATCAAAGTTCAGAGATATCTTCTGATGAAGAAAATTCTGAGTCTTTAATCATTTCAAAAGTTGCAAAGCAATTTCCAGAATCTGATAATGATCCTCATCAAATTAATAAAATACGATCATCTTGGAAGAATATCCCTACAAAAAACTATTATCCTAGGCCTACTCCTGTTGATCTTCAATATGAAGAAAGGTCTACATTTACCTCCAAATCCTTTTCCCCAGATATGATCCATGAATGGAACATAGATGGAAAATCTGATTATGAAATTCTTAATACTCTTCAAAATATGGGAATGGCTATTGTAGCTTACAAGGCAAAACCTTTGGATGAACAAATAATTTTTGGTTTTATTATATCAGGTTTTACTGGGCAATTAAAAAACTGGTGGGATAATCTTCTCACTTTACATGACAGATTAGAAATTTTGAATCACGTTACTGACATCATGGATGATCAAGGAAATGTATTTCAAAAATCAGACTGCTGTGATTTCTTAATCACAGTTATTGCCTTTCATTTTGTCGGTAACCCTACTCAAACTCTTTCTTCTGGAGAAACGATTTTACAAAATTTACGTTGCCCAACTTTAAGTGACTATAGATGGTATAAAGATACCTTCTTTAGTTATGTTTTACAAAGACAAGATTGCAATCAAAGTTTTTGGAAAGAAAAATTTATATCAGGACTACCAAAATTATTTGCTCAAAGAATTTTTAGAAAAATAGCTGAACATGATACAGATAAAGAACAAGCTCTTAATAATACTACTTATGGAGGACTATTCGCTTTCATTAAAAAGGAAGGTCTTTCTTTATGTGAAGAACTCAAACTCCAAGCCAAATATACCTCTGAAAAGAAACAATCTAGGAAAGAAATTGGATGTTTCTGTGAAGCATTTGGTATGGAAGCTATTAGAGCTCCCTCTACAAAAAAGAAAATTAAAAAACAATTTTCTAAATTTTCAAAAGATAAAAATAAAAATTCTTATCCTTCTTATTATCGAAAGAAACGAGGAAAGAAAAATTTCGGAAATTTCCGAAAATCAAACAAAGCTTTCAAAATCTTTTGTTATTCGTGTGGAAAACCTGGGCATAAAGCAAATGCTTGTACCACAAAGAAAAAGATTCAAGAATTATTTATTAACGACTCTGAGCTAGGAGATAAGATATCCAAAATATTATTACAAACTCCTGAGTCTACTTCTTCTTCTTCTTCAGAAAAGGAAGATGACGAAATTTTACAAATTAATGATCAAACTTCTGATTCTGAATCTTCGATTTCTTCCTCTCCTATCAAATGCATTAATGTTTTAACAGATAAAGAGAAAAATGTGGAATTTCTTTTTGATCTCGTTGACAAAATCCAAGATAAAGAGATCAAAAGAGAAACCCTTTTGAAACTTAAAACTATGGTTTTGGGTGAAACCTCTACCTCTAAAAACAAAGAAAGTATTCCAATTCCTCAAATTGAACCTTTCAATATTTCAAAATTATTAGAAAAATACTCTTCCAAAGAAATGACTTCTAAATTAATTCCTATTAAGAATCAAACTCTTTCGGTCAAAGATCTTCAACTTGAAATAAATAAAATCAAAGAAGACATCATTTCTATCAAAAATAGTTTAAAGCATTTAGAAATCAAAGATTTCGAACTTGAAACAAAATTATCTATTTTAGAAAACCCCATCTATAAAGAAAATCTTTCTTTGGGAAAAGAGAAAGTTAATGGGGATGATGATGATTTTATCACTGTTATTAATAAAATTAATTTTCAAAAATGGTATGCACCAGTTACTTTTCAAATTGGAGATTTTCAAAAAACCTATATTGCTTTAATTGATAGTGGAGCGGATCAAAATTGCTTAAGGGAAAGATTAGTCCCAACCAAATTTTATGAAAAAACAAAAACTCGGTTATATAGTGCAAATAGTTCACCCATGGATATTAAATATAAAATTTCAAAAAGAAAGATCATAAATGAAAATTATAGTTTTACTAATACTTTCATTATTATTAATGATATTAAGGAAGAAATAATATTAGGCACTCCCTTTTTAACACAAATTTATCCTTTTTGGGTTCATGACAAAGGTGTTCATACAAAAATTTTAGGGAAACAATTATCATTTCCTTTTTTAAGTCCCATGTTACAAAAAGATATTAATTTATTACAAAATTCTTCAGTAATACAAAGTATAAATTTAATAAAACAAAAAGAATTTCAAATTTCCTCTTTAAAAGAAGAAATTTCTTTTCAAAGGATTGAAGAACAATTACAACAATCAAAATTGCAACAAAAAATTTTTAATTTAGAAAATATTTTTAAATCAAAAGTTGGTGCTGATATTCCAAATGCCTTTTGGGATAGAAAAAGGCATATTGTCACATTGCCATATGAAAAGGATTTCTCTGAAAAAAATATTCCTACAAAAGCTAGACCCATCCAAATGAATTCTGAGCATCTTGAATTCTGCAAGAAAGAAATTCAAACTCTTTTAGATAAAAAATTAATAACTCCATCCAAATCTCCTTGGAGCTGTGCAGCATTTTATGTTATGAATGCAGCAGAAAAAGAAAGAGGAGTTCCTAGATTAGTTATTAATTACAAACCTTTAAACAAAGTTCTTCAATGGATAAGATATCCAATCCCAAATAAAAGAGATTTAATTAATCGCTTATATAAAGCCAAAATATTTTCAAAATTTGATATGAAATCTGGTTTCTGGCAAATACAAATTGCTAAAGAAGATAGGTATAAAACTGCATTCACGGTACCATTTGGACATTATGAGTGGAATGTAATGCCTTTTGGACTTAAAAATGCTCCTTCTGAATTTCAACATATAATGAATGATATTTTTCAATCAATTTTCTTCATTCATAATTGTTTATATAGATGATGTTTTAATTTTTTCTCATGATATTGATCAACATTTCAAACATTTACATATATTTCTAAACACTGTTGAAAAAAATGGTTTAGTAGTTTCTGCCACTAAAATGAAATTATTTCAAACAAAAATTAGATTTTTGGGACATGACATTTATAAAGGAACAATCAAGCCAATTCTAAGGTCTTTAGAATTTGCAGAAAAATTCCCTAACGAAATTAAAGACAAAACCCAGTTACAAAGATTTTTGGGATGTCTAAATTATATATCAGATTTTTTCCCAAAGCTCAGACAAATTTGCATGCCCCTCTTTCAAAGACTTCAAAAAAATCCGCCTCCCTGGTCAGAAATTCATACTAACACTATTATTGAATTAAAACAAAAAATCAAATCACTTCCATGTCTAGGCATTCCAGATCCATCTGCATTCATGATAGTAGAAACAGATGCATCAGAAACAGGATATGGTGGCATATTAAAACAAAGAATAGATACAAAAGAACAATTAGTTAGATTTCATTCAGGTCTCTGGCTCGGACCTCAAAAAAATTATTCTACCATTAAAAAGGAAATTTTATCTATAGTACTATGCGTTTCAAAATTTCAAGATGATCTTTACAGCAAAAATTTTTTGATAAGAATCGACTGCAAATCTGCAAAAGAGGTTCTAGAAAAGGATGTCAAAAACATTGTTTCTAAACAAATTTTTGCAAGATGGCAAGCAATTTTATCAGTATTTGATTTTCAAATAGAGCATATAAGAGGCGAAAGTAACTCTCTCCCTGATTTCTTAACCAGAGAATTTCTACAGGGACATCATAATGCCAAGGAAGAAGAATCAGCAAGAAAAACTCAAAGGGTTCCAGAGTTCAGATGATTACGAAATGGAACCAGATCCAAAACCAAACAAAACAGAACAAAATAAATTTTCATCCTCCAAAAATCTTCAAACTACCCTATCCATTTCAAACAAATTTACTCAACTAAATGATTTTCCCCCACTTCCATATTCACAAATTGTTCAAGAGCCTACTTCACAAAATATTATTCCAAATTCAAAACAAAAAGAACCAACTACAAAAATACCAACACAAAGCTTTACCAAATCTGCATACATTACAAAAACCGAAATAGAAAATGTATATCTCACTAATTTTACAATTCCTCAAAGCCCACAAATTATTAATTCCATCAATCAAAAAACTTTTCCAAAAGGTTGCGAATGGATACCAGAAAATCGTTTTAAAACTCAAAGTTTTTATGAATTTATTTTAGTAGATTCAAACTCTGTTGAAATCCAACATATCAAGGATTCTTCAGAAAAAATAATTTATTCAAAATGTATTTTTAAGAAAATTATTTCGTCTGTAGAATGGGGAGACCCTTATGGAGAACGAATTTTTTCAAAAAGATTTTTCCCTCAAAATTACTCATACTATGATTACAAAATGGCCTGGTATAGAGCATTTTTATTCAGACCATTTGATCATTCATGGTTTTTTATATTTGACAAATATTGTCCAAAGAAATATCCTATGTGGTTTTATCATTGGTGGTATTTATTTGGACCAACTCCTCAAATTTATCCAAAAGAATGCAATGAGGGTTTCACAACTTTTGTTGCCAATTCAAATTATCAAGCTTATGAAACTCCAGTCATGTTTCATGCAGAATTTAAAATTCCATGGATTCTATGTTGGAGTTACTGTCTCAAACAACACCTTCCACGTCCATATCCATATTCATTAATAAGAGAATTCAAAATTAAATGGTGGGACAAATTTACCTTAGAAATTTGTTCAACAAAAAATGTTATCTCCTTTTTTCAAACCGGTATAAAAACGGAATACCAATCTCCATCAACCACCAACAAACCTTCACCCTCAAAAGCAAGTTAGAGAAAATGATAGAGAAAATAATTTAATAATTTTGTGGATATATCCCAAAAGGCATTTGGAATATCAACCACCAACAAACCTTCACCTTCACCAACAATCCTTTTCATATGGCAATGTGACAATATGCCTTTTTCTATCCCAAAAGGCATTTGGAATATCAGCACAAACTTTTGATTTAAAAATATTTTCTAAATTAAAAATTTTTTGTTGCAATTTTGATTGTTGTAATTGTTCTTCAATCCTTTGAAAAGAAATTTCTTCTTTTAAAGAGGAAATTTGAAATTCTTTTTGTTTTATTAAATTTATACTTTGTATTACTGAAGAATTTTGTAATAAATTAATATCTTTTTGTAACATGGGACTTAAAAAAGGAAATGATAATTGTTTCCCTAAAATTTTTGTATGAACACCTTTGTCATGAACCCAAAAAGGATAAATTTGTGTTAAAAAGGGAGTGCCTAATATTATTTCTTCCTTAATATCATTAATAATAATGAAAGTATTAGTAAAACTATAATTTTCATTTATGATCTTTCTTTTTGAAATTTTATATTTAATATCCATGGGTGAACTATTTGCACTATATAACCGAGTTTTTGTTTTTTCATAAAATTTGGTTGGGACTAATCTTTCCCTTAAGCAATTTTGATCCGCTCCACTATCAATTAAAGCAATATAGGTTTTTTGAAAATCTCCAATTTGAAAAGTAACTGGTGCATACCATTTTTGAAAATTAATTTTATTAATAACAGTGATAAAATCATCATCATCCCCATTAACTTTCTCTTTTCCCAAAGAAAGATTTTCTTTATAGATGGGGTTTTCTAAAATAGATAATTTTGTTTCAAGTTCGAAATCTTTGATTTCTAAATGCTTTAAACTATTTTTGATAGAAATGATGTCTTCTTTGATTTTATTTATTTCAAGTTGAAGATCTTTGACCGAAAGAGTTTGATTCTTAATAGGAATTAATTTAGAAGTCATTTCTTTGGAAGAGTATTTTTCTAATAATTTTGAAATATTGAAAGGTTCAATTTGAGGAATTGGAATACTTTCTTTGTTTTTAGAGGTAGAGGTTTCACCCAAAACCATAGTTTTAAGTTTCAAAAGGGTTTCTCTTTTGATCTCTTTATCTTGGATTTTGTCAACGAGATCAAAAAGAAATTCCACATTTTTCTCTTTATCTGTTAAAACATTAATGCATTTGATAGGAGAGGAAGAAATCGAAGATTCAGAATCAGAAGTTTGATCATTAATTTGTAAAATTTCGTCATCTTCCTTTTCTGAAGAAGAAGAAGAAGTAGACTCAGGAGTTTGTAATAATATTTTGGATATCTTATCTCCTAGCTCAGAGTCGTTAATAAATAATTCTTGAATCTTTTTCTTTGTGGTACAAGCATTTGCTTTATGCCCAGGTTTTCCACACGAATAACAAAAGATTTTGAAAGCTTTGTTTGATTTTCGGAAATTTCCGAAATTTTTCTTTCCTCGTTTCTTTCGATAATAAGAAGGATAAGAATTTTTATTTTTATCTTTTGAAAATTTAGAAAATTGTTTTTTAATTTTCTTTTTTGTAGAGGGAGCTCTAATAGCTTCCATACCAAATGCTTCACAGAAACATCCAATTTCTTTCCTAGATTGTTTCTTTTCAGAGGTATATTTGGCTTGGAGTTTGAGTTCTTCACATAAAGAAAGACCTTCCTTTTTAATGAAAGCGAATAGTCCTCCATAAGTAGTATTATTAAGAGCTTGTTCTTTATCTGTATCATGTTCAGCTATTTTTCTAAAAATTCTTTGAGCAAATAATTTTGGTAGTCCTGATATAAATTTTTCTTTCCAAAAACTTTGATTGCAATCTTGTCTTTGTAAAACATAACTAAAGAAGGTATCTTTATACCATCTATAGTCACTTAAAGTTGGGCAACGTAAATTTTGTAAAATCGTTTCTCCAGAAGAAAGAGTTTGAGTAGGGTTACCGACAAAATGAAAGGCAATAACTGTGATTAAGAAATCACAGCAGTCTGATTTTTGAAATACATTTCCTTGATCATCCATGATGTCAGTAACGTGATTCAAAATTTCTAATCTGTCATGTAAAGTGAGAAGATTATCCCACCAGTTTTTTAATTGCCCAGTAAAACCTGATATAATAAAACCAAAAATTATTTGTTCATCCAAAGGTTTTGCCTTGTAAGCTACAATAGCCATTCCCATATTTTGAAGAGTATTAAGAATTTCATAATCAGATTTTCCATCTATGTTCCATTCATGGATCATATCTGGGGAAAAGGATTTGGAGGTAAATGTAGACCTTTCTTCATATTGAAGATCAACAGGAGTAGGCCTAGGATAATAGTTTTTTGTAGGGATATTCTTCCAAGATGATCGTATTTTATTAATTTGATGAGGATCATTATCAGATTCTGGAAATTGCTTTGCAACTTTTGAAATGATTAAAGACTCAGAATTTTCTTCATCAGAAGATATCTCTGAACTTTGATATTTACTCAAAACCTTAATATGACTTGGACTATCTGCTAATTTTTGTAAAGATTTTTGAATTTTATCTAACACGGCAGAATTAGAGTTAGAAGAAGTAAAACCATTTTTTGGAAACATTTGAGTCATAGGTATAGTTAATCCTGGTGGTTTGAAATGCGGTGCAGAAACCTTATCAGATCCTAATGATGCAATCGTATTAGGGGCTATGGATCTAGAGGTTTCTTTTTGTAAATTATCAACCTTATTTGAAAGTTGATCTACTTGTGTAGCAACGGTATGAAGGATTTGATTTGTAAAATTATTTTGATGATAAATTTTAATGATGTCTTCTACATTTGGAGTTTTATCTGTTTGATCTACTCTTCCTTCTTTAAAAGGACTAGCCTTTATTTCACGGTCATAATAGGGAAAAGTAATATTTTGTAATGGTGGATGAACTGAACTAATTGTTTGTCCATCTTTCAAAACCCAATTTTTTTTGAAGTTTGATTTGTACAAATATGTGATTTTGAGAATATGGATTAGCAATACCTTGTTTTTCACAAAACAATAAAAACCATGTAAAAAACGGGATATTAATTTGAATAGTATTCATATCTTTATACCATACATCTCTTATTGAGTCTTTAAAGGAGCGAGAAAAAGATCTAAACCAATCTCGATGTTCAGCATTGTGAGAGGAATTAAATTCATCTCTTAGATAGTTTTTATCTATTTCAAAATCTTTAGTGGATAGTTTTGTGGGAGATGCAGGTCTAGATGAAGAGATTTGAGAAGTTTGAGAAGCATTTGCTTCATATTCAGGAATAGGAGATTTATATCTGACTTTGATTGGTTCAGAAATGACTGAAGTTGTTTTTTGAGGAAAAGAAAAAGATCTTCGTGGATAGTTGGAAGAAAAAGTACAAGGAGAACTAGATAATTCTCTCATAGACCCAAACCTTATAAGAACTTTATTTTCGTCTTCCTCAATGCATTCTATTTCTTGTCTTATATTTCTAGGAGGCATTGGATTTGAGAATTGAAATGTCTCAGGAATAGAAATTTGATCCCATCTCAAGGTTTTTGCTGTAGAAACTATTGATTTAGTATTCTCAGCATGAACCTCTATAAAAATAGTTTCTTCTTTTGAAGAAGCCTCATGTATGAATTTTGGATTAACTGTGGAATTCATTAATCTAAAATAAACACGGAAAACAATTGCAAAATTTCTAGCAAACTCTTTAAATTTATTATTTAAAATTTGAATATCTAAAATTAATGAAGATAAGATTAATGGGTCTTGAAGATCTACTGTAAAGTTTGGAAAACAATTGAAATATATTGGGCCATTACAGATATTAGTTTGAATCATAGCCAAAACAGAATCTTTATAATTATTAAGCCGATCGTCTCTGAGAGCTAGGAAAATTGGACAATCAACTCCTTTATGAACTAATGGTTTTATCCTTATTGGTATCAGAGCCAGTAAGTTATTAAATTGATTAATTGTGCATTTATTAAATTGCATTTGTATTGAGTGTTGGTAAAGTGTTTGGTCAGCCTAATTAAGTTGTTGGTAAGCCATTTTAAGTCTTGGTGTTCCCGGTTAGGTGGTCCCACTGTTCCCATTCAATTCAGTCATATTTAGTTTATGCAACATTTAATTTATTAATGGCAAACTGGTTAAGGAAAGCTATTAGTTTAGGATCACCTAATAATATAATTCAAAGTAGTGAAGTTCATATAGAAAAGAACTTTTCAAATTGGGAAATTCCAAAAGAAAATCTTACTAAAATTTATCATATAGGCATTACTCATTTTAAGACTGCATTTAGCATCAAAACTCATGAAGAGACTAGAAGCATTCAAAAAGAATCTGAAACTATGCTTTTACTTTCAGAATCCAGCATTAAAGCTTATCTCAAACACAGATTTAGATTCATTCATTTTGGCCTTGTTCAATGATCATTGATCCTTCTTCCTTCTTCATCGTTCATTCTACAACGCTCATTGATCCTTGTTCATTCTTCATCGTTCATTCTTCATTGATCATTGAACATTGATGATTCTTCATCGTTCATTCTTCAATGATCATTGATCCTTGTTCATTCTTCATCATTTATTCTTCATTAATAATTGATCCTTGTTCATTCTTCATCGTTCATTCTACAAAGCTCATTGATCCTTGTTCATTCTTCACCGTTCATTCTTCAATGATTATTGATCCTTCTTTATTATTAATCCTTGTTCGTTCTTTATCGTTCATTCTTCATTGATAATTTATCCTTGTTCATTCTACATCGTTCATTCTTCAATTATCATTGATCGTTGTTCATTCTTAATCGTTCATTCATCAATGATCATTGATCCTTATTCATTCTTCATCATTCATTCATCATTGATCATTGATCCTTATTCATTCTTTATCATCCATTCATTATTGATCATTGATCCTTGTTCATTCTTCATCGTTCATTCTTCATTGATCATTGAACTTTGATGATTCTTCATCGTTCATTCTTCAATGATCATTGATCCTTGTTCATTCTTCATCATTCATTCTTCATTGATCATTGATCCTTGTTCATTCTTCATCATTCATTCTACAAAGCTCATTGATCCTTGTTCATTCTTCATCGTTCATTCTACAAAGCATTGTAGAATGAACGATGAAGAATGAACAAGGATCAATGATCAATAATGAATGAATGATGAAGAATGACCAAGGCTCAATGTTCATTGAAGAATGAACGATGAAGATTGAACAAGGATCAATGATCATTGAACAATGAACGATGAAGAAGGAACAAGGATCAATGATTAATGAAGAATGAACGATGAAGAATGAACAAGGATCAATGATCAATGAAGAATGAACGATGAAGAATGACCAAGGATCAATGATCATTGAAGAATGAACGACAAAGAATGAACAAGGATCAATGATCAATGAAGAATGAACGATGAAGAATGAACAAGGATCAATGATCAATAATGAATTAAGGATGCAGAATGAACAAGGATCAATGTTCATGCAAGAATGAACGATGAAGATTGAACAAGGATCAATGATCATTGAACAATGAACGATGAAGAATGAACAAGGATCAATGATTAATGAACAGTGAACGATGAAGAATGAAAAAGGATCCATGATAATTGAAGAATGAACGATGTTGAATGAATAAGGATAAATGATCAATAAAGAATGAACGATAAAGAACGAACAAGGATAAATAATGAACAAGGATCAATAATCGTTGATGAATGAAAGGTGAAGAATGAACAACGATCAATGAGCTTTGTAGAATGAACGATGAAGAATGCACAAGGATCAATGATCAATGAAGAATGAATGATGAAGAATGAACAAGGATTAATGATCATTGAAGAATGAACGATGAAGAATCATCAAAGTTCAATGATCAATGAATAATGAACGATGAAGAATGAACAAGGATCAATGAGCGTTGTAGAATGAACGATGAAGAATGAACAAGGATCAATGATCAATAATGAATGAATGATTAAGAATGAGCGAGGATCAATGTTCATTGCAGAATGAACGATGAAGATTGAACAAGGATCAATGATCATTGAACAATGAACGATGAAGAAGGAACAAGGATCAATGATTAATGAAGAATGAATGATGAAGAATGAATAAGGATCAATAAGCATTGATGAATGAACGATGAAGAATGACTAAGGATCAATGATCATTGAAGAATGAACGACAAAGAATGAACAAGGATCAATGATCAATGAAGAATGAACGATGAAGAATGAACAAGGATCAATGAGCATTGTAGAATGAACGATGAAGAATGAACAAGGGTCAATGTTCAATAATAAATAAACGATGAAGAATGAACAAGGATCAATGATCAATAAAGAATGAATGATGAAGAATGAACAAGGATTGATGATCATTGAAGAATGAACGATGAAGAATGAAGAAGGATCAATGATAATTGAAGAATGAACGATGTAGAATGAATAAGGATAAATGATCAATGAAGAATGAACGATGAAAAACGAAGAAGGATCAATGAGCATTGTGGAATGACCGATGAAGTATGAACAAGGATCAATGATCATTGAAGAATGAACAATAAAGAATGAACAAGGATCAATGATCAATGAAGAATGAACGATGAAGAATAAACAAGGATCAATGAGCATTGTAGAATGAACGATGAAGAATGAACAAGGATCAATAATCAATAATGAATGCACGATGAAGAATGAACAAGGATCAATGATCAATGAAGAATGAATGATGAAGAATGAACAAGGATCAATGATCATTGAAGAATGAACGATGAAGAATGAACAAGGGCCAATGATAATTGAAGAATGAACGATGTAGAATGAACAAGGATAAATGATCAATGAAGAATGAACGATAAAGAACGAACAAGGATTAATAATGAACAAGAATGAGCTTTGTACAATGAACGATGAAGAATGAACAAGGATTAATGATCAATGACGAATGAATGATGAAGAATGAACAAGGATCAATGATCATTGAAGAATGAACGATGAAGAATCATCAAAGTTCAATGATCAATGAATAATGAACGATGAAGAATGAACAAGGATCAAAGAGCGTTGTAGAATGAACGATGAAGAATGAACAAGGATCAATGATCATTAAACAATGAACGATGAAGAATGAACAAGGATCAATGATCAATAATGAATGAATGATGAACAATGAACAAGGATCAATGTTCATTGAAGAATGAACGATGAAGATTGAACAAGGATCAATGATCATTGAACAATGAACGATGAAGAAGGAACAAGGATCAATGATTAATGAAGAATGAACGATGAAGAATGAACAAGGATCAATGATCAATGAAGAATGAACGATGAAGAATGACCAAGGATCAATGATCATTGAAGAATGAACGACAAAGAATGAACAAGGATCAATGATCAATGAAGAATGAACGATGAAGAATGAACAAGGATCAATGATTAATGAAGAATGACCGCTGAAGAATGAACAAGGATCCATGATAATTGAAGAATGAACGATGTTGAATGAACAAGGATAAATGATCAATAAAGAATGAACGATAAAGAACGAACAAGGATTAATAATAAACAAGGATCAATAATCGTTGATGAATGAACGGTGAAGAATGAACAAGGATCAATGAGCTTTGTAGAATGAAGAGATGAAGAATGAACAAGGATCAATGATCAATGAAGAATGAATGATGAAGAATGAACAAGGATCAATGATCATTTAAGAATGAACGATTAAGCATCATCAAAGTTCAATGATCAATTAATAATGAACGATGAAGAATGAACAAGGATCAATGAGCGTTTTAGAATGAACGATGAAGAATGAACAAGGATCAATGATCAATAATGAATGAACGATGAAGAATCATCAAAGTTCAATGATCAATGAATAATGAACGATGAAGAATGAACAAGGATCAATGAGCATTGTAGATTGAACGATGATGAATGAACAAGGATCAATGATCAATAATGAATGAATGATTAAGAATTAACGAGGATCAATTTTCATTGAAGAATGAACGATGAAGATTGAACAAGGATCAATGATCATTGAACAATGAACGATGAAGAAGGAACAAGGATCAATGATCAATAATGAATGAAGGATGAAGAATGAACAAGGATCAATGATCATTGAAGAATGAACGACAAAGAATGAACAAGGATCAATGATCAATGACGAATGAATGATGAAGAATGAACAATGATCAATGATCATTGAAGAATGAACGATGAAGAATCATCAATGTTCAATGATCAATGAATAATGAACGATGAAGAATGAACAAGGATCAATGATCATCGAAGAATGAACGATGAAGAATCATTAAAGTTCAATGATCAATGAAGAATGAACGATGAAGAATGAACAAGGATCAATGAGCGTTGAAGAATGAACGATGAAGAATGAACAAGGATCAATGATCAATAATGAATGAATGATGAAGAATGAAAAAGGATCAATGATCATTGAACAATGAACGATGAAGAGTGAACAAGGATCAATGAGCATTGTAGAATGAACGATGAAGAATGAACAAGGATCAATGATCATTAATGAACGAATGATGAACAATGAACAAGGATCAATGTTCATGGAAGAATGAACGATGAATATTGAATAAGGATCAATTATCATTGAACAATGAACGATGAAGAATGAACAAGGATCATCGATTAATGAAGAATGAACGATGAAGAATGAACAAGGATCAATGGGCATTGTAGAATGAACGATGAAGAATGAACTAGGATCAATGTTCAATAATGAATGAACGATTAACAATGAACAAGGATCAATGATTAATGAAAAATGAATAATGAAGAATGAACAAGGGTAGATGATCATTGAAGAATAAACGATGTAGAATGAACAAGGATCAATGATAATTGAAGAATGAACGATGTAGAATGAATAAGGATAAATGATCAATGAATAATGAACGATGAAGAACGAAGAAGGATCAATGAGCATTGTGGAATGACCGATGAAGAATGAACAAGGATAATTGATCATTGAAGAAGTAAGATAAAGAATGAACAAGGATTAATGCTCAATGAAGAATGAACGATGAAGAATGAGCAAGGATCAATGAGCGTTGTAGAATGAACGATGAAGAATGAACAAGTATCAAAGATCAATAATGAATGAATGATGAAGAATGAACAAGGATCAATGATCATTGAACAATGAACGATGAAGAACGAACAAGGATCAATGAGCATTGTAGAATGAACGATGAAGAACGAACAAGGATTAAAGATCAATAATGAATGAATGATGAAGAATGAACAAAGATCAATGTTCTTTGAAGAATGAACGATGAAGATTGAACAAGGATCAATGATCATTGAACAATGAACGATGAAGAATGAACAAGGATCAATGATTAATGAATAATGAACGATGAAGAATGAATAAGGATCAATAACCATTGTTGATTGAACGATGAAGAATGACCAAGGATCAATGATCATTGAAGAATGAACGACAAAGAATGAACAAGGATCAATGATCAATGAAGAATGAACGATGAAGAATGAACAAGGATCAATGAGCATTGTAGAATGAACGATGATGAATGAACAAGGATCAATGATCAATAATGAATGAACGATGAAGAATGAACAAGGATCAATGATCAATGAAGAATAAATGATGAAGAATAAATAAGGATCAATGAGCGTTGTAGAATGAACGATGAAGAATGAACAAGGATCAATGATCAATAATGAATGAATAATGAAGAATGAACAAGGATCAATGATCATTGAACAATGAACGATGAAGAACGAACAAGGATCAATGAGCATTGTAGAATGAACGATGAAGAATGAACAAGGATCAATGTTCATTGAAGAATGAACGATGAAGATTGAACAAGGATCAATGATCATTGAACAATGAACAATGAAGAATGAACAAGGATCAATGATTAATGAAGAATGAACGATGAAGAATGAATAAGGATTAATAAGCATTGTTGAATAAACGATGAAGAATGACCAAGGATCAATGATCATTGAAGAATGAACGACAAAGAATGAACAAGGATCAATGATCAATGAAGAATGAACAAGGATTAATGAGCATTGTAGAATGAACGATGAAGAATGAACAAGGATCAATGTTGAATAATGAATAAACGATGAAGAATGAACAAGGATCAATGATCAATGATCAATGAAGAACGAATGATGAAGAATGAAAAAGGATCAATAATCGTTGAAGAATGAACGATGAAGAATCATCAAAGTTCAATGATCAATGAAGAATGAACGATGAAGAATGAACAAGGATCAATGAGCGTTGTAGAATGAACGATGAAGAATGAACAAGGATCAATGATCATTGAACAATGAACGATGAAGAATGAACAAGGATCAATGAGCATTGTAGAATGAACGATGAAGAATGAACAAGGATCAATGATCAATAATGAATGAATGATAAAGAATGACCAAGGATCAATGTTCATTGAAGAATGAACGATGAAGATTGAACAAGGATCAATGATCATTGAACAATGAACGATGAAGAAGGAACAAGCATCAATGATTAATGAAGAATGAACGATGAAGAATGAACAAGGATCAATGATCAATGAAGAATGAACGATGAAGAATCACCAAGGATCAATGATCATTGAAGAATGAACGACAAAGAATCAACAAGGATCAATGATCAATGAAGAATGAACGATGAAGAATGAACAAGGATCAATGAGCATTGTAGAATGAACGACGAAGAATGAACAAGGATCAAAGTTCAATAATGAATGAACGATGAATAATGAACAAGGATCAATGATCAATGAAGAATGAATGATTAAGAATGAACAAGGATCGATGATCATTGAAGAATGAACGATGAAGAATGAACAAGGATCAATGATAATTGAAGAATGAACGATGTAGAATGAATAAGGATAAATGATCAATGAAGAATGAACGATGAAGAACGAAGAAGGATCAATGAGCATTGTGGAATGACCGATGAAGAATGAACAAGGATCTATGGTCATTGAAGAATGAACGATAAAGAATGAACAAGGATCAATGATCAATGAAGAATGAACGATGAACAATGAACAAGGATCAAAGAGCATTGTAGAATAAACGATGAAGAATGAACAAGGATCAATGAGCATTGTAGAATGAACGATGAAGAATGAACAAGGATCAATGATCAATAATGAATGGACGATGAAGAATGAATAAGGATCAATGATCAATGCAGAATGAATGATGAAGAATGAATAAGGATCAATGATCATTGATGAATGAACGATGAAGAATGAACAAGGATCAATGATAATTGAAGAATGAACGATGTAGAATGAACAAGGATAAATTATCAATGAAGAATGAACGATAAAGAACGAACAAGGATTAATAATAAACAAGGATCAATAATCATTGAAGAATCAATGGTGAAGAATGAACAAGGATCAATGAGCTTTGTAGAATGAACGATGAAGAATGAACAAGGATCAATGATCAATGAAGAATGAATAATGAAGAATGAACAAGGATCAATGATCATTGAAGAATGAACGATGAAGAATCATCAAAGTTCAATGATCAATGAAGAATGAACGATGAAGAATGAACAAGGATCAATGAACGTTGTAGAATGAACGATGAAGAATGAACAAGGATCAATGATCATTGAACAATGAATGATAAAGAATGAACAAGGATCAATGATCAATGAAGAATGAACGATGAAGAATGAACAAGGATCAATGATCAATGAAGAATGAATGATGAAGAATGAACAAGGATCAATGATCAATGAAGAATGAATGATGAAGAATGAATAAGGATCAATGATCATTGATGAATGAACGATGAAGAATGAACAAGGATCAATGATAATTGAAGAATGAACGATGTAGAATGAAGAATGAATGATAAAGAACGAACAAGGATTAATAATAAACAAGGATCAATAATCATTGAAGAATGAACGGTGAAGAATTAACAAGGATCAATGAGCTTTGTAGAATGAACGATGAAGAATGAACAAGGATCAATGATCAATGAAGAATGAATGATGAAGAATGAACAAGGATCAATAATCGTTGAAGAATGAACGATGAAGAATCATCAAAGTTCAATGATCAATAATGAATGAATGATAAAGAATGACCAAGGATCAATATTCATTGAAGAATGAACGATGAAGATTGAACAAGGATCAATGATCATTGAACAATGCACGATGAAGAAGGAACAAGCATCAATGAATAATGAAGAATGAACGATGAAGAATGAACAAGGATCAATGATCAATGAAGAATGAACGATGAAGAATGACCAAGGATCAATGATCATTGAAGAATGAACGACAAAGAATGAACAAGGATCAATGATCAATGAAGAATGAACGATGAACAATGAACAAGGATCAATGAGCATTGTAGAATAAACGATGAAGAATGAACAAGGATCAATGAGTATTGTAGAATGAACGATGAAGAATGAACAAGGATCAATGATCAATAATGAATGGACGATGAAGAATGAATAAGGATCAATGATCAATGAAGAATGAAGGATGAAGAATGAATAAGGATCAATGATCATTGATGAATGAACGATGAAGAATGAACAAGGATCAATGATAATTGAAGAATGAACGATGTAGAATGAACAAGGATAAATTATCAATGAAGAATGAACGATAAAGAACGAACAAGGATTAATAATAAACAAGGATCAATAATCATTGAAGAATGAACGGTGAAGAATGAAAAAGGATCAATGAGCTTTGTAGAATGAACGATGAAGAATGAACAAGGATCAATGATCAATAAAGAATGAATGATGAAGAATGAACAAGGATCAATGATCATTGAAGAATGAACGATGAAGAATCATCAAAGTTCAATGATCAATGAAGAATGAACGATGAAGAATGAGCGTTGTAGAATGAACGATGAAGAATGAACAAGGATCAATGATCATTGAACAATGAATGATGAATAATGAACAAGGATCAATGAGCATTGTAGAATAAACGATGAAGAATGAACAAGGATCAATGATCAATAATGAATGAATGATGAAGAATGACCAAGGCTAAATGTTCATTGAAGAATGAACGATGAAGATTGAACAAGGATCAATGATCATTGAACAATGAACGATGAAGAAGGAACAAGGATCAATGATCAATGAAGAATGAACGATGAAGAATGAACAAGGATCAATGATCAATGAAGAATGAACGATGTAGAATGAACAAGGATCAATGAGCATTGTAGAATGAACGATGAAGAATGAACAAGGATCAATGATCAATAATGAATGAACGATGAAGAATGAACAAGGATCAATGATCAATGAAGAATAAATGATGAAGAATAAATAAGGATCAATGAGCGTTGTAGAATGAACGATGAAGAATGAACAAGGATCAATGATCAATAATGAATGAATAATGAAGAATGAACAAGGATCAATGATCATTGAACAATGAACGATGAAGAACGAACAAGGATCAATGAGCATTGTAGAATGAACGATGAAGAATGAACAAGGATCAATGTTCATTGAAGAATGAACGATGAAGATTGAACAAGGATCAATGATCATTGAACAATGAACGATGAAGAATGAACAAGGATCAATGATTAATGAAGAATGAACGATGAAGAATGAATAAGGATTAATAAGTATTGTTGAATAAACGATGAAGAATGACCAAGGATCAATGATCATTGAAGAATGAACGACAAAGAATGAACAAGGATCAATGATCAATGAAGAATGAACAAGGATTAATGAGCATTGTAGAATGAACGATGAAGAATGAACAAGGATCAATGTTGAATAATGAATAAACGATGAAGAATGAACAAGGATCAATGATCAATGATCAATGAAGAACGAATGATGAAGAATGAAAAAGGATCAATAATCGTTGAAGAATGAACGATGAAGAATCATCAAAGTTCAATGATCAATGAAGAATGAACGATGAAGAATGAACAAGGATCAATGAGCGTTGTAGAATGAACGATGAAGAATGAACAAGGATCAATGATCATTGAACAATGAACGATGAAGAATGAACAAGGATCAATGAGCATTGTAGAATGAACGACGAAGAATGAACAAGGATCAATGATCAATAATGAATGAATGATAAAGAATGACCAAGGATCAATGTTCATTGAAGAATGAACGATGAAGATTGAACAAGGATCAATGATCATTGAACAATGAACGATGAAGAAGGAACAAGCATCAATGATTAATGAAGAATGAACGATGAAGAATGAACAAGGATCAATGATCAATGAAGAATGAACGATGAAGAATCACCAAGGATCAATGATCATTGAAGAATGAACGACAAAGAATCAACAAGGATCAATGATCAATGAAGAATGAACGATGAAGAATGAACAAGGATCAATGAGCATTGTAGAATGAACGACGAAGAATGAACAAGGATCAAAGTTCAATAATGAATGAACGATGAATAATGAACAAGGATCAATGATCAATGAAGAATGAATGATTAAGAATGAACAAGGATCGATGATCATTGAAGAATGAACGATGAAGAATGAACAAGGATCAATGATAATTGAAGAATGAACGATGTAGAATGAATAAGGATAAATGATCAATGAAGAATGAACGATGAAGAACGAAGAAGGATCAATGAGCATTGTGGAATGACCGATGAAGAATGAACAAGGATCAATGGTCATTGAAGAATGAACGATAAATAATGAACAAGGATCAATGATCAATGAAGAATGAACGATGAACAATGAACAAGGATCAAAGAGCATTGTAGAATAAACGATGAAGAATGAACAAGGATCAATGAGCATTGTAGAATGAACGATGAAGAATGAACAAGGATCAATGAGTATTGTAGAATGAACGATGAAGAATGAACAAGGATCAATGATCAATAATGAATGGACGATGAAGAATGAATAAGGATCAATGATCAATGAAGAATGAAGGATGAAGAATGAATAAGGATCAATGATCATTGATGAATGAACGATGAAGAATGAACAAGGATCAATGATAATTGAAGAATGAACGATGTAGAATGAACAAGGATAAATTATCAATGAAGAATGAACGATAAAGAACGAACAAGGATTAATAATAAACAAGGATCAATAATCATTGAAGAATGAACGGTGAAGAATGAAAAAGGATCAATGAGCTTTGTAGAATGAACGATGAAGAATGAACAAGGATCAATGATCAATAAAGAATGAATGATGAAGAATGAACAAGGATCAATGATCATTGAAGAATGAACGATGAAGAATCATCAAAGTTCAATGATCAATGAAGAATGAACGATGAAGAATGAGCGTTGTAGAATGAACGATGAAGAATGAACAAGGATCAATGATCATTGAACAATGAATGATGAATAATGAACAAGGATCAATGAGCATTGTAGAATAAACGATGAAGAATGAACAAGGATCAATGATCAATAATGAATGAATGATGAAGAATGACCAAGGCTAAATGTTCATTGAAGAATGAACGATGAAGATTGAACAAGGATCAATGATCATTGAACAATGAACGATGAAGAAGGAACAAGGATCAATGATCAATGAAGAATGAACGATGAAGAATGAACAAGGATCAATGATCAATGAAGAATGAACGATGTAGAATGAACAAGGATCAATGAGCATTGTAGAATGAACGATGAAGAATGAACAAGGATCAATGATCAATAATGAATGAACGATGAAGAATGAACAAGGATCAATGATCAATGAAGAATAAATGATGAAGAATAAATAAGGATCAATGAGCGTTGTAGAATGAACGATGAAGAATGAACAAGGATCAATGATCAATAATGAATGAATAATGAAGAATGAACAAGGATCAATGATCATTGAACAATGAACGATGAAGAACGAACAAGGATCAATGAGCATTGTAGAATGAACGATGAAGAATGAACAAGGATCAATGTTCATTGAAGAATGAACGATGAAGATTGAACAAGGATCAATGATCATTGAACAATGAACGATGAAGAATGAACAAGGATCAATGATTAATGAAGAATGAACGATGAAGAATGAATAAGGATTAATAAGTATTGTTGAATAAACGATGAAGAATGACCAAGGATCAATGATCATTGAAGAATGAACGACAAAGAATGAACAAGGATCAATGATCAATGAAGAATGAACAAGGATTAATGAGCATTGTAGAATGAACGATGAAGAATGAACAAGGATCAATGTTGAATAATGAATAAACGATGAAGAATGAACAAGGATCAATGATCAATGATCAATGAAGAACGAATGATGAAGAATGAAAAAGGATCAATAATCGTTGAAGAATGAACGATGAAGAATCATCAAAGTTCAATGATCAATGAAGAATGAACGATGAAGAATGAACAAGGATCAATGAGCGTTGTAGAATGAACGATGAAGAATGAACAAGGATCAATGATCATTGAACAATGAACGATGAAGAATGAACAAGGATCAATGAGCATTGTAGAATGAACGACGAAGAATGAACAAGGATCAATGATCAATAATGAATGAATGATAAAGAATGACCAAGGATCAATGTTCATTGAAGAATGAACGATGAAGATTGAACAAGGATCAATGATCATTGAACAATGAACGATGAAGAAGGAACAAGCATCAATGATTAATGAAGAATGAACGATGAAGAATGAACAAGGATCAATGATCAATGAAGAATGAACGATGAAGAATCACCAAGGATCAATGATCATTGAAGAATGAACGACAAAGAATCAACAAGGATCAATGATCAATGAAGAATGAACGATGAAGAATGAACAAGGATCAATGAGCATTGTAGAATGAACGACGAAGAATGAACAAGGATCAAAGTTCAATAATGAATGAACGATGAATAATGAACAAGGATCAATGATCAATGAAGAATGAATGATTAAGAATGAACAAGGATCGATGATCATTGAAGAATGAACGATGAAGAATGAACAAGGATCAATGATAATTGAAGAATGAACGATGTAGAATGAATAAGGATAAATGATCAATGAAGAATGAACGATGAAGAACGAAGAAGGATCAATGAGCATTGTGGAATGACCGATGAAGAATGAACAAGGATCAATGGTCATTGAAGAATGAACGATAAATAATGAACAAGGATCAATGATCAATGAAGAATGAACGATGAACAATGAACAAGGATCAAAGAGCATTGTAGAATAAACGATGAAGAATGAACAAGGATCAATGAGCATTGTAGAATGAACGATGAAGAATGAACAAGGATCAATGATCAATAATGAATGGACGATGAAGAATGAATAAGGATCAATGATCAATGCAGAATGAATGATGAAGAATGAATAAGGATCAATGATCATTGATGAATGAACGATGAAGAATGAACAAGGATCAATGATAATTGAAGAATGAACGATGTAGAATGAACAAGGATAAATTATCAATGAAGAATGAACGATAAAGAACGAACAAGGATTAATAATAAACAAGGATCAATAATCATTGAAGAATCAATGGTGAAGAATGAACAAGGATCAATGAGCTTTGTAGAATGAACGATGAAGAATGAACAAGGATCAATGATCAATGAAGAATGAATAATGAAGAATGAACAAGGATCAATGATCATTGAAGAATGAACGATGAAGAATCATCAAAGTTCAATGATCAATGAAGAATGAACGATGAAGAATGAACAAGGATCAATGAACGTTGTAGAATGAACGATGAAGAATGAACAAGGATCAATGATCATTGAACAATGAATGATAAAGAATGAACAAGGATCAATGATCAATGAAGAATGAACGATGAAGAATGAACAAGGATCAATGATCAATGAAGAATGAATGATGAAGAATGAACAAGGATCAATGATCAATGAAGAATGAATGATGAAGAATGAATAAGGATCAATGATCATTGATGAATGAACGATGAAGAATGAACAAGGATCAATGATAATTGAAGAATGAACGATGTAGAATGAAGAATGAACGATAAAGAACGAACAAGGATTAATAATAAACAAGGATCAATAATCATTGAAGAATGAACGGTGAAGAATTAACAAGGATCAATGAGCTTTGTAGAATGAACGATGAAGAATGAACAAGGATCAATGATCAATGAAGAATGAATGATGAAGAATGAACAAGGATCAATAATCGTTGAAGAATGAACGATGAAGAATCATCAAAGTTCAATGATCAATGAAGAATGAACGATGAAGAATGAACAAGGATCAATGAGCGTTGTAAAATGAACGATGAAGATTGAACAAGGATCAATGATCATTGAACAATGAAGGATGAAAAATGAACCAGGATCAATGAGCATTGTAGAATGAACGATGAAGAATGAACAAGGATCAATGATCAATAATGAATGAATGATAAAGAATGACCAAGGATCAATATTCATTGAAGAATGAACGATGAAGATTGAACAAGGATCAATGATCATTGAACAATGCACGATGAAGAAGGAACAAGCATCAATGAATAATGAAGAATGAACGATGAAGAATGAACAAGGATCAATGATCAATGAAGAATGAACGATGAAGAATGACCAAGGATCAATGATCATTGAAGAATGAACGACAAAGAATGAACAAGGATCAATGATCAATGAAGAATGAACGATGAACAATGAACAAGGATCAATGAGCATTGTAGAATAAACGATGAAGAATGAACAAGGATCAATGAGTATTGTAGAATGAACGATGAAGAATGAACAAGGATCAATGATCAATAATGAATGGACGATGAAGAATGAATAAGGATCAATGATCAATGAAGAATGAAGGATGAAGAATGAATAAGGATCAATGATCATTGATGAATGAACGATGAAGAATGAACAAGGATCAATGATAATTGAAGAATGAACGATGTAGAATGAACAAGGATAAATTATCAATGAAGAATGAACGATAAAGAACGAACAAGGATTAATAATAAACAAGGATCAATAATCATTGAAGAATGAACGGTGAAGAATGAAAAAGGATCAATGAGCTTTGTAGAATGAACGATGAAGAATGAACAAGGATCAATGATCAATAAAGAATGAATGATGAAGAATGAACAAGGATCAATGATCATTGAAGAATGAACGATGAAGAATCATCAAAGTTCAATGATCAATGAAGAATGAACGATGAAGAATGAGCGTTGTAGAATGAACGATGAAGAATGAACAAGGATCAATGATCATTGAACAATGAATGATGAATAATGAACAAGGATCAATGAGCATTGTAGAATAAACGATGAAGAATGAACAAGGATCAATGATCAATAATGAATGAATGATGAAGAATGACCAAGGCTAAATGTTCATTGAAGAATGAACGATGAAGATTGAACAAGGATCAATGATCATTGAACAATGAACGATGAAGAAGGAACAAGGATCAATGATCAATGAAGAATGAACGATGAAGAATGAACAAGGATCAATGATCAATGAAGAATGAACGATGAAGAATGACCAAGGATCAATGATCATTGAAAAATGAACGACAAAGAATGAATAAGGATCAACGATCAATGAAGAATGAACGATGAAGAATGAACAAGGATCAATGAGCATTGTAAAATGAACGACGAAGAATGAATAAGGATCAATGTTCAATAATGAATGAACGTTGAATAATGAATAAGGATCAATGATCAATGAAGAATGAATGATTAAGAATGAACAAGGATCGATGATCATTGAAGAATGAAAGATGAAGAATGAACAAGGATCAATGATAATTGAAGAATGAACGATTTAGAATGAATAAGGATAAATGATCAATGAAGAATGAACGATGAAGAACGAAGAAGGATCAATGAGCATTGTGGAATGACCGATGAAGAATGAACAAGGATCAATGATCATTGAAGAATGAACGATAAAGAATGAACAAGGATCAATGATCAATGAAGAATGAACGATGAACAATGAACAAGGATCAATGAGCATTGTAGAATGAACTATGAAGAATGAACAAGGATCATTGAGGATTGTAGAATGAACGATGAAGAATGAACAAGGATCAATGATAATTGAAGAATGAACGATGTAGAATGAATATGGATAAATGATCAATGAAGAATGAACGATGAAGAACGAAGAAGGATCAATGAGCATTGTGGAATGACCGATGAAGAATGAACAAGGTTCAATGATCATTGAAGAATGAACGGTAAAGAATGAACAAGGATTAATAATCAATGAATAATGAACGACGAACAATGAACAAGGATCAATGAGCATTGTAGAAGAAACGATGAAGAATGAACAAGGATCAATGAGCATTGTAGAATGAACGATGAAGAATGAACAAGGATCAATGATCAATAATGAATGGACGATGTAGAATGAATAAGGATCAATGATCAATGAAGAATGAATGATGAAGAATGAATAAGGATCAATGATCATTAATGAATGAACGATGAAGAATGAACAAGGATCAATGATAATTGAAGAATGAACGATGTAGAATGAACAAGGATAAATTATCAATGAAGAATGAACGATAAAGAACGAACAAGGATTAATAATAAACAAGGATCAATAATCATTGAAGAATGAACGGTGAAGAATGAACAAGGATCAATGAGCTTTGTAGAATGAACGATGAAGAATGAACAAGGATCAATGATCAATGAAGAATGAATAATGAAGAATGAACAAGGATCAATGATCATTGAAGAATGAACGATGAAGAATCATCAAAGTTCAATGATCAATGAAGAATGAACGATGAAGAATGAACAAGGATCAATGAGCTTTGTAGAATGAACTATGAAGAATGAACAAGGATCAATGATCATTGAACAATGAATGATGAAGAATGAACAAGGATCAATGAGCATTGTAGAATAAACGATGAAGAATGAACAAGGATTAATGATCAATAATGAATGAATGATGAAGAATGACCAAGGCTCAATGTTCATTGAAGAATGAACGATGAAGATTGAACAAGGATCTATGATCATTGAACAATGAACGATGAAGAAGGAACAAGGATCAATGATTAATGAAGAATAAACGATGAAGAATGAACAAGGATCAATGATCAATAAAGAATGGACGATGAAGAATGAATAAGGATCAATGATGAATGAAGAATGAATGATGAAGAATGAATAAGGATCAATGATCATTGATGAATGAACGATGAAGAATGAACAAGGATCAATGATAATTGAAGAATGAACGATGTAGAATGAACAAGGATAAATTATCAATGAAGAATGAACGATAAAGAACGAACAAGGATTAATAATAAACAAGGATCAATAATCATTGAAGAATGAACGGTGAAGAATGAACAAGGATCAATGAGCTTTGTAGAATAAACGATGAAGAATGAACAAGGATCAATGATCAATGAAGAATGAATGATGAAGAATGAACAAGGATCAATGATCATTGAAGAATGAACGATGAAGAATCATCAAAGTTCAATGATCAATGAAGAATGAACGATGAAGAATGAACAAGGATCAATGAGCGTTGTAGAATGAACGATGAAGAATGAACAAGGATCAATGATCATTGAACAATGAATGATGAAGAATGAACAAGGATCAATGAGCATTGTAGAATAAACGATGAAGAATGAACAAGGATCAATGATCAATAATGATAGAATGATGAAGAATGACCAAGGCTCAATGTTCATTGAAGAATGAACGATGAAGATTGAACAAGGATCAATGATTAATGAAGAATGAATGATGAAGAATGAACAAGGATCAATGATCAATGAAGAATGAACGATGAAGAATGACCAAGGATCAATGATCATTGAAGAATGAACGACAAAGAATGAACAAGGATCAATGATCAATGAAGAATGAACGATGAAGAATGAACAAGGATCAATGAGCATTGTAAAATGAACGACGAAGAATGAACAAGGATCAATGTTCAATAATGAATGAACGTTGAATAATGAATAAGAATCAATGATCAATGAAGAATGAATGATTAAGAATGAACAAGGATCGATGATCATTGAAGAATGAAAGATGAAGAATGAACAAGGATCAATGATAATTGAAGAATGAACGATTTAGAATGAATAAGGATAAATGATCAATGAAGAATGAACGATGAAGAACGAAGAAGGATCAATCAGCATTGTGGAATGACCGATGAAGAATGAACAAGGATCAATGATCATTGAAGAATGAACGATAAAGAATGAACAAGGATCAATGATCAATGAAGAATGAACGATGAACAATGAACAAGGATCAATGAGCATTGTAGAATGAACTATTAAGAATGAACGATGAAGATTGAACAAGGATCAATGAGCTTTGTAGAATGAACGATGAAGAATGAACAAGGATCAATGATCAATGAAGAATGAATGATGAAGAATGAACAAGGATCAATAATCGTTGAAGAATGAACGATGAAGAATCATCAAAGTTCAATGATCAATGAAGAATGAACGATGAAGAATGAACAAGGATCAATGAGCGTTGTAAAATGAACGATGAAGAATGAACAAGGATCAATGATCATTGAACAATGAAGGATGAAAAATGAACCAGGATCAATGAGCATTGTAGAATGAACGATGAAGAATGAACAAGGATCAATGATCAATAATGAATGAATGATAAAGAATGACCAAGGATCAATATTCATTGAAGAATGAACGATGAAGATTGAACAAGGATCAATGATCATTGAACAATGCACGATGAAGAAGGAACAAGCATCAATGAATAATGAAGAATGAACGATGAAGAATGAACAAGGATCAATGATCAATGAAGAATGAACGATGAAGAATGACCAAGGATCAATGATCATTGAAGAATGAACGACAAAGAATGAACAAGGATCAATGATCAATGAAGAATGAACGATGAACAATGAACAAGGATCAATGAGCATTGTAGAATAAACGATGAAGAATGAACAAGGATCAATGAGTATTGTAGAATGAACGATGAAGAATGAACAAGGATCAATGATCAATAATGAATGGACGATGAAGAATGAATAAGGATCAATGATCAATGAAGAATGAAGGATGAAGAATGAATAAGGATCAATGATCATTGATGAATGAACGATGAAGAATGAACAAGGATCAATGATAATTGAAGAATGAACGATGTAGAATGAACAAGGATAAATTATCAATGAAGAATGAACGATAAAGAACGAACAAGGATTAATAATAAACAAGGATCAATAATCATTGAAGAATGAACGGTGAAGAATGAAAAAGGATCAATGAGCTTTGTAGAATGAACGATGAAGAATGAACAAGGATCAATGATCAATAAAGAATGAATGATGAAGAATGAACAAGGATCAATGATCATTGAAGAATGAACGATGAAGAATCATCAAAGTTCAATGATCAATGAAGAATGAACGATGAAGAATGAGCGTTGTAGAATGAACGATGAAGAATGAACAAGGATCAATGATCATTGAACAATGAATGATGAATAATGAACAAGGATCAATGAGCATTGTAGAATAAACGATGAAGAATGAACAAGGATCAATGATCAATAATGAATGAATGATGAAGAATGACCAAGGCTAAATGTTCATTGAAGAATGAACGATGAAGATTGAACAAGGATCAATGATCATTGAACAATGAACGATGAAGAAGGAACAAGGATCAATGATCAATGAAGAATGAACGATGAAGAATGAACAAGGATCAATGATCAATGAAGAATGAACGATGAAGAATGACCAAGGATCAATGATCATTGAAAAATGAACGACAAAGAATGAATAAGGATCAATGATCAATGAAGAATGAACGATGAAGAATGAACAAGGATCAATGAGCATTGTAAAATGAACGATGAAGAATGAATAAGGATCAATGTTCAATAATGAATGAACGTTGAATAATGAATAAGGATCAATGATCAATGAAGAATGAATGATTAAGAATGAACAAGGATCGATGATCATTGAAGAATGAAAGATGAAGAATGAACAAGGATCAATGATAATTGAAGAATGAACGATTTAGAATGAATAAGGATAAATGATCAATGAAGAATGAACGATGAAGAACGAAGAAGGATCAATGAGCATTGTGGAATGACCGATGAAGAATGAACAAGGATCAATGATCATTGAAGAATGAACGATAAAGAATGAACAAGGATCAATGATCAATGAAGAATGAACGATGAACAATGAACAAGGATCAATGAGCATTGTAGAATGAACTATGAAGAATGAACAAGGATCAATGAGGATTGTAGAATGAACGATGAAGAATGAACAAGGATCAATGATAATTGAAGAATGAACGATGTAGAATGAATATGGATAAATGATCAATGAAGAATGAACGATGAAGAACGAAGAAGGATCAATGAGCATTGTGGAATGACCGATGAAGAATGAACAAGGTTCAATGATCATTGAAGAATGAACGGTAAAGAATGAACAAGGATTAATAATCAATGAATAATGAACGACGAACAATGAACAAGGATCAATGAGCATTGTAGAAGAAACGATGAAGAATGAACAAGGATCAATGAGCATTGTAGAATGAACGATGAAGAATGAACAAGGATCAATGATCAATAATGAATGGACGATGAAGAATGAATAAGGATCAATGATCAATGAAGAATGAATGATGAAGAATGAATAAGGATCAATGATCATTAATGAATGAACGATGAAGAATGAACAAGGATCAATGATAATTGAAGAATGAACGATGTAGAATGAACAAGGATAAATTATCAATGAAGAATGAACGATAAAGAACGAACAAGGATTAATAATAAACAAGGATCAATAATCATTGAAGAATGAACGGTGAAGAATGAACAAGGATCAATGAGCTTTGTAGAATGAACGATGAAGAATGAACAAGGATCAATGATCAATGAAGAATGAATAATGAAGAATGAACAAGGATCAATGATCATTGAAGAATGAACGATGAAGAATCATCAAAGTTCAATGATCAATGAAGAATGAACGATGAAGAATGAACAAGGATCAATAAGCTTTGTAGAATGAACTATGAAGAATGAACAAGGATCAATGATCATTGAACAATGAATGATGAAGAATGAACAAGGATCAATGAGCATTGTAGAATAAACGATGAAGAATGAACAAGGATTAATGATCAATAATGAATGAATGATGAAGAATGACCAAGGCTCAATGTTCATTGAAGAATGAACGATGAAGATTGAACAAGGATCTATGATCATTGAACAATGAACGATGAAGAAGGAACAAGGATCAATGATTAATGAAGAATAAACGATGAAGAATGAACAAGGATCAATGATCAATAAAGAATGGACGATGAAGAATGAATAAGGATCAATGATGAATGAAGAATGAATGATGAAGAATGAATAAGGATCAATGATCATTGATGAATGAACGATGAAGAATGAACAAGGATCAATGATAATTGAAGAATGAACGATGTAGAATGAACAAGGATAAATTATCAATGAAGAATGAACGATAAAGAACGAACAAGGATTAATAATAAACAAGGATCAATAATCATTGAAGAATGAACGGTGAAGAATGAACAAGGATCAATGAGCTTTGTAGAATGAACGATGAAGAATGAACAAGGATCAATGATCAATGAAGAATGAATGATGAAGAATGAACAAGGATCAATGATCATTGAAGAATGAACGATGAAGAATCATCAAAGTTCAATGATCAATGAAGAATGAACGATGAAGAATGAACAAGGATCAATGAGCGTTGTAGAATGAACGATGAAGAATGAACAAGGATCAATGATCATTGAACAATGAATGATGAATAATGAACAAGGATCAATGAGCATTGTAGAATAAACGATGAAGAATGAACAAGGATCAATGATCAATAATGAATGAATGACGAAGAATGACCAAGGCTCAATGTTCATTGAAGAATGAACGATGAAGATTGAACAAAGATCAATGATTAATGAAGAATGAATGATGAAGAATGAACAAGGATCAATGATCAATGAAGAATGAACGATGAAGAATGACCAAGGATCAATGATCATTGAAGAATGAACGACAAAGAATGAACAAGGATCAATGATCAATGAAGAATGAACGATGAAGAATGAACAAGGATCAATGAGCATTGTAAAATGAACGACGAAGAATGAACAAGGATCAATGTTCAATAATGAATGAACGTTGAATAATGAATAAGAATCAATGATCAATGAAGAATGAATGATTAAGAATGAACAAGGATCGATGATCATTGAAGAATGAAAGATGAAGAATTAACAAGGATCAATGATAATTGAAGAATGAACGATTTAGAATGAATAAGGATAAATGATCAATGAAGAATGAACGATGAAGAACGAAGAAGGATCAATCAGCATTGTGGAATGACCGATGAAGAATGAACAAGGATCAATGATCATTGAAGAATGAACGATAAAGAATGAACAAGGATCAATGATCAATGAAGAATGAACGATGAACAATGAACAAGGATCAATGAGCATTGTAGAATGAACTATTAAGAATGAACGATGAAGATTGAACAAGGATCAATGATCATTGAACAATGAACGATGAAGAATGAACAAGGATCAATGATTAATGAACAGTGAACGATGAAGAATGAACAAGGATCAATGATTAATGAACAGTGAACGATGAAGAATGAACAAGGATCAATGATCAATGAAGAATGAACGATGAACAATGAACAAGGATCAATGAGCATTGTAGAATGAACGATGAAGAATGAACAAGGATCAATGAGCATTGTAGAATGAACGATGAAGAATGAACAAGCATCAATGATCAATAATGAATGGACGATGAAGAATGAATAAGGATAAATGATCAATGAAGAATGAATGATGAAGAATGAATAAGGATCAATGATCATTGATGAATGAACGATGAAGAATGAACAAGGATCAATGATAATTGAAGAATGAACGATGTAGAATGAACAAGGATAAATTATCAATGAAGAATGAACGATAAAGAACGAACAAGGATTAATAATAAACAAGGATCAATAATCATTGAAGAATGAACGATGAAGAATGAACAAGGATCAATGAGCTTTGTAGAATGAACGATGAAGAATGAACAAGGATCAATGATCAATGAAGAATGAATGATGAAGAATGAACAAGAATCAATGATCATTGAAGAATGAACGATGAAGAATCATCAAAGTTCAATGATCAATGAAGAATGAACGATGAAGAATGAACAAGGATCAATGAGCGTTGTAGAATGAACGATGAAGAATGAACAAGGATCAATGAGGATTGTAGAATGAACGATGAAGAATGAACAAGGATCAATGATCAATAATGAATGAATAATGAAGAATGACCAAGGCTCAATGTTCATTGAAGAATGAACGATGAAGATTGAACAAGGATCAATGATGATTGAACAATGAACGATGAAGAAGGAACAAGGATCAATGATTAATGAAGAATGAACGATGAAGAATGAACAAGGATCAATGATCAATGAAGAATGAACGACGAAGAATGACCAAGGATCAATGATCATTGAAGAATGAACGACAAAGAATGAACAAGGATCAATGATCAATGAAGAATGAACGATGAAGAATGAACAAGGATCAATGAGCATTGTAAAATGAACGACGAAGAATGAACAAGGATCAATGTTCAATAATGAATGAACGTTGAATAATGAACAAGGATCAATGATCAATGAAGAATGAATGATTAAGAATGAACAAGGATCGATGATCATTGAAGAATGAAAGATGAAGAATGAACAAGGATCAATGATAATTGAAGAATGAACGATTTAGAATGAATAAGGATAAATGATCAATGAAGAATGAACGATGAAGAACGAAGAAGGATCAATGAGCATTATGGAATGACCGATGAAGAATGAACAAGGATCAATGATCATTGAAGAATGAACGATAAAGAATGAACAAGGATCAATGATCAATGAAGAATGAACGATGAACAATGAACAAGCATCAATGAGCATTGTAGAATGAACTATGAAGAATGAACAAGGATCAATGAGGATTGTAGAATGAACGATAAAGAATGAACAAGGATCAATGATAATTGAAGAATGAACGATGTAGAATGAATATGGATAAATGATCAATGAAGAATGAACGATGAAGAACGAAGAAGGATCAATGAGCATTGTGGAATGACCGATGAAGAATGAACGGTAAAGAATGAACAAGGATTAATGATCAATGAATAATGAACGATGAACAATGAACAAGGATCAATGAGCATTGTAGAATAAACGATGAAGAATGAACAAGGATCAATGAGCATTGTAGAATGAACGATGAAGAATGAACAAGGATCAATGATCAATAATGAATGGACGATGAAGAATGAATAAGGATCAATGATCAATGAAGAATGAATGATGAAGAATGAATAAGGATCAATGATCATTGATGAATGAACGATGAAGAATGAACAAGGATCAATGATAATTGAAGAATGAACGATGTAGAATGAACAAGGATAAATTATCAATGAAGAATGATCGATAAAAAACGAACAAGGATTAATAATAAACAAGGAACAATAATCATTGAAGAATGAACGGTGAAGAATGAACAAGGATCAATGAGCTTTGTAGAATGAACGATGAAGAATGAACAAGGATCAATGATCAATGAAGAATGAATGATGAAGAATGAACAAGGATCTATGATCATTGAACAATGAACGATGAAGAAGGAACAAGGATCAATGATTAATGAAGAATGAACGATGAAGAATGAACAAGGATCAATGATCAATGAAGAATGAACCATGAAGAATGACCAAGGATCAATGATCATTGAAGAATGAACGACAAAGAATGAACAAGGATCAATGATCAATGAAGAATGAACGATGAAGAATGAACAAGGATCAATGAGCATTGTAAAATGAACGACGAAGAATGAACAAGGATCAATGATCAATGAAGAATGAATGATTAAGAATGAACAAGGATCGATGATCATTGAAGAATGAAAAATGAAGAATGAACAAGGATATATGATAATTGAAGAATGAACGATTTAGAATGAATAAGGATAAATGATCAATGAAGAATGAACGATGAAGAACGAAGAAGGATCAATGAGCATTGTGGAATGACCGATGAAGAATGAACAAGGATCAATGATCATTGAAGAATGAACGATAAAGAATGAACAAGGATCAATGATCAATGAAGAATGAACGATGAACAATGAACAAGGATCAATGTGCATTGTAGAATGAACTATGAAGAATGAACAAGGATCAATGAGCATTGTAGAATGAACGATGAAGAATTAACAAGGATCAATGATCAATAATGAATGGACGATGAAGAATGAATAAGGATCAATGATCAATGAACAATGAATGATGAAGAATGAATAAGGATCAATGATCATTGATGAATGAACGATGAAGAATGAACAAGGATCAATGATAATTGAATAATGAATGATGTAGAATGAACAAGGATAAATGATCAATGAAGAATGAACGATAAAGAACGAACAAGGATTAATAATAAACAAGGATCAATAATCATTGAAGAATGAACGGTGAAGAATGAACAAGGATCAATGAGCTTTGTAGAATGAACGATGAAGAATGAACAAGGATCAATGATCAATGAAGAATGAATGATGAAGAATGAACAAGGATCAATGATCATTGAAGAATGAACGATGAAGAATCGTCAAAGTTCAATGATCAATGAAGAATGAACGATGAAGAATGAACTAGGATCAATGAGCGTTGTAGAATGAACGATGAAGAATGAACAAGGATCAATGATCAATAATTAATGAATGATGAAGAATGAACAAAGATCAATGATAATTGAACAATGAAAGATGAAGAATGAATAAGGATCCATGAGCATTGTAGAATAAACGATGAAGAATGAACAAGGATCAATGATCAATAATGAATTAAGGATGCAGAATGAACAAGGATCAATGTTCATTCAAGAATGAACGATGAAGATTAAACAAGGATCAATGATCATTGAACAATGAACGATGAAGAATGAACAAGGATCAATGATTAATGAACAGTGAACGATGAAGAATGAACAAGGATCAATGATTAATGAACAGTGAACGATAAAGAATGAACAAGGATCAATGATCAATGAAGAATGAACGATGAACAATGAACAAGGATCAATGAGCATTGTAGAATGAACGATGAAGAATGAACAAGGATCAATGAGCATTGTAGAATGAACGATGAAGAATGAACAAGGATCAATGATCAATAATGAATGGACGATGAAGAATGAATAAGGATCAATGATCAATGAAGAATGAATGATGAAGAATGAATAAGGATCGATGATCATTGAAGAATGAAAGATGAAGAATGAACAAGGATATATGATAATTGAAGAATGAACGATTTAGAATGAATAAGGATAAATGATCAATGAAGAATGAACGATGAAGAACGAAGAAGGATCAATGAGCATTGTGGAATGACCGATGAAGAATGAACAAGGATCAATGATCATTGAAGAATGAACGATAAAGAATGAACAAGGATCAATGATCAATGAAGAATGAACGATGAACAATGAACAAGGATCAATGTGCATTGTAGAATGAACTATGAAGAATGAACAAGGATCAATGAGCATTGTAGAATGAACGATGAAGAATTAAAAAGGATCAATGATCAATAATGAATGGACGATGAAGAATGAATAAGGATCAATGATCAATGAACAATGAATGATGAAGAATGAATAAGGATCAATGATCATTGATGAATGAACGATGAAGAATGAACAAGGATCAATGATAATTGAATAATGCATGATGTAGAATGAATAAGGATAAATGATCAATGAAGAATGAACGATAAAGAACGAACAAGGATTAATAATAAACAAGGATCAATAATCATTGAAGAATGAACGGTGAAGAATGAACAAGGATCAATGAGCTTTGTAGAATGAACGATGAAGAATGAACAAGGATCAATGATCAATGAAGAATGAATGATGAAGAATGAACAAGGATCAATGATCATTGAAGAATGATTGATGAAGAATCGTCAAAGTTCAATGATCAATGAAGAATGAACGATGAAGAATGAACAAGGATCAATGAGCGTTGTAGAATGAACTATGAAGAATGAACAAGGATCAATGATCATTGAACAATGAATGATGAAGAATGAACAAGGATCAATGAGCATTGTAGAATAAACGATGAAGAATGAACAAGGATTAATGATCAATAATGAATGAATGATGAAGAATGACCAAGGCTCAATGTTCATTGAAGAATGAACGATGAAGATTGAACAAGGATCTATGATCATTGAACAATGAACGATGAAGAAGGAACAAGGATCAATGATTAATGAAGAATGAACGATGAAGAATGAACAAGGATCAATGATCAATGAAGAATGAACGATGAAGAATGACCAAGGATCAATGATCATTGAAGAATGAACGACAAAGAATGAACAAGGATCAATGATCAATGAAGAATGAACGATGAAGAATGAACAAGGATCAATGAGCATTGTAAAATGAACGACGAAGAATGAACAAGGATCAATGTTCAATAATGAATGAACGATGAATAATGAACAAGGATCAATGATCAATGAAGAATGAATGATTAAGAATGAACAAGGATCGATGATCATTGAAGAATGAAAGATGAAGAATGAACAAGGATCAATGATAATTGAAGAATGAACGATTTAGAATGAATAAGGATAAATGATCAATGAAGAATGAACGATGAAGAACGAAGAAGGATCAATGAGCATTGTGGAATGACCGATGAAGAATGAACAAGGATCAATGATCATTAAAGAATGAACGATAAAGAATGAACAAGGATCAATGATCAATGAAGAATGAACGATGAACAATGAACAAGGATCAATGAGCACTGTAGAATGAACTATGAAGAATGAACAAGGATCAATGAGGATTGTAGAATGAACGATGAAGAATGAACAAGGATCAATGATAATTGAAGAATGAACGATGTAGAATGAATATGGATAAATGATCAATGAAGAATGAACGATGAAGAACGAAGAAAGATCAATGAGCATTGTGGAATGACCGATGAAGAATGAACAAGGTTCAATGATCATTGAAGAATGAACGGTAAAGAATGAACAAGGATTAATGATCAATGAATAATGAACGATCAACAATGAACAAGGATCAATGAGCATTGTAGAATAAACGATGAAGAATGAACAAGGATCAATGAGCATTGTAGAATGAACGATGAAGAATGAACAAGGATCAATGATCAATAATGAATGGATGATGAAGAATGAATAAGGATCAATGATCAATGAAGAATGAATGATGAAGAATGAATAAGGATCAATGATCATTGATGAATGAACGATGAAGAATGAACAAGGATCAATGATAATTGAAGAATGAACGATGTAGAATGAACAAGGATAAATTATCAATGAAGAATGATCGATAAAAAACGAACAAGGATTAATAATAAACAAGGATCAATAATCATTGAAGAATGAACGGTGAAGAATGAACAAGGATCAATGAGCTTTGTAGAATGAACGATGAAGAATGAACAAGGATCAATGATCAATGAAGAATGAATGATGAAGAATGAACAAGGATCAATGATCATTGAAGAATGAACGATGAAGAATGAACAAGGATCAATGAGCGTTTTAGAATGAACTATGAAGAATGAACAAGGATCAATGATCATTGAACAATGAATGATGAAGAATGAACAAGGATCAATGAGCATTGTAGAATAAACGATGAAGAATGAACAAGGATTAATGATCAATAATGAATGAATGATGAAGAATGACCAAGGCTCAATGTTCCTTGAAGAATGAACGATGAAGATTGAACAAGGATCTATGATCATTGAACAATGAACGATGAAGAAGGAACAAGGATCAATGATTAATGAAGAATGAACGATGAAGAATGAACAAGGATCAATGATCAATGAAGAATGAATGATGAAGAATGAACAAGGATCAATGAGCATTGTAAAATGAACGACGAAGAATGAACAAGGATCAATGTTCAATAATGAATGAACGATGAATAATGAACAAGGATCAATGATCAATGAAGAATGAATGATTAAGAATGAACAAGGATCGATGATCATTGAAGAATGAAAGATGAAGAATGAACAAGGATATATGATAATTGAAGAATGAACGATTTAGAATGAATAAGGATAAATGATCAATGAAGAATGAACGATGAAGAACGAAGAAGGATCAATGAGCATTGTGGAATGACCGATGAAGAATGAACAAGGATCAATGATCATTGAAGAATGAACGATAAAGAATGAACAAGGATCAATGATCAATGAAGAATGAACGATGAACAATGAACAAGGATCAATGTGCATTGTAGAATGAACTATGAAGAATTAACAAGGATCAATGATCAATAATGAATGGACGATGAAGAATGAATAAGGATCAATGATCAATGAACAATGAATGATGAAGAATGAATAAGGATCAATGATCATTGATGAATGAACGATGAAGAATGAACAAGGATCAATGATAATTGAATAATGAATGATGTAGAATGAACAAGGATAAATGATCAATGAAGAATGAACGATAAAGAACGAACAAGGATTAATAATAAACAAGGATCAATAATCATTGAAGAATGAACGGTGAAGAATGAACAAGGATCAATGAGCTTTGTAGAATGAACGATGAAGAATGAACAAGGATCAATGATCAATGAAGAATGAATGATGAAGAATGAACAAGGATCAATGATCATTGAAGAATGAACGATGAAGAATCGTCAAAGTTCAATGATCAATGAAGAATGAACGATGAAGAATGAACTGGGATCAATGAGCGTTGTAGAATGAACGATGAAGAATGAACGAGGATCAATGATCAATAATTAATGAATGATGAAGAATGAACAAAGATCAATGATAATTGAACAATGAAAGATGAAGAATGAATAAGGATCCATGAGCATTGTAGAATAAACGATGAAGAATGAACAAGGATCAATGATCAATAATGAATTAAGGATGTAGAATGAACAAGGATCAATGTTCATTCAAGAATGAACGATGAAGATTAAACAAGGATCAATGATCATTGAACAATGAACGATGAAGAATGAACAAGGATCAATGATTAATGAACAGTGAACGATGAAGAATGAACAAGGATCAATGATTAATGAACAGTGAACGATAAAGAATGAACAAGGATCAATGATCAATGAAGAATGAACGATGAACAATGAACAAGGATCAATGAGCATTGTAGAATGAACGATGAAGAATGAACAAGGATCAATGAGCATTGTAGAATGAATGATGAAGAATGAACAAGGATCAATGAGCATTGTAGAATAAACGATGAAGAATGAACAAGGATTAATGATCAATAATGAATGAATGATGAAGAATGACCAAGGCTCAATGTTCATTGAAGAATGAACGATGAAGATTGAACAAGGATCTATGATCATTGAACAATGAACGATGAAGAAGGAACAAGGATCAATGATTAATGAAGAATGAACGATGAAGAATGAACAAGGATCAATGATCAATGAAGAATGAACGATGAAGAATGACCAAGGATCAATGATCATTGAAGAATGAACGACAAAGAATGAACAAGGATCAATGATCAATGAAGAATGAACGATGAAGAATGAACAAGGATCAATGAGCATTGTAAAATGAACGACGAAGAATGAACAAGGATCAATGTTCAATAATGAATGAACGATGAATAATGAACAAGGATCAATGATCAATGAAGAATGAATGATTAAGAATGAACAAGGATCGATGATCATTGAAGAATGAAAGATGAAGAATGAACAAGGATATATGATACTTGAAGAATGAACGATTTAGAATGAATAAGGATAAATGATCAATGAAGAATGAACGATGAAGAACGAAGAAGGATCAATGAGCATTGTGGAATGACCGATGAAGAATGAACAAGGATCAATGATCATTGAAGAATGAACGATAAAGAATGAACAAGGATCAATGATCAATGAAGAATGAACGATGAACAATGAACAAGGATCAATGTGCATTGTAGAATGAACTATGAAGAATGAACAAGGATCAATGAGCATTGTAGAATGAACGATGAAGAATTAAAAAGGATCAATGATCAATAATGAATGGACGATGAAGAATGAATAAGGATCAATGATCAATGAACAATGAATGATGAAGAATGAATAAGGATCAATGATCATTGATGAATGAACGATGAAGAATGAACAAGGATCAATGATAATTGAATAATGAATGATGTAGAATGAACAAGGATAAATGATCAATGAAGAATGAACGATAAAGAACGAACAAGGATTAATAATAAACAAGGATCAATAATCATTGAAGAATGAACGGTGAAGAATGAACAAGGATCAATGAGCTTTGTAGAATGAACGATGAAGAATGAACAAGGATCAATGATCAATGAAGAATGAATGATGAAGAATGAACAAGGATCAATGATCATTGAAGAATGAACGATGAAGAATCGTCAAAGTTCAATGATCAATGAAGAATGAACGATGAAGAATGAACTAGGATCAATGAGCGTTGTAGAATGAACGATGAAGAATGAACGAGGATCAATGATCAATAATTAATGAATGATGAAGAATGAACAAAGATCAATGATAATTGAACAATGAAAGATGAAGAATGAATAAGGATCCATGAGCATTGTAGAATAAACGATGAAGAATGAACAAGGATCAATGATCAATAATGAATTAAGGATGTAGAATGAACAAGGATCAATGTTCATTCAAGAATGAACGATGAAGATTAAACAAGGATCAATGATCATTGAACAATGAACGATGAAGGATGAACAAGGATCAATGATTAATGAACAGTGAACGATGAAGAATGAACAAGGATCAATGATTAATGAACAGTGAACGATAAAGAATGAACAAGGATCAATGATCAATGAAGAATGAACGATGAACAATGAACAAGGATCAATGAGCATTGTAGAATGAACGATGAAGAATGAACAAGGATCAATGATCAATAATGAATTAAGGATGCAGAATGAACAAGGATCAATGTTCATTCAAGAATGAACGATGAAGATTAAACAAGGATCAATGATCATTGAACGATGAACGATGAAGAATGAACAAGGATCAATGATTAATGAACAGTGAACGATGAAGAATGAACAAGGATCAATGATTAATGAACAGTGAACGATAAAGAATGAACAAGGATCAATGATCAATGAAGAATGAACGATGAACAATGAACAAGGATCAATGAGCATTGTAGAATGAACGATGAAGAATGAACAAGGATCAATGAGCATTGTAGAATGAATGATGAAGAATGAACAAGGATCAATGAGCATTGTAGAATAAACGATGAAGAATGAACAAGGATTAATGATCAATAATGAATGAATGATGAAGAATGACCAAGGCTCAATGTTCATTGAAGAATGAACGATGAAGATTGAACAAGGATCTATGATCATTGAACAATGAACGATGAAGAAGGAACAAGGATCAATGATTAATGAAGAATGAACGATGAAGAATGAACAAGGATCAATGATCAATGAAGAATGAACGATGAAGAATGACCAAGGATCAATGATCATTGAAGAATGAACGACAAAGAATGAACAAGGATCAATGATCAATGAAGAATGAACGATGAAGAATGAACAAGGATCAATGAGCATTGTAAAATGAACGACGAAGAATGAACAAGGATCAATGTTCAATAATGAATGAACGATGAATAATGAACAAGGATCAATGATCAATGAAGAATGAATGATTAAGAATGAACAAGGATCGATGATCATTGAAGAATGAAAGATGAAGAATGAACAAGGATATATGATAATTGAAGAATGAACGATTTAGAATGAATAAGGATAAATGATCAATGAAGAATGAACGATGAAGAACGAAGAAGGATCAATGAGCATTGTGGAATGACCGATGAAGAATGAACAAGGATCAATGATCATTGAAGAATGAACGATAAAGAATGAACAAGGATCAATGATCAATGAAGAATGAACGATGAACAATAAACAAGGATCAATGTGCATTGTAGAATGAACTATGAAGAATGAACAAGGATCAATGAGCATTGTAGAATGAACGATGAAGAATTAACAAGGATCAATGATCAATAATGAATGGACGATGAAGAATGAATAAGGATCAATGATCAATGAACAATGAATGATGAAGAATGAATAAGGATCAATGATCATTGATGAATGAACGATGAAGAATGAACAAGGATCAATGATAATTGAATAATGAATGATGTAGAATGAACAAGGATAAATGATCAATGAAGAATGAACGATAAAGAACGAACAAGGATTAATAATAAACAAGGATCAATAATCATTGAAGAATGAACGGTGAAGAATGAACAATGATCAATGAGCTTTGTAGAATGAACGATGAAGAATGAACAAGGATCAATGATCAATGAAGAATGAATGATGAAGAATGAACAAGGATCAATGATCATTGAAGAATGAACGATGAAGAATCGTCAAAGTTCAATGATCAATGAAGAATGAATGATGAAGAATGAACTAGGATCAATGAGCGTTGTAGAATGAACGATGAAGAATGAACAAGGATCAATGATCAAAAATTAATGAATGATGAAGAATGAACAAAGATCAATGATAATTGAACAATGAAAGATGAAGAATGAATAAGGATCCATGAGCATTGTAGAATAAACGATGAAGAATGAACAAGGATCAATGATCAATAATGAATTAAGGATGCAGAATGAACAAGGATCAATGTTCATTCAAGAATGAACGATGAAGATTAAACAAGGATCAATGATCATTGAACAATGAACGATGAAGAATGAACAAGGATCAATGATTAATGAACAGTGAACGATGAAGAATGAACTAGGATCAATGATTAATGAACAGTGAACGATAAAGAATGAACAAGGATCAATGATCAATGAAGAATGAACGATGAACAATGAACAAGGATCAATGAGCATTGTAGAATGAACGATGAAGAATGAACAAGGATCAATGAGCATTGTAGAATGAACGATGAAGAATGAACAAGGATCAATGATCAATAATGAATGGACGATGAAGAATGAATAAGGATCAATGATCAATGAAAAATGAATGATGAAGAATGAATAAGGATCGATGATCATTGAAGAATGAAAGATGAAGAATGAACAAGGATATATGATAAGTGAAGAATGAACGATTTAGAATGAATAAGGATAAATGATCAATGAAGAATGAACGATGAAGAACAAAGAAGGATCAATGAGCATTGTGGAATGACCGATGAAGAATGAACAAGGATCAATGATCATTGAAGAATGAACGATAAAGAATGAACAAGGATCAATGATCAATGAAGAATGAACGATGAACAATGAACAAGGATCAATGTGCATTGTAGAATGAACTATGAAGAATGAACAAGGATCAATGAGCATTGTAGAATGAACGATGAAGAATTAAAAAGGATCAATGATCAATAATGAATGGACGATGAAGAATGAATAAGGATCAATGATCAATGAACAATGAATGATGAAGAATGAATAAGGATCAATGATCATTGATGAATGAACGATGAAGAATGAACAAGGATCAATGATAATTGAATAATGAATGATGTAGAATGAACAAGGATAAATGATCAATGAAGAATGAACGATAAAGAACGAACAAGGATTAATAATAAACAAGGATCAATAATCATTGAAGAATGAACGGTGAAGAATGAACAAGGATCAATGAGCTTTGTAGAATGAACGATGAAGAATGAACAAGGATCAATGATCAATGAAGAATGAATGATGAAGAATGAACAAGGATCAATGATCATTGAAGAATGAACGATAAAGAATGAACAAGGATCAATGATCAATGAAGAATGAACGATGAACAATGAACAAGGATCAATGTGCATTGTAGAATGAACTATGAAGAATGAACAAGGATCAATGAGCATTGTAGAATGAACGATGAAGAATTAAAAAGGATCAATGATCAATAATGAATGGACGATGAAGAATGAATAAGGATCAATGATCAATGAACAATGAATGATGAAGAATGAATAAGGATCAATGATCATTGATGAATGAACGATGAAGAATGAACAAGGATCAATGATAATTGAATAATGAATGATGTAGAATGAACAAGGATAAATGATCAATGAAGAATGAACGATAAAGAACGAACAAGGATTAATAATAAACAAGGATCAATAATCATTGAAGAATGAACGGTGAAGAATGAACAAGGATCAATGAGCTTTGTAGAATGAACGATGAAGAATGAACAAGGATCAATGATCAATGAAGAATGAATGATGAAGAATGAACAAGGATCAATGATCATTGAAGAATGAACGATGAAGAATCGTCAAAGTTCAATGATCAATGAAGAATGAACGATGAAGAATGAACTAGGATCAATGAGCGTTGTAGAATGAACGATGAAGAATGAACGAGGATCAATGATCAATAATTAATGAATGATGAAGAATGAACAAAGATCAATGATAATTGAACAATGAAAGATGAAGAATGAATAAGGATCCATGAGCATTGTAGAATAAACGATGAAGAATGAACAAGGATCAATGATCAATAATGAATTAAGGATGTAGAATGAACAAGGATCAATGTTCATTCAAGAATGAACGATGAAGATTAAACAAGGATCAATGATCATTGAACAATGAACGATGAAGGATGAACAAGGATCAATGATTAATGAACAGTGAACGATGAAGAATGAACAAGGATCAATGATTAATGAACAGTGAACGATAAAGAATGAACAAGGATCAATGATCAATGAAGAATGAACGATGAACAATGAACAAGGATCAATGAGCATTGTAGAATGAACGATGAAGAATGAACAAGGATCAATGATCAATAATGAATTAAGGATGCAGAATGAACAAGGATCAATGTTCATTCAAGAATGAACGATGAAGATTAAACAAGGATCAATGATCATTGAACAATGAACGATGAAGAATGAACAAGGATCAATGATTAATGAACAGTGAACGATGAAGAATGAACAAGGATCAATGATTAATGAACAGTGAACGATAAAGAATGAACAAGGATCAATGATCAATGAAGAATGAACGATGAACAATGAACAAGGATCAATGAGCATTGTAGAATGAACGATGAAGAATGAACAAGGATCAATGAGCATTGTAGAATGAATGATGAAGAATGAACAAGGATCAATGAGCATTGTAGAATAAACGATGAAGAATGAACAAGGATTAATGATCAATAATGAATGAATGATGAAGAATGACCAAGGCTCAATGTTCATTGAAGAATGAACGATGAAGATTGAACAAGGATCTATGATCATTGAACAATGAACGATGAAGAAGGAACAAGGATCAATGATTAATGAAGAATGAACGATGAAGAATGAACAAGGATCAATGATCAATGAAGAATGAACGATGAAGAATGACCAAGGATCAATGATCATTGAAGAATGAACGACAAAGAATGAACAAGGATCAATGATCAATGAAGAATGAACGATGAAGAATGAACAAGGATCAATGAGCATTGTAAAATGAACGACGAAGAATGAACAAGGATCAATGTTCAATAATGAATGAACGATGAATAATGAACAAGGATCAATGATCAATGAAGAATGAATGATTAAGAATGAACAAGGATCGATGATCATTGAAGAATGAAAGATGAAGAATGAACAAGGATATATGATAATTGAAGAATGAACGATTTAGAATGAATAAGGATAAATGATCAATGAAGAATGAACGATGAAGAACGAAGAAGGATCAATGAGCATTGTGGAATGACCGATGAAGAATGAACAAGGATCAATGATCATTGAAGAATGAACGATAAAGAATGAACAAGGATCAATGATCAATGAAGAATGAACGATGAACAATAAACAAGGATCAATGTGCATTGTAGAATGAACTATGAAGAATGAACAAGGATCAATGAGCATTGTAGAATGAACGATGAAGAATTAACAAGGATCAATGATCAATAATGAATGGACGATGAAGAATGAATAAGGATCAATGATCAATGAACAATGAATGATGAAGAATGAATAAGGATCAATGATCATTGATGAATGAACGATGAAGAATGAACAAGGATCAATGATAATTGAATAATGAATGATGTAGAATGAACAAGGATAAATGATCAATGAAGAATGAACGATAAAGAACGAACAAGGATTAATAATAAACAAGGATCAATAATCATTGAAGAATGAACGGTGAAGAATGAACAATGATCAATGAGCTTTGTAGAATGAACGATGAAGAATGAACAAGGATCAATGATCAATGAAGAATGAATGATGAAGAATGAACAAGGATCAATGATCATTGAAGAATGAACGATGAAGAATCGTCAAAGTTCAATGATCAATGAAGAATGAATGATGAAGAATGAACTAGGATCAATGAGCGTTGTAGAATGAACGATGAAGAATGAACAAGGATCAATGATCAAAAATTAATGAATGATGAAGAATGAACAAAGATCAATGATAATTGAACAATGAAAGATGAAGAATGAATAAGGATCCATGAGCATTGTAGAATAAACGATGAAGAATGAACAAGGATCAATGATCAATAATGAATTAAGGATGCAGAATGAACAAGGATCAATGTTCATTCAAGAATGAACGATGAAGATTAAACAAGGATCAATGATCATTGAACAATGAACGATGAAGAATGAACAAGGATCAATGATTAATGAACAGTGAACGATGAAGAATGAACTAGGATCAATGATTAATGAACAGTGAACGATAAAGAATGAACAAGGATCAATGATCAATGAAGAATGAACGATGAACAATGAACAAGGATCAATGAGCATTGTAGAATGAACGATGAAGAATGAACAAGGATCAATGAGCATTGTAGAATGAACGATGAAGAATGAACAAGGATCAATGATCAATAATGAATGGACGATGAAGAATGAATAAGGATCAATGATCAATGAAAAATGAATGATGAAGAATGAATAAGGATCGATGATCATTGAAGAATGAAAGATGAAGAATGAACAAGGATATATGATAAGTGAAGAATGAACGATTTAGAATGAATAAGGATAAATGATCAATGAAGAATGAACGATGAAGAACAAAGAAGGATCAATGAGCATTGTGGAATGACCGATGAAGAATGAACAAGGATCAATGATCATTGAAGAATGAACGATAAAGAATGAACAAGGATCAATGATCAATGAAGAATGAACGATGAACAATGAACAAGGATCAATGTGCATTGTAGAATGAACTATGAAGAATGAACAAGGATCAATGAGCATTGTAGAATGAACGATGAAGAATTAAAAAGGATCAATGATCAATAATGAATGGACGATGAAGAATGAATAAGGATCAATGATCAATGAACAATGAATGATGAAGAATGAATAAGGATCAATGATCATTGATGAATGAACGATGAAGAATGAACAAGGATCAATGATAATTGAATAATGAATGATGTAGAATGAACAAGGATAAATGATCAATGAAGAATGAACGATAAAGAACGAACAAGGATTAATAATAAACAAGGATCAATAATCATTGAAGAATGAACGGTGAAGAATGAACAAGGATCAATGAGCTTTGTAGAATGAACGATGAAGAATGAACAAGGATCAATGATCAATGAAGAATGAATGATGAAGAATGAACAAGGATCAATGATCATTGAAGAATGAACGATGAAGAATCGTCAAAGTTCAATGATCAATGAAGAATGAACGATGAAGAATGAACTGGGATCAATGAGCGTTGTAGAATGAACGATAAAGAATGAACGAGGATCAATGATCAATAATTAATGAATGATGAAGAATGAACAAAGATCAATGATAATTGAACAATGAAAGATGAAGAATGAATAAGGATCCATGAGCATTGTAGAATAAACGATGAAGAATGAACAAGGATCAATGATCAATAATGAATTAAGGATGTAGAAGGAACAAGGATCAATGTTCATTCAAGAATGAACGATGAAGATTAAACAAGGATCAATGATCATTGAACAATGAACGATGAAGAATGAACAAGGATCAATGATTAATGAACAGTGAACGATGAAGAATGAACAAGGATCAATGATTAATGAACAGTGAACGATAAAGAATGAACAAGGATCAATGATCAATGAAGAATGAACGATGAACAATGAACAAGGATCAATGAGCATTGTAGAATGAACGATGAAGAATGAACAAGGATCAATGATCAATAATGAATTAAGGATGCAGAATGAACAAGGATCAATGTTCATTCAAGAATGAACGATGAAGATTAAACAAGGATCAATGATTATTGAACAATGAACGATGAAGAATGAACAAGGATCAATGATTAATGAACAGTGAACGATGAAGAATGAACAAGGATCAATGATTAATGAACAGTGAACGATAAAGAATGAACAAGGATCAATGATCAATGAAGAATGAACGATGAACAATGAACAAGGATCAATGAGCATTGTAGAATGAACGATGAAGAATGAACAAGGATCAATGAGCATTGTAGAATGAACGATGAAGAATGAACAAGGATCAATGATCAATAATGAATGGACGATGAAGAATGAATAAGGATCAATGATCAATGAAGAATGAATGATGAAGAATGAATAAGGATCGATGATCATTGAAGAATGAAAGATGAAGAATGAACAAGGATATATGATAATTGAAGAATGAACGATTTAGAATGAATAAGGATAAATGATCAATGAAGAATGAACGATGAAGAACGAAGAAGGATCAATGAGCATTGTGGAATGACCGATGAAGAATGAACAAGGATCAATGATCATTGAAGAATGAACGATAAAGAATGAACAAGGATCAATGATCAATGAAGAATGAACGATGAACAATGAACAAGGATCAATGTGCATTGTAGAATGAACTATGAAGAATGAACAAGGATCAATGAGCATTGTAGAATGAACGATGAAGAATTAAAAAGGATCAATGATCAATAATGAATGGACGATGAAGAATGAATAAGGATCAATGATCAATGAACAATGAATGATGAAGAATGAATAAGGATCAATGATCATTGATGAATGAACGATGAAGAATGAACAAGGATCAATGATAATTGAATAATGAATGATGTAGAATGAACAAGGATAAATGATCAATGAAGAATGAACGATAAAGAACGAACAAGGATTAATAATAAACAAGGATCAATAATCATTGAAGAATGAACGGTGAAGAATGAACAAGGATCAATGAGCTTTGTAGAATGAACGATGAAGAATGAACAAGGATCAATGATCAATGAAGAATGAATGATGAAGAATGAACAAGGATCAATGATCATTGAAGAATGAACGATGAAGAATCGTCAAAGTTCAATGATCAATGAAGAATGAACGATGAAGAATGAACTAGGATCAATGAGCGTTGTAGAATGAACGATGAAGAATGAACGAGGATCAATGATCAATAATTAATGAATGATGAAGAATGAACAAAGATCAATGATAATTGAACAATGAAAGATGAAGAATGAATAAGGATCCATGAGCATTGTAGAATAAACGATGAAGAATGAACAAGGATCAATGATCAATAATGAATTAAGGATGTAGAATGAACAAGGATCAATGTTCATTCAAGAATGAACGATGAAGATTAAACAAGGATCAATGATCATTGAACAATGAACGATGAAGAATGAACAAGGATCAATGATTAATGAACAGTGAACGATGAAGAATGAACAAGGATCAATGATTAATGAACAGTGAACGATAAAGAATGAACAAGGATCAATGATCAATGAAGAATGAACGATGAACAATGAACAAGGATCAATGAGCATTGTAGAATGAACGATGAAGAATGAACAAGGATCAATGATCAATAATGAATTAAGGATGCAGAATGAACAAGGATCAATGTTCATTCAAGAATGAACGATGAAGATTAAACAAGGATCAATGATCATTGAACAATGAACAATGAAGAATGAACAAGGATCAATGATTAATGAACAGTGAACGATGAAGAATGAACAAGGATCAATGATTAATGAACAGTGAACGATAAAGAATGAACAAGGATCAATGATCAATGAAGAATGAACGATGAACAATGAACAAGGATCAATGAGCATTGTAGAATGAACGATGAAGAATGAACAAGGATCAATGAGCATTGTAGAATGAATGATGAAGAATGAACAAGGATCAATGAGCATTGTAGAATAAACGATGAAGAATGAACAAGGATTAATGATCAATAATGAATGAATGATGAAGAATGACCAAGGCTCAATGTTCATTGAAGAATGAACGATGAAGATTGAACAAGGATCTATGATCATTGAACAATGAACGATGAAGAAGGAACAAGGATCAATGATTAATGAAGAATGAACGATGAAGAATGAACAAGGATCAATGATCAATGAAGAATGAACGATGAAGAATGACCAAGGATCAATGATCATTGAAGAATGAACGACAAAGAATGAACAAGGATCAATGATCAATGAAGAATGAACGATGAAGAATGAACAAGGATCAATGAGCATTGTAAAATGAACGACGAAGAATGAACAAGGATCAATGTTCAATAATGAATGAACGATGAATAATGAACAAGGATCAATGATCAATGAAGAATGAATGATTAAGAATGAACAAGGATCGATGATCATTGAAGAATGAAAGATGAAGAATGAACAAGGATATATGATAATTGAAGAATGAACGATTTAGAATGAATAAGGATAAATGATCAATGAAGAATGAACGATGAAGAACGAAGAAGGATCAATGAGCATTGTGGAATGACCGATGAAGAATGAACAAGGATCAATGATCATTGAAGAATGAACGATAAAGAATGAACAAGGATCAATGATCAATGAAGAATGAACGATGAACAATGAACAAGGATCAATGTGCATTGTAGAATGAACTATGAAGAATGAACAAGGATCAATGAGCATTGTAGAATGAACGATGAAGAATTAAAAAGGATCAATGATCAATAATGAATGGACGATGAAGAATGAATAAGGATCAATGATCAATGAACAATGAATGATGAAGAATGAATAAGGATCAATGATCATTGATGAATGAACGATGAAGAATGAACAAGGATCAATGATAATTGAATAATGAATGATGTAGAATGAACAAGGATAAATGATCAATGAAGAATGAACGATAAAGAACGAACAAGGATTAATAATAAACAAGGATCAATAATCATTGAAGAATGAACGGTGAAGAATGAACAAGGATCAATGAGCTTTGTAGAATGAACGATGAAGAATGAACAAGGATCAATGATCAATGAAGAATGAATGATGAAGAATGAACAAGGATCAATGATCATTGAAGAATGAACGATGAAGAATCGTCAAAGTTCAATGATCAATGAAGAATGAACGATGAAGAATGAACTGGGATCAATGAGCGTTGTAGAATGAACGATAAAGAATGAACGAGGATCAATGATCAATAATTAATGAATGATGAAGAATGAACAAAGATCAATGATAATTGAACAATGAAAGATGAAGAATGAATAAGGATCCATGAGCATTGTAGAATAAACGATGAAGAATGAACAAGGATCAATGATCAATAATGAATTAAGGATGTAGAAGGAACAAGGATCAATGTTCATTCAAGAATGAACGATGAAGATTAAACAAGGATCAATGATCATTGAACAATGAACGATGAAGAATGAACAAGGATCAATGATTAATGAACAGTGAACGATGAAGAATGAACAAGGATCAATGATTAATGAACAGTGAACGATAAAGAATGAACAAGGATCAATGATCAATGAAGAATGAACGATGAACAATGAACAAGGATCAATGAGCATTGTAGAATGAACGATGAAGAATGAACAAGGATCAATGATCAATAATGAATTAAGGATGCAGAATGAACAAGGATCAATGTTCATTCAAGAATGAACGATGAAGATTAAACAAGGATCAATGATTATTGAACAATGAACGATGAAGAATGAACAAGGATCAATGATTAATGAACAGTGAACGATGAAGAATGAACAAGGATCAATGATTAATGAACAGTGAACGATAAAGAATGAACAAGGATCAATGATCAATGAAGAATGAACGATGAACAATGAACAAGGATCAATGAGCATTGTAGAATGAACGATGAAGAATGAACAAGGATCAATGAGCATTGTAGAATGAACGATGAAGAATGAACAAGGATCAATGATCAATAATGAATGGACGATGAAGAATGAATAAGGATCAATGATCAATGAAGAATGAATGATGAAGAATGAATAAGGATCGATGATCATTGAAGAATGAAAGATGAAGAATGAACAAGGATATATGATAATTGAAGAATGAACGATTTAGAATGAATAAGGATAAATGATCAATGAAGAATGAACGATGAAGAACGAAGAAGGATCAATGAGCATTGTGGAATGACCGATGAAGAATGAACAAGGATCAATGATCATTGAAGAATGAACGATAAAGAATGAACAAGGATCAATGATCAATGAAGAATGAACGATGAACAATGAACAAGGATCAATGTGCATTGTAGAATGAACTATGAAGAATGAACAAGGATCAATGAGCATTGTAGAATGAACGATGAAGAATTAAAAAGGATCAATGATCAATAATGAATGGACGATGAAGAATGAATAAGGATCAATGATCAATGAACAATGAATGATGAAGAATGAATAAGGATCAATGATCATTGATGAATGAACGATGAAGAATGAACAAGGATCAATGATAATTGAATAATGAATGATGTAGAATGAACAAGGATAAATGATCAATGAAGAATGAACGATAAAGAACGAACAAGGATTAATAATAAACAAGGATCAATAATCATTGAAGAATGAACGGTGAAGAATGAACAAGGATCAATGAGCTTTGTAGAATGAACGATGAAGAATGAACAAGGATCAATGATCAATGAAGAATGAATGATGAAGAATGAACAAGGATCAATGATCATTGAAGAATGAACGATGAAGAATCGTCAAAGTTCAATGATCAATGAAGAATGAACGATGAAGAATGAACTAGGATCAATGAGCGTTGTAGAATGAACGATGAAGAATGAACGAGGATCAATGATCAATAATTAATGAATGATGAAGAATGAACAAAGATCAATGATAATTGAACAATGAAAGATGAAGAATGAATAAGGATCCATGAGCATTGTAGAATAAACGATGAAGAATGAACAAGGATCAATGATCAATAATGAATTAAGGATGTAGAATGAACAAGGATCAATGTTCATTCAAGAATGAACGATGAAGATTAAACAAGGATCAATGATCATTGAACAATGAACGATGAAGAATGAACAAGGATCAATGATTAATGAACAGTGAACGATGAAGAATGAACAAGGATCAATGATTAATGAACAGTGAACGATAAAGAATGAACAAGGATCAATGATCAATGAAGAATGAACGATGAACAATGAACAAGGATCAATGAGCATTGTAGAATGAACGATGAAGAATGAACAAGGATCAATGATCAATAATGAATTAAGGATGCAGAATGAACAAGGATCAATGTTCATTCAAGAATGAACGATGAAGATTAAACAAGGATCAATGATCATTGAACAATGAACAATGAAGAATGAACAAGGATCAATGATTAATGAACAGTGAACGATGAAGAATGAACAAGGATCAATGATTAATGAACAGTGAACGATAAAGAATGAACAAGGATCAATGATCAATGAAGAATGAACGATGAACAATGAACAAGGATCAATGAGCATTGTAGAATGAACGATGAAGAATGAACAAGGATCAATGAGCATTGTAGAATGAATGATGAAGAATGAACAAGGATCAATGAGCATTGTAGAATAAACGATGAAGAATGAACAAGGATTAATGATCAATAATGAATGAATGATGAAGAATGACCAAGGCTCAATGTTCATTGAAGAATGAACGATGAAGATTGAACAAGGATCTATGATCATTGAACAATGAACGATGAAGAAGGAACAAGGATCAATGATTAATGAAGAATGAACGATGAAGAATGAACAAGGATCAATGATCAATGAAGAATGAACGATGAAGAATGACCAAGGATCAATGATCATTGAAGAATGAACGACAAAGAATGAACAAGGATCAATGATCAATGAAGAATGAACGATGAAGAATGAACAAGGATCAATGAGCATTGTAAAATGAACGACGAAGAATGAACAAGGATCAATGTTCAATAATGAATGAACGATGAATAATGAACAAGGATCAATGATCAATGAAGAATGAATGATTAAGAATGAACAAGGATCGATGATCATTGAAGAATGAAAGATGAAGAATGAACAAGGATATATGATAATTGAAGAATGAACGATTTAGAATGAATAAGGATAAATGATCAATGAAGAATGAACGATGAAGAACGAAGAAGGATCAATGAGCATTGTGGAATGACCGATGAAGAATGAACAAGGATCAATGATCATTGAAGAATGAACGATAAAGAATGAACAAGGATCAATGATCAATGAAGAATGAACGATGAACAATAAACAAGGATCAATGTGCATTGTAGAATGAACTATGAAGAATGAACAAGGATCAATGAGCATTGTAGAATGAACGATGAAGAATTAACAAGGATCAATGATCAATAATGAATGGACGATGAAGAATGAATAAGGATCAATGATCAATGAACAATGAATGATGAAGAATGAATAAGGATCAATGATCATTGATGAATGAACGATGAAGAATGAACAAGGATCAATGATAATTGAATAATGAATGATGTAGAATGAACAAGGATAAATGATCAATGAAGAATGAACGATAAAGAACGAACAAGGATTAATAATAAACAAGGATCAATAATCATTGAAGAATGAACGGTGAAGAATGAACAAGGATCAATGAGCTTTGTAGAATGAACGATGAAGAATGAACAAGGATCAATGATCAATGAAGAATGAATGATGAAGAATGAACAAGGATCAATGATCATTGAAGAATGAACGATGAAGAATCGTCAAAGTTCAATGATCAATGAAGAATGAACGATGAAGAATGAACTAGGATCAATGAGCGTTGTAGAATGAACGATGAAGAATGAACGAGGATCAATGATCAATAATTAATGAATGATGAAGAATGAACAAAGATCAATGATAATTGAACAATGAAAGATGAAGAATGAATAAGTATCCATGAGCATTGTAGAATAAACGATGAAGAATGAACAAGGATCAATGATCAATAATGAATTAAGGATGTAGAATGAACAAGGATCAATGTTCATTCAAGAATGAACGATGAAGATTAAACAAGGATCAATGATCATTGAACAATGAACGATGAAGAATGAACAAGGATCAATGATTAATGAACAGTGAACGATGAAGAATGAACAAGGATCAATGATTAATGAACAGTGAACGATAAAGAATGAACAAGGATCAATGATCAATGAAGAATGAACGATGAACAATGAACAAGGATCAATGAGCATTGTAGAATGAACGATGAAGAATGAACAAGGATCAATGATCAATAATGAATTAAGGATGCAGAATGAACAAGGATCAATGTTCATTCAAGAATGAACGATGAAGATTAAACAAGGATCAATGATCATTGAACAATGAACAATGAAGAATGAACAAGGATCAATGATTAATGAACAGTGAACGATGAAGAATGAACAAGGATCAATGATTAATGAACAGTGAACGATAAAGAATGAACAAGGATCAATGATCAATGAAGAATGAACGATGAACAATGAACAAGGATCAATGAGCATTGTAGAATGAACGATGAAGAATGAACAAGGATCAATGAGCATTGTAGAATGAATGATGAAGAATGAACAAGGATCAATGAGCATTGTAGAATAAACGATGAAGAATGAACAAGGATTAATGATCAATAATGAATGAATGATGAAGAATGACCAAGGCTCAATGTTCATTGAAGAATGAACGATGAAGATTGAACAAGGATCTATGATCATTGAACAATGAACGATGAAGAAGGAACAAGGATCAATGATTAATGAAGAATGAACGATGAAGAATGAACAAGGATCAATGATCAATGAAGAATGAACGATGAAGAATGACCAAGGATCAATGATCATTGAAGAATGAACGACAAAGAATGAACAAGGATCAATGATCAATGAAGAATGAACGATGAAGAATGAACAAGGATCAATGAGCATTGTAAAATGAACGACGAAGAATGAACAAGGATCAATGTTCAATAATGAATGAACGATGAATAATGAACAAGGATCAATGATCAATGAAGAATGAATGATTAAGAATGAACAAGGATCGATGATCATTGAAGAATGAAAGATGAAGAATGAACAAGGATATATGATAATTGAAGAATGAACGATTTAGAATGAATAAGGATAAATGATCAATGAAGAATGAACGATGAAGAACGAAGAAGGATCAATGAGCATTGTGGAATGACCGATGAAGAATGAACAAGGATCAATGATCATTGAAGAATGAACGATAAAGAATGAACAAGGATCAATGATCAATGAAGAATGAACGATGAACAATAAACAAGGATCAATGTGCATTGTAGAATGAACTATGAAGAATGAACAAGGATCAATGAGCATTGTAGAATGAACGATGAAGAATTAACAAGGATCAATGATCAATAATGAATGGACGATGAAGAATGAATAAGGATCAATGATCAATGAACAATGAATGATGAAGAATGAATAAGGATCAATGATCATTGATGAATGAACGATGAAGAATGAACAAGGATCAATGATAATTGAATAATGAATGATGTAGAATGAACAAGGATAAATGATCAATGAAGAATGAACGATAAAGAACGAACAAGGATTAATAATAAACAAGGATCAATAATCATTGAAGAATGAACGGTGAAGAATGAACAAGGATCAATGAGCTTTGTAGAATGAACGATGAAGAATGAACAAGGATCAATGATCAATGAAGAATGAATGATGAAGAATGAACAAGGATCAATGATCATTGAAGAATGAACGATGAAGAATCGTCAAAGTTCAATGATCAATGAAGAATGAATGATGAAGAATGAACTAGGATCAATGAGCGTTGTAGAATGAACGATGAAGAATGAACAAGGATCAATGATCAAAAATTAATGAATGATGAAGAATGAACAAAGATCAATGATAATTGAACAATGAAAGATGAAGAATGAATAAGGATCCATGAGCATTGTAGAATAAACGATGAAGAATGAACAAGGATCAATGATCAATAATGAATTAAGGATGCAGAATGAACAAGGATCAATGTTCATTCAAGAATGAACGATGAAGATTAAACAAGGATCAATGATCATTGAACAATGAACGATGAAGAATGAACAAGGATCAATGATTAATGAACAGTGAACGATGAAGAATGAACTAGGATCAATGATTAATGAACAGTGAACGATAAAGAATGAACAAGGATCAATGATCAATGAAGAATGAACGATGAATAATGAACAAGGATCAATGAGCATTGTAGAATGAACGATGAAGAATGAACAAGGATCAATGAGCATTGTAGAATGAACGATGAAGAATGAACAAGGATCAATGATCAATAATGAATGGACGATGAAGAATGAATAAGGATCAATGATCAATGAAGAATGAATGATGAAGAATGAATAAGGATCGATGATCATTGAAGAATGAAAGATGAAGAATGAACAAGGATATATGATAATTGAAGAATGAAAGATTTAGAAAGAATAAGGATAAATGATCAATGAAGAATGAACGATGAAGAACGAAGAAGGATCAATGAGCATTGTGGAATGACCGATGAAGAATGAACAAGGATCAATGATCATTGAAGAATGAACGATAAAGAATGAACAAGGATCAATGATCAATGAAGAATGAACGATGAACAATGAACAAGGATCAATGTGCATTGTAGAATGAACTATGAAGAATGAACAAGGATCAATGAGCATTGTAGAATGAACGATGAAGAATTAAAAAGGATCAATGATCAATAATGAATGGACGATGAAGAATGAATAAGGATCAATGATCAATGAACAATGAATGATGAAGAATGAATAAGGATCAATGATCATTGATGAATGAACGATGAAGAATGAACAAGGATCAATGATAATTGAATAATGAATGATGTAGAATGAACAAGGATAAATGATCAATGAAGAATGAACGATAAAGAACGAACAAGGATTAATAATAAACAAGGATCAATAATCATTGAAGAATGAACGGTGAAGAATGAACAAGGATCAATGAGCTTTGTAGAATGAACGATGAAGAATGAACAAGGATCAATGATCAATGAAGAATGAACAAGGATCAATGATCATTGAAGAATGAACGATGAAGAATCGTCAAAGTTCAATGATCAATGAAGAATGAACGATGAAGAATGAACTTGGATCAATGAGCGTTGTAGAATGAACGATGAAGAATGAACGAGGATCAATGATCAATAATTAATGAATGATGAAGAATGAACAACGATCAATGATAATTGAACAATGAAAGATGAAGAATGAATAAGGATCCATGAGCATTGTAGAATAAACGATGAAGAATGAACAAGGATCAATGATCAATAATGAATTAAGGATGTAGAATGAACAAGGATCAATGTTCATTCAAGAATGAACGATGAAGATTAAACAAGGATCAATGATCATTGAACAATGAACGATGAAGAATGAACAAGGATCAATGATTAATGAACAGTGAACGATGAAGAATGAACAAGGATCAATGATTAATGAACAGTGAACGATAAAGAATGAACAAGGATCAATGATCAATGAAGAATGAACGATGAACAATGAACAAGGATCAATGAGCATTGTAGAATGAACGATGAAGAATGAACAAGGATCAATGATCAATAATGAATTAAGGATGCAGAATGAACAAGGATCAATGTTCATTCAAGAATGAACGATGAAGATTAAACAAGGATCAATGATTATTGAACAATGAACGATGAAGAATGAACAAGGATCAATGATTAATGAACAGTGAACGATGAAGAATGAACAAGGATCAATGATTAATGAACAGTGAACGATAAAGAATGAACAAGGATCAATGATCAATGAAGAATGAACGATGAACAATGAACAAGGATCAATGAGCATTGTAGAATGAACGATGAAGAATGAACAAGGATCAATGATCAATAATGAATTAAGGATGCAGAATGAACAAGGATCAATGTTCATTCAAGAATGAACGATGAAGATTAAACAAGGATCAATGATCATTGAACAATGAACGATGAAGAATGAACAAGGATCAATGATTAATGAACAGTGAACGATGAAGAATGAACAAGGATCAATGATTAATGAACAGTGAACGATAAAGAATGAACAAGGATCAATGATCAATGAAGAATGAACGATGAACAATGAACAAGGATCAATGAGCATTGTAGAATGAACGATGAAGAATGAACAAGGATCAATGAGCATTGTAGAATGAATGATGAAGAATGAACAAGGATCAATGAGCATTGTAGAATAAACGATGAAGAATGAACAAGGATTAATGATCAATAATGAATGAATGATGAAGAATGACCAAGGCTCAATGTTCATTGAAGAATGAACGATGAAGATTGAACAAGGATCTATGATCATTGAACAATGAACGATGAAGAAGGAACAAGGATCAATGATTAATGAAGAATGAACGATGAAGAATGAACAAGGATCAATGATCAATGAAGAATGAACGATGAAGAATGACCAAGGATCAATGATCATTGAAGAATGAACGACAAAGAATGAACAAGGATCAATGATCAATGAAGAATGAACGATGAAGAATGAACAAGGATCAATGAGCATTGTAAAATGAACGACGAAGAATGAACAAGGATCAATGTTCAATAATGAATGAACGATGAATAATGAACAAGGATCAATGATCAATGAAGAATGAATGATTAAGAATGAACAAGGATCGATGATCATTGAAGAATGAAAGATGAAGAATGAACAAGGATATATGATAATTGAAGAATGAACGATTTAGAATGAATAAGGATAAATGATCAATGAAGAATGAACGATGAAGAACGAAGAAGGATCAATGAGCATTGTGGAATGACCGATGAAGAATGAACAAGGATCAATGATCATTGAAGAATGAACGATAAAGAATGAACAAGGATCAATGATCAATGAAGAATGAACGATGAACAATAAACAAGGATCAATGTGCATTGTAGAATGAACTATGAAGAATGAACAAGGATCAATGAGCATTGTAGAATGAACGATGAAGAATTAACAAGGATCAATGATCAATAATGAATGGACGATGAAGAATGAATAAGGATCAATGATCAATGAACAATGAATGATGAAGAATGAATAAGGATCAATGATCATTGATGAATGAACGATGAAGAATGAACAAGGATCAATGATAATTGAATAATGAATGATGTAGAATGAACAAGGATAAATGATCAATGAAGAATGAACGATAAAGAACGAACAAGGATTAATAATAAACAAGGATCAATAATCATTGAAGAATGAACGGTGAAGAATGAACAAGCATCAATGAGCTTTGTAGAATGAACGATGAAGAATGAACAAGGATCAATGATCAATGAAGAATGAATGATGAAGAATGAACAAGGATCAATGATCATTGAAGAATGAACGATGAAGAATCGTCAAAGTTCAATGATCAATGAAGAATGAATGATGAAGAATGAACTAGCATCAATGAGCGTTGTAGAATGAACGATGAAGAATGAACAAGGATCAATGATCAAAAACTAATGAATGATGAAGAATGAACAAAGATCAATGATAATTGAACAATGAAAGATGAAGAATGAATAAGGATCCATGAGCATTGTAGAATAAACGATGAAGAATGAACAAGGATCAATGATCAATAATGAATTAAGGATGCAGAATGAACAAGGATCAATGTTCATTCAAGAATGAACGATGAAGATTAAACAAGGATCAATGATCATTGAACAATGAACGATGAAGAATGAACAAGGATCAATGATTAATGAACAGTGAACGATGAAGAATGAACTAGGATCAATGATTAATGAACAGTGAACGATAAAGAATGAACAAGGATCAATGATCAATGAAGAATGAACGATGAACAATGAACAAGGATCAATGAGCATTGTAGAATGAACGATGAAGAATGAACAAGGATCAATGAGCATTGTAGAATGAACGATGAAGAATGAACAAGGATCAATGATCAATAATGAATGGACGATGAAGAATGAATAAGGATCAATGATCAATGAAGAATGAATGATGAAGAATGAATAAGGATCGATGATCATTGAAGAATGAAAGATGAAGAATGAACAAGGATATATGATAATTGAAGAATGAACGATTTAGAATGAATAAGGATAAATGATCAATGAAGAATGAACGATGAAGAACGAAGAAGGATCAATGAGCATTGTGGAATGACCGATGAAGAATGAACAAGGATCAATGATCATTGAAGAATGAACGATAAAGAATGAACAAGGATCAATGATCAATGAAGAATGAACGATGAACAATGAACAAGGATCAATGTGCATTGTAGAATGAACTATGAAGAATGAACAAGGATCAATGAGCATTGTAGAATGAACGATGAAGAATTAAAAAGGATCAATGATCAATAATGAATGGACGATGAAGAATGAATAAGGATCAATGATCAATGAACAATGAATGATGAAGAATGAATAAGGATCAATGATCATTGATGAATGAACGATGAAGAATGAACAAGGATCAATGATCAAAAATTAATGAATGATGAAGAATGAACAAAGATCAATGATAATTGAACATTGAAAGATGAAGAATGAATAAGGATCCATGAGCATTGTAGAATAAACGATGAAGAATGAACAAGGATCAATGATCAATAATGAATTAAGGATGCAGAATGAACAAGGATCAATGTTCATTCAAGAATGAACGATGAAGATTAAACAAGGATCAATGATCATTGAACAATGAACGATGAAGAATGAACAAGGATCAATGATTAATGAACAGTGAACGATGAAGAATGAACTAGGATCAATGATTAATGAACAGTGAACGATAAAGAATGAACAAGGATCAATGATCAATGAAGAATGAACGATGAACAATGAACAAGGATCAATGAGCATTGTAGAATGAACGATGAAGAATGAACAAGGATCAATGAGCATTGTAGAATGAACGATGAAGAATGAACAAGGATCAATGATCAATAATGAATGGACGATGAAGAATGAATAAGGATCAATGATCAATGAAGAATGAATGATGAAGAATGAATAAGGATCAATGATCATTGATGAATGAACGATGAAGAATGTACAAGGATCAATGATAATTGAAGAATGAACGATGTTGAATGAATAAGGATAAATGATCAATAAAGAATGAACGATAAAGAACGAACAAGGATAAATAATGAACAAGGATCAATAATCGTTGATGAATGAACGGTTTAGAATGAACAAGGATCAATGAGCTTTGTAGAATGAACGATGAAGAATGAACAAGGATCAATGATCAATGAAGAATGAATGATGAAGAATGAACAAGGATCAATGATCATTGAAGAATGAACGATGAAGAATGAACAAGGATCAATGATAATTGAAGAATGAACGATGTAGAATGAACAAGGATAAATAATCAATGAAGAATGAACGATAAAGAACGAACAAGGATTAATAATGAACAAGGATCAATAATCATTGAAGAATGAACGGTGAAGAATGAACAAGGATCAATGATCAATGACGAATGAATGATGAAGAATGAACAAGGATCAATGATCATTGAAGAATGAACGATGAAGAATCATCAAAGTTCAATGATCAATGAATAATGAACGATGAAGAATGAACAAGGATCAAAGAGCGTTGTAGAATGAACGATGAAGAATGAACAAGGATCAATGATCATTAAACAATGAACGAGGAAGAATGAACAAGGATCAATGATCAATAATGAATGAATGATGAAGAATGAACAAGGATCAATGTTCATTGAAGAATGAACGATGAAGATTGAACAAGGATCAATGATCATTGAACAATGAACGATGAAGAAGGAACAAGGATCAATGATTAATGAAGAATGAACGATGAAGAATGAACAAGGATCAATGATCAATGAAATGAACGATGAAGAATGACCAAGGATCAATGATTAATGAACAGTGAACGATGAAGAATGAACAAGGATCAATGATTAATGAACAGTGAACGATAAAGAATGAACAAGGATCAATGATCAATGAAGAATGAACGATGAACAATGAACAAGGATCAATGAGCATTGTAGAATGAACGATGAAGAATGAACAAGGATCAATGAGCATTGTAGAATGAATGATGAAGAATGAACAAGGATCAATGAGCATTGTAGAATAAACGATGAAGAATGAACAAGGATTAATGATCAATAATGAATGAATGATGAAGAATGACCAAGGCTCAATGTTCATTGAAGAATGAACGATGAAGATTGAACAAGGATCTATGATCATTGAACAATGAACGATGAAGAAGGAACAAGGATCAATGATTAATGAAGAATGAACGATGAAGAATGAACAAGGATCAATGATCAATGAAGAATGAACGATGAAGAATGACCAAGGATCAATGATCATTGAAGAATGAACGACAAAGAATGAACAAGGATCAATGATCAATGAAGAATGAACGATGAAGAATGAACAAGGATCAATGAGCATTGTAAAATGAACGACGAAGAATGAACAAGGATCAATGTTCAATAATGAATGAACGATGAATAATGAACAAGGATCAATGATCAATGAAGAATGAATGATTAAGAATGAACAAGGATCGATGATCATTGAAGAATGAAAGATGAAGAATGAACAAGGATATATGATAATTGAAGAATGAACGATTTAGAATGAATAAGGATAAATGATCAATGAAGAATGAACGATGAAGAACGAAGAAGGATCAATGAGCATTGTGGAATGACCGATGAAGAATGAACAAGGATCAATGATCATTGAAGAATGAACGATAAAGAATGAACAAGGATCAATGATCAATGAAGAATGAACGATGAACAATAAACAAGGATCAATGTGCATTGTAGAATGAACTATGAAGAATGAACAAGGATCAATGAGCATTGTAGAATGAACGATGAAGAATTAACAAGGATCAATGATCAATAATGAATGGACGATGAAGAATGAATAAGGATCAATGATCAATGAACAATGAATGATGAAGAATGAATAAGGATCAATGATCATTGATGAATGAACGATGAAGAATGAACAAGGATCAACGATAATTGAATAATGAATGATGTAGAATGAACAAGGATAAATGATCAATGAAGAATGAACGATAAAGAACGAACAAGGATTAATAATAAACAAGGATCAATAATCGTTGAAGAATGAACGGTGAAGAATGAACAAGGATCAATGAGCTTTGTAGAGTGAACGATGAAGAATGAACAAGGATCAATGATCAATGAAGAATGAATGATGAAGAATGAACAAGGATCAATGATCAATGAAGAATGAACGATGAAGAATCGTCAAAGTTCAATGATCAATGAAGAATGAATGATGAAGAATGAACTAGGATCAATGAGCGTTGTAGAATGAACGATGAAGAATGAACAAGGATCAATGATCAAAAATTAATGAATGATGAAGAATGAACAAAGATCAATGATAATTGAACAATGAAAGATGAAGAATGAATAAGGATCCATGAGCATTGTAGAATAAACGATGAAGAATGAACAAGGATCATTGATCAATAATGAATTAAGGATGCAGAATGAACAAGGATCAATGTTCATTCAAGAATGAACGATGAAGATTAAACAAGGATCAATGATCATTGAACAATGAACGATGAAGAATGAACAAGGATCAATGATTAATGAACAGTGAACGATGAAGAATGAACTAGGATCAATGATTAATGAACAGTGAACGATAAAGAATGAACAAGGATCAATGATCAATGAAGAATGAACGATGAACAATGAACAAGGATCAATGAGCATTGTAGAATGAACGATGAAGAATGAACAAGGATCAATGAGCATTGTAGAATGAACGATGAAGAATGAACAAGGATCAATGATCAATAATGAATGGACGATGAAGAATGAATAAGGATCAATGATCAATGAAGAATGAATGATGAAGAATGAATAAGGATCAATGATCATTGATGAATGAACGATGAAGAATGAACAAGGATCAATGATAATTGAAGAATGAACGATGTTGAATGAATAAGGATAAATGATCAATAAAGAATGAACGATAAAGAACGAACAAGGATAAATAATGAACAAGGATCAATAATCGTTGATGAATGAACGGTTTAGAATGAACAAGGATCAATGAGCTTTGTAGAATGAACGATGAAGAATGAACAAGGATCAATGATCAATGAAGAATGAATGATGAAGAATGAACAAGGATCAATGATCATTGAAGAATGAACGATGAAGAATGAACAAGGATCAATGATAATTGAAGAATGAACGATGTAGAATGAACAAGGATAAATAATCAATGAAGAATGAACGATAAAGAACGAACAAGGATTAATAATGAACAAGGATCAATAATCATTGAAGAATGAACGGTGAAGAATGAACAAGGATCAATGATCAATGACGAATGAATGATGAAGAATGAACAAGGATCAATGATCATTGAAGAATGAACGATGAAGAATCATCAAAGTTCAATGATCAATGAATAATGAACGATGAAGAATGAACAAGGATCAAAGAGCGTTGTAGAATGAACGATGAAGAATGAACAAGGATCAATGATCATTAAACAATGAACGAGGAAGAATGAACAAGGATCAATGATCAATAATGAATGAATGATGAAGAATGAACAAGGATCAATGTTCATTGAAGAATGAACGATGAAGATTGAACAAGGATCAATGATCATTGAACAATGAACGATGAAGAAGGAACAAGGATCAATGATTAATGAAGAATGAACGATGAAGAATGAACAAGGATCAATGATCAATGAAGAATGAACGATGAAGAATGACCAAGGATCAATGATCATTGAAGAATGAACGACAAAGAATGAACAAGGATCAATGATCAATGAAGAATGAACGATGAAGAATGAATAAGGATCAATGAGCATTGTAAAATGAACGACGAAGAATGAACAAGGATCAATGTTCAATAATGAATGAACGTTGAATAATGAACAAGGATCAATGATCAATGAAGAATGAATGATTAAGAATGAACAAGGATCGATGATCATTGAAGAATGAAAGATGAAGAATGAACAAGGATCAATGATAATTGAAGAATGAACGATTTAGAATGAATAAGGATAAATGATCAATGAAGAATGAACGATGAAGAACGAAGAAGGATCAATGAGCATTGTGGAATGACCGATGAAGAATGAACAAGGATCAATGATCATTGAAGAATGAACGATAAAGAATGAACAAGGATCAATGATCAATGAAGAATGAACGATGAACAATGAACAAGGATCAATGAGCACTGTAGAATGAACTATGAAGAATGAACAAGGATCAATGAGGATTGTAGAATGAACGATGAAGAATGAACAAGGATCAATGATAATTGAAGAATGAACGATGTAGAATGAATATGGATAAATGATCAATGAAGAATGAACGATGAAGAACGAAGAAGGATCAATGAGCATTGTGGAATGACCGATGAAGAATGAACAAGGTTCAATGATCATTGAAGAATGAACGGTAAATAATGAACAAGGATTAATGATCAATCAATAATGAACGATGAACAATGAACAAGGATCAATGAGCATTGTAGAATAAACGATGAAGAATGAACAAGGATCAATGAGCATTGTAGAATGAACGATGAAGAATGAACAAGGATCAATGATCAATAATGAATGGACGATGAAGAATGAATAAGGATCAATGATCAATGAAGAATGAATGATGAAGAATGAATAAGGATCAATGATCATTGATGAATGAACGATGAAGAATGAACAAGGATCAATGATAATTGAAGAATGAACGATGTAGAATGAACAAGGGTAAATTATCAATGAAGAATGATCGATAAAAAACGAACAAGGATTAATAATAAACAAGGATCAATAATCATTGAAGAATGAACGGTGAAGAATGAACAAGGATCAATGAGCTTTGTAGAATGAACGATGAAGAATGAACAAGGATCAATGATCAATGAAGAATGAATGATGAAGAATGAACAAGGATCAATGATCATTGAAGAATGAACGATGAAGAATGAACAAGGATCAATGAGCGTTGTAGAATGAACTATGAAGAATGAACAAGGATCAATGATCATTGAACAATGAATGATGAAGAATGAACAAGGATCAATCAGCATTGTAGAATAAACGATGAAGAATGAACAAGGATTAATGATCAATAATGAATGAATGATGAAGAATGACCAAGGCTCAATGTTCATTGAAGAATGAACGATGAAGATTGAACAAGGATCTATGATCATTGAACAATGAACGATGAAGAAGGAACAAGGATCAATGATTAATGAAGAATGAACAAGGATCAATGATCAATGAAGAATGAACGATGAAGAATGACCAAGGATCAATGATCATTGAAGAATGAACGACAAAGAATGAACAAGGATCAATGATCAATGAAGAATGAACGATGAAGAATGAACAAGGATCAATGAGCATTGTAAAATGAACGACGAAGAATGAACAAGGATCAATGTTCAATAATGAATGAACGATGAATAATGAACAAGGATAAATGATCAATGAAGAATGAATGATTAAGAATGAACAAGGATCGATGATCATTGAAGAATGAAAGATGAAGAATGAACAAGGATCAATGATAATTAAAGAATGAACGATTTAGAATGAATAAGGATAAATGATCAATGAAGAATGAACGATGAAGAACGAAGAAGGATCAATGAGCATTGTGGAATGACCGATGAAGAATGAACAAGGATCAATGATCATTGAAGAATGAACGATAAAGAATGAACAAGGATCAATGATCAATGAAGAATGAACGATGAACAATGAACAAGGATCAATGAGCACTGTAGAATGAACTATGAAGAATTAACAAGGATCAATGAGGATTGTAGAATGAACGATGAAGAATGAACAAGGATCAATGATAATTGAAGAATGAACAATGTAGAATGAATATGGATAAATGATCAATGAAGAATGAACGATGAAGAACGAAGAAAGATCAATGAGCATTGTGGAATGACCGATGCAGAATGAACAAGGTTCAATGATCATTGAAGAATGAACGGTAAAGAATGAACAAGGATTAATGATCAATGAATAATGAACGATCAACAATGAACAAGGATCAATGAGCATTGTAGAATAAACGATGAAGAATGAACAAGGATCAATGAGCATTGTAGAATGAACGATGAAGAATGAACAAGGATCAATGATCAATAATGAATGGACGATGAAGAATGAATAAGGATCAATGATCAATGAAGAATGAATGATGAAGAATGAATAAGGATCAATGATCATTGATGAATGAACGATGAAGAATGAACAAGGATCAATGATAATTGAAGAATGAACGATGTAGAATGAACAAGGATAAATTATCAATGAAGAATGATCGATAAAAAACGAACAAGGATTAATAATAAACAAGGATCAATAATCATTGAAGAATGAACGGTGAAGAATGAACAAGGATCAATGAGCTTTGTAGAATGAACGATGAAGAATGAACAAGGATCAATGATCAATGAAGAATGAATGATGAAGAATGAACAAGGATCAATGATCATTGAAGAATGAACGATGAAGAATGAACAAGGATCAATGAGCGTTGTAGAATGAACTATGAAGAATGAACAAGGATCAATGATCATTGAACAATGAATGATGAAGAATGAACAAGGATCAATGAGCATTGTAGAATAAACGATGAAGAATGAACAAGGATTAATGATCAATAATGAATGAATGATGAAGAATGACCAAGGCTCAATGTTCATTGAAGAATGAACGATGAAGATTGAACAAGGATCTATGATCATTGAACAATGAACGATGAAGAAGGAACAAGGATCAATGATTAATGAAGAATGAACGATGAAGAATGAACAAGGATCAATGATCAATGAAGAATGAACGATGAAGAATGACCAAGGATCCATGATCAATTAAGAATGAACGACAAAGAATGAACAAGGATCAATGATCAATGAAGAATAAACGATGAATAATGAACAAGGATCAATGATCAATGAAGAATGAATGATTAAGAATGAACAAGGATCGATGATCATTGAAGAATGAAAGATGAAGAATGAACAAGGATATATGATAATTGAAGAATGAACGATTTAGAATGAATAAGGATAAATGATCAATGAAGAATGAACGATGAAGAACGAAGAAGGATCAATGAGCATTGTGGAATGACCGATGAAGAATGAACAAGGATCAATGATCATTGAAGAATGAACGATAAAGAATGAACAAGGATCAATGATCAATGAAGAATGAACGATGAACAATGAACAAGGATCAATGAGCACTGTAGAATGAACTATGAAGAATTAACAAGGATCAATGAGGATTGTAGAATGAACGATGAAGAATGAACAAGGATCAATGATAATTGAAGAATGAACAATGTAGAATGAATATGGATAAATGATCAATGAAGAATGAACGATGAAGAACGAAGAAAGATCAATGAGCATTGTGGAATGACCGATGCAGAATGAACAAGGTTCAATGATCATTGAAGAATGAACGGTAAAGAATGAACAAGGATTAATGATCAATGAATAATGAACGATCAACAATGAACAAGGATCAATGAGCATTGTAGAATAAACGATGAAGAATGAACAAGGATCAATGAGCATTGTAGAATGAACGATGAAGAATGAACAAGGATCAATGATCAATAATGAATGGACGATGAAGAATGAATAAGGATCAATGATCAATGAAGAATGAATGATGAAGAATGAATAAGGATCAATGATCATTGATGAATGAACGATGAAGAATGAACAAGGATCAATGATAATTGAAGAATGAACGATGTAGAATGAACAAGGATAAATTATCAATGAAGAATGATCGATAAAAAACGAACAAGGATTAATAATAAACAAGGATCAATAATCATTGAAGAATGAACGGTGAAGAATGAACAAGGATCAATGAGCTTTGTAGAATGAACGATGAAGAATGAACAAGGATCAATGATCAATGAAGAATGAATGATGAAGAATGAACAAGGATCAATGATCATTGAAGAATGAACGATGAAGAATGAACAAGGATCAATGAGCGTTGTAGAATGAACTATGAAGAATGAACAAGGATCAATGATCATTGAACAATGAATGATGAAGAATGAACAAGGATCAATGAGCATTGTAGAATAAACGATGAAGAATGAACAAGGATTAATGATCAATAATGAATGAATGATGAAGAATGACCAAGGCTCAATGTTCATTGAAGAATGAACGATGAAGATTGAACAAGGATCTATGATCATTGAACAATGAACGATGAAGAAGGAACAAGGATCAATGATTAATGAAGAATGAACGATGAAGAATGAACAAGGATCAATGATCAATGAAGAATGAACGATGAAGAATGACCAAGGATCCATGATCATTGAAGAATGAACGACAAAGAATGAACAAGGATCAATGATCAATGAAGAATAAACGATGAATAATGAACAAGGATCAATGATCAATGAAGAATGAATGATTAAGAATGAACAAGGATCGATGATCATTGAAGAATGAAAGATGAAGAATGAACAAGGATATATGATAATTGAAGAATGAACGATTTAGAATGAATAAGGATAAATGATCAATGAAGAATGAACGATGAAGAACGAAGAAGGATCAATGAGCATTGTGGAATGACCGATGAAGAATGAACAAGGATCAATGATCATTGAAGAATGAACGATAAAGAATGAACAAGGATCAATGATCAATGAAGAATGAACGATGAACAATGAACAAGGATCAATGAGCACTGTAGAATGAACTATGAAGAATTAACAAGGATCAATGAGGATTGTAGAATGAACGATGAAGAATGAACAAGGATCAATGATAATTGAAGAATGAACAATGTAGAATGAATATGGATAAATGATCAATGAAGAATGAACGATGAAGAACGAAGAAAGATCAATGAGCATTGTGGAATGACCGATGCAGAATGAACAAGGTTCAATGATCATTGAAGAATGAACGGTAAAGAATGAACAAGGATTAATGATCAATGAATAATGAACGATCAACAATGAACAAGGATCAATGAGCATTGTAGAATAAACGATGAAGAATGAACAAGGATCAATGAGCATTGTAGAATGAACGATGAAGAATGAACAAGGATCAATGATCAATAATGAATGGACGATGAAGAATGAATAAGGATCAATGATCAATGAAGAATGAATGATGAAGAATGAATAAGGATCAATGATCATTGATGAATGAACGATGAAGAATGAACAAGGATCAATGATAATTGAAGAATGAACGATGTAGAATGAACAAGGATAAATTATCAATGAAGAATGATCGATAAAAAACGAACAAGGATTAATAATAAACAAGGATCAATAATCATTGAAGAATGAACGGTGAAGAATGAACAAGGATCAATGAGCTTTGTAGAATGAACGATGAAGAATGAACAAGGATCAATGATCAATGAAGAATGAATGATGAAGAATGAACAAGGATCAATGATCATTGAAGAATGAACGATGAAGAATGAACAAGGATCAATGAGCGTTGTAGAATGAACTATGAAGAATGAACAAGGATCAATGATCATTGAACAATGAATGATGAAGAATGAACAAGGATCAATGAGCATTGTAGAATAAACGATGAAGAATGAACAAGGATTAATGATCAATAATGAATGAATGATGAAGAATGACCAAGGCTCAATGTTCATTGAAGAATGAACGATGAAGATTGAACAAGGATCTATGATCATTGAACAATGAACGATGAAGAAGGAACAAGGATCAATGATTAATGAAGAATGAACGATGAAGAATGAACAAGGATCAATGATCAATGAAGAATGAACGATGAAGAATGACCAAGGATCCATGATCATTGAAGAATGAACGACAAAGAATGAACAAGGATCAATGATCAATGAAGAATAAACGATGAATAATGAACAAGGATCAATGATCAATGAAGAATGAATGATTAAGAATGAACAAGGATCGATGATCATTGAAGAATGAAAGATGAAGAATGAACAAGGATATATGATAATTGAAGAATGAACGATTTAGAATGAATAAGGATAAATGATCAATGAAGAATGAACGATGAAGAACGAAGAAGGATCAATGAGCATTGTGGAATGACCGATGAAGAATGAACAAGGATCAATGATCATTGAAGAATGAACGATAAAGAATGAACAAGGATCAATGATCAATGAAGAATGAACGATGAACAATGAACAAGGATCAATGTGCATTGTAGAATGAACTATGAAGAATGAACAAGGATCAATGAGCATTGTAGAATGAACGATGAAGAATTAACAAGGATCAATGATCAATAATGAATGGACGATGAAGAATGAATAAGGATCAATGATCAATGAACAATGAATGATGAAGAATGAATAAGGATCAATGATCATTGATGAATGAACGATGAAGAATAAACAAGGATCAATGATAATTGAATAATGAATGATGTAGAATGAACAAGGATAAATGATCAATGAAGAATGAACGATAAAGAACGAACAAGGATTAATAATAAACAAGGATCAATAATCATTGAAGAATGAACGGTGAAGAATGAACAAGGATCAATGAGCTTTGTAGAATGAACGATGAAGAATGAACAAGGATCAATGATCAATGAAGAATGAATGATGAAGAATGAACAAGGATCAATGATCATTGAAGAATGAACGATGAAGAATCGTCAAAGTTCAATGATCAATGAAGAATGAATGATGAAGAATGAACTAGGATCAATGAGCGTTGTAGAATGAACGATGAAGAATGAACAAGGATCAATGATCAATAATTAATGAATGATGAAGAATGAACAAAGATCAATGATAATTGAACAATGAAAGATGAAGAATGAATAAGGATCCATGAGCATTGTAGAATAAACGATGAAGAATGAACAAGGATCAATGATCAATAATGAATTAAGGATGCAGAATGAACAAGGATCAATGTTCATTCAAGAATGAACGATGAAGATTAAACAAGGATCAATGATCATTGAACAATGAACGATGAAGAATGAACAAGGATCAATGATTAATGAACAGTGAACGATGAAGAATGAACAAGGATCAATGATTAATGAACAGTGAACGATAAAGAATGAACAAGGATCAATGATCAATGAAGAATGAACGATGAACAATGAACAAGGATCAATGAGCATTGTAGAATGAACGATGAAGAATGAACAAGGATCAATGAGCATTGTAGAATGAATGATGAAGAATGAACAAGGATCAATGAGCATTGTAGAATAAACGATGAAGAATGCACAAGGATTAATGATCAATAATGAATGAATGATGAAGAATGACCAAGGCTCAATGTTCATTGAAGAATGAACGATGAAGATTGAACAAGGATCTATGATCATTGAACAATGAACGATGAAGAAGGAACAAGGATCAATGATTAATGAAGAATGAACGATGAAGAATGAACAAGGATCAATGATCAATGAAGAATGAACGATGAAGAATGACCAAGGATCAATGATCATTGAAGAATGAACGACAAAGAATGAACAAGGATCAATGATCAATGAAGAATGAACGATGAAGAATGAACAAGGATCAATGAGCATTGTAAAATGAACGACGAAGAATGAACAAGGATCAATGTTCAATAATGAATGAACGATGAATAATGAACAAGGATCAATGATCAATGAAGAATGAATGATTAAGAATGAACAAGGATCGATGATCATTGAAGAATGAAAGATGAAGAATGAACAAGGATATATGATAATTGAAGAGTGAACGATTTAGAATGAATAAGGATAAATGATCAATGAAGAATGAACGATGAAGAACGAAGAAGGATCAATGAGCATTGTGGAATGACCGATGAAGAATGAACAAGGATCAATGATCATTGAAGAATGAACGATAAAGAATGAACAAGGATCAATGATCAATGAAGAATGAACGATGAACAATGAACAAGGATCAATGTGCATTGTAGAATGAACTATGAAGAATGAACAAGGATCAATGAGCATTGTAGAATGAACGATGAAGAATTAACAAGGATCAATGATCAATAATGAATGGACGATGAAGAATGAATAAGGATCAATGATCAATGAACAATGAATGATGAAGAATGAATAAGGATCAATGATCATTGATGAATGAACGATGAAGAATGAACAAGGATCAATGATAATTGAATAATGAATGATGTAGAATGAACAAGGATAAATGATCAATGAAGAATGAACGATAAAGAACGAACAAGGATTAATAATAAACAAGGATCAATAATCATTGAAGAATGAACGGTGAAGAATGAACAAGGATCAATGAGCTTTGTAGAATGAACGATGAAGAATGAACAAGGATCAATGATCAATGAAGAATGAATGATGAAGAATGAACAAGGATCAATGATCATTGAAGAATGAACGATGAAGAATCATCAAAGTTCAATGATGAATGAAGAATGAACGATGAAGAATGAACTAGGATCAATAAGCGTTGTAGAATGAACGATGAAGAATGAACAAGGATCAATGATCAATAATTAATGAATGATGAAGAATGAACAAAGATCAATGATAATTGAACAATGAAAGATGAAGAATGAATAAGGATCCATGAGCATTGTAGAATAAACGATGAAGAATGAACAAGGATCAATGATCAATAATGAATTAAGGATGCAGAATGAACAAGGATCAATGTTCATTCAAGAATGAACGATGAAGATTAAACAAGGATCAATGATCATTGAACAATGAACGATGAAGAATGAACAAGGATCAATGATTAATGAACAGTGAACGATGAAGAATGAACAAGGATCAATGATTAATGAACAGTGAACGATAAAGAATGAACAAGGATCAATGATCAATGAAGAATGAACGATGAACAATGAACAAGGATCAATGAGCATTGTAGAATGAACGATGAAGAATGAACAAGGATCAATGAGCATTGTAGAATGAATGATGAAGAATGAACAAGGATCAATGAGCATTGTAGAATAAACGATGAAGAATGAACAAGGATTAATGATCAATAATGAATGAATGATGAAGAATGAACAAGGCTCAATGTTCATTGAAGAATGAACGATGAAGATTGAACAAGGATCTATGATCATTGAACAATGAACGATGAAGAAGGAACAAGGATCAATGATTAATGAAGAATGAACGATGAAGAATGAACAAGGATCAATGATCAATGAAGAATGAACGATGAAGAATGACCAAGGATCAATGATCATTGAAGAATGAACGACAAAGAATGAACAAGGATCAATGATCAATGAAGAATGAACGATGAAGAATGAACAAGGATCAATGAGCATTGTAAAATGAACGACGAAGAATGAACAAGGATCAATGTTCAATAATGAATGAACGATGAATAATGAACAAGTATCAATGATCAATGAAGAATGAATGATTAAGAATGAACAAGGATCGATGATCATTGAAGAATGAAAGATGAAGAATGAACAAGGATATATGATAATTGAAGAATGAACGATTTAGAATGAATAAGGATAAATGATCAATGAAGAATGAACGATGAAGAACGAAGAAGGATCAATGAGCATTGTGGAATAACCGATGAAGAATGAACAAGGATCAATGATCATTGAAGAATGAACGATAAAGAATGAACAAGGATCAATGATCAATGAAGAATGAACGATGAACAATGAACAAGGATCAATGTGCATTGTAGAATGAACTATGAAGAATGAACAAGGATCAATGAGCATTGTAGAATGAACGATGAAGAATTAACAAGGATCAATGATCAATAATGAATGGACGATGAAGAATGAATAAGGATCAATGATCAATGAACAATGAATGATGAAGAATGAATAAGGATCAATGATCATTGATGAATGAACGATGAAGAATGAACAAGGATCAATGATAATTGAATAATGAATGATGTAGAATGAACAAGGATAAATGATCAATGAAGAATGAACGATAAAGAACGAACAATGATTAATAATAAACAAGGATCAATAATGATTGAAGAATGAACGGTGAAGAATGAACAAGGATCAATGAGCTTTGTAGAATGAACGATGAAGAATGTACAAGGATCAATGATCAATGAAGAATGAATGATGAAGAATGAACAAGGATCAATGATCATTGAAGAATGAACGATGAAGAATCGTCAAAGTTCAATGATCAATGAAGAATGAACGATGAAGAATGAACTAGGATCAATAAGCGTTGTAGAATGAACGATGAAGAATGAACAAGGATCAATGATCAATAATTAATGAATGATGAAGAATGAACAAAGATCAATGATAATTGAACAATGAAAGATGAAGAATGAATAAGGATCCATGAGCATTGTAGAATAAACGATGAAGAATGAACAAGGATCAATGATCAATAATGAATTAAGGATGCAGAATGAACAAGGATCAATGTTCATTCAAGAATGAACGATGAAGATTAAACAAGGATCAATGATCATTGAACAATGAACGATGAAGAATGAACAAGGATCAATGATTAATGAACAGTGAACGATGAAGAATGAACAAGGATCAATGATTAATGAACAGTGAACGATAAAGAATGAACAAGGATCAATGATCAATGAAGAATGAACGATGAACAATGAACAAGGATCAATGAGCATTGTAGAATGAACGATGAAGAATGAACAAGGATCAATGAGCATTGTAGAATGAATGATGAAGAATGAACAAGGATCAATGAGCATTGTAGAATAAACGATGAAGAATGAACAAGGATTAATGATCAATAATGAATGAATGATGAAGAATGAACAAGGCTCAATGTTCATTGAAGAATGAACGATGAAGATTGAACAAGGATCTATGATCATTGAACAATGAACGATGAAGAAGGAACAAGGATCAATGATTAATGAAGAATGAACGATGAAGAATGAACAAGGATCAATGATCAATGAAGAATGAACGATGAAGAATGACCAAGGATCAATGATCATTGAAGAATGAACGACAAAGAATGAACAAGGATCAATGATCAATGAAGAATGAACGATGAAGAATGAACAAGGATCAATGAGCATTGTAAAATGAACGACGAAGAATGAACAAGGATCAATGTTCAATAATGAATGAACGATGAATAATGAACAAGTATCAATGATCAATGAAGAATGAATGATTAAGAATGAACAAGGATCGATGATCATTGAAGAATGAAAGATGAAGAATGAACAAGGATATATGATAATTGAAGAATGAACGATTTAGAATGAATAAGGATAAATGATCAATGAAGAATGAACGATGAAGAACGAAGAAGGATCAATGAGCATTGTGGAATGACCGATGAAGAATGAACAAGGATCAATGATCATTGAAGAATGAACGATAAAGAATGAACAAGGATCAATGATCAATGAAGAATGAACGATGAACAATGAACAAGGATCAATGTGCATTGTAGAATGAACTATGAAGAATGAACAAGGATCAATGAGCATTGTAGAATGAACGATGAAGAATTAACAAGGATCAATGATCATTAATGAATGGACGATGAAGAATGAATAAGGATCAATGATCAATGAACAATGAATGATGAAGAATGAATAAGGATCAATGATCATTGATGAATGAACGATGAAGAATGAACAAGGATCAATGATAATTGAATAATGAATGATGTAGAATGAACAAGGATAAATGATCAATGAAGAATGAACGATAAAGAACGAACAATGATTAATAATAAACAAGGATCAATAATGATTGAAGAATGAACGGTGAAGAATGAACAAGGATCAATGAGCTTTGTAGAATGAACGATGAAGAATGAACAAGGATCAATGATCAATGAAGAATGAGTGATGAAGAATGAACAAGGATCAATGATCATTGAAGAATGAACGATGAAGAATCGTCAAAGTTCAATGATCAATGAAGAATGAACGATGAAGAATGAACTAGGATCAATGAGCGTTGTAGAATGAACGATGAAGAATGAACAAGGATCAATGATAAATAATTAATGAATGATGAAGAATGAACAAAGATCAATGCTAATTGAACAATGAAAGATGAAGAATGAATAAGGATCCATGAGCATTGTAGAATAAATGATGAAGAATGAACAAGGATCAATGATCAATAATGAATTAAGGATGCAGAATGAACAAGGATCAATGTTCATTCAAGAATGAACGATGAAGATTAAACAAGGATCAATGATCATTGAACAATGAACGATGAAGAATGAACAAGGATCAATGATTAATGAACAGTGAACGATGAAGAATGAACAAGGATCAATGATTAATGAACAGTGAACGATAAAGAATGAACAAGGATCATTGATCAATGAAGAATGAACGATGAACAATGAACAAGGATCAATGAGCATTGTAGAATGAACGATGAAGAATGAACAAGGATCAATGAGCATTGTAGAATGAACGATGAAGAATGAACAAGGATCAATGATCAATAATGAATGGACGATGAAGAATGAATAAGGATCAATGATCAATGAAGAATGAATGATGAAGAATGAATAAGGATCAATGATCATTGATGAATGAACGATGAAGAATGAACAAGGATCAATGATAATTGAAGAATGAACGATGTTGAATGAATAAGGATAAATGATCAATAAAGAATGAACGATAAAGAACGAACAGGGATAAATAATGAACAAGGATCAATAATCGTTGATGAATGAACGGTGAAGAATGAACAAGGATCAATGAGCTTTGTAGAATGAACGATGAAGAATGAACAAGGATCAATGATCAATGAAGAATGAATGATGAAGAATGAACAAGGATCAATGATCATTGAAGAATGAACGATGAAGAATGAACAAGGATCAATGATAATTGAAGAATGAACGATGTAGAATGAACAAGGATAAATAATCAATGAAGAATGAACGATAAAGAACGAACAAGGATTAATAATGAACAAGGATCAATAATCATTGAAGAATGAACGGTGAAGAATGAACAAGGATCAATGATCAATGACGAATGAATGATGAAGAATGAACAAGGATCAATGATCATTGAAGAATGAACGATGAAGAATCATCAAAGTTCAATGATCAATGAATAATGAACGATGAAGAATGAACAAGGATCAAAGAGCGTTGTAGAAAGAACGATGAAGAATGAACAAGGATCAATGATCATTAAACAATGAACGATGAAGAATGTACAAGGATCAATGATCAATAATGAATGAATGATGAAGAATGAACAAGGATCAATGTTCATTGAAGAATGAACGATGAAGATTGAACAAGGATCAATGATCATTGAACAATGAACGATGAAGAAGGAACAAGGATCAATGATTAATGAAGAATGAACGATGAAGAATGAACAAGGATCAATGATCAATGAAGAATGAACGATGAAGAATGACCAAGGATCAATGATCATTGAAGAATGAACGACAAACAATGAACAAGGATCAATGATCAATGAAGAATGAACGATGAAGAATGAACAAGGATCAACTATTAATGAAGAATGAACGATGAAGAATAAACAAGGATCCATGATAATTGAAGAATGAACGATGTTGAATGAACAAGGATAAATGATCAATAAAGAATGAACGATAAAGAACAAACAAGGATTAATAATGAACAAGGATCAATAATCGTTGATGAATGAACGGTGAAAAATGAACAAGGATCAATGAGCTTTGTAGAATGAACGATGAAGAATGAACAAGGATCAATGATCAATGAAGAATGAATGATGAAGAATGAACAAGGATCAATGATCATTGAAGAGTGAACGATGAAGAATCATCAAAGTTCAATGATCAATGAATAATGAACGATGAAGAACGAAAAAGGATCAATGAGCGTTGTAGAATGAACGATGAAGAATGAACAAGGATCAATGATCAATAATGAATGAACGATGAAGAATCATCAAAGTTCAAGGATCAATGAATAATGAACGATGAAGAATGAACAAGGATCAATGAGCATTGTAGAATGAACGATGATGAATGAACAAGGATCAATGATCAATAATGAATGAATGATTAAGAATGAATGAGGATCAATGTTCATTGAAGAATGAACGATGAAGATTGAACAAGGATCAATGATCATTGAACAATGAACGATGAAGAAGGAACAAGGATCAATGATCAATAATGAATGAAGGATGAAGAATGAACAAGGATCAATGATCATTGAAGAATGAACGACAAAGAATGAACAAGGATTAATAATCAATGAAGAATGAACGATGAAGAATGAACAAGGATCAATGATCAATGACGAATGAATGATGAAGAATGAACAATGATCAATGATCATTGAAGAATGAACGATGAAGAATCATCAATGTTCAATGATCAATGAATAATGAACGATGAAGAATGAACAAGGATCAAAGAGTGTTGTAGAATGAACGATGAAGAATGTACAAGAATCAATGATCATTAAACAATGAACGATGAAGAATGAACAAGGATCAATGAGCATTGTAAAATGAACGATGAAGAATGTACAAGGATCAATGATCAATAATGAATGAATGATGAAGAATGAACAAGGATCAATGTTCATTGAAGAATGAACGATGAAGATTCAACAAGGATCAATGATCATTGAACAATAAACGATGAAGAAGGAACAAGGATCAATGATTAATGAAGAATGAATGATGAAGAATGAATAAGGATCAATAAGATTATTGAATGAACGATGAAGAATGACCAAGGATCAATGATCATTGAAAATGAACGACAAAGAATGAACAAGGATCAATGATCAATGAAGAATGAACGATGAAGAATGACCAAGGATCAATGATCATTGAAGAATGAACGACAAAGAATGAACAAGGATCAATGATCAATGAAGAATGAACGATGAAGAATGACCAAGGATCAATGAGCATTGTAGAATGAACGATGAAGAATGAACAAGGATCAATGATCAATAATGAATGAACGATGAATAATGAACAAGAATCAATGATCAATGAAGAATGAATGATTAAGAATGAACAAGGATCGATGAACATTGAAGAATGAACGATGAAGAATGAACAAGGATCAATGATAATTGAAGAATGAACGATGTAGAATGAATAAGGATAAATGATCAATGAAGAATGAACGATGAAGAACGAAGAAGGATCAATGAGCATTGTGGAATGACCGATGAAGAATGAACAAGGATCAATGAGCATTGTAGAATGAACGAAGAAGAATGAACAAGGATCAATGATCAATAATGAAAGAACGATGAAGAATGAACAAGGATCAATGATCAATGTAGAATGAATGATGAAGAATGAACAAGGATCAATGATCATTTAAGAATGAACGATGAAGAATGAACAATGATCAATGATAATTGAAGAATGAACGATGTAGAATGAACAAGGATAAATGATCAATGAAGAATGAACGATAAATAACGAACAAGTATTAACAATAAACAAGGATCAATAATCATTGAAGAATGAACGGTGAAGAATGAACAAGGATCAATGACCTTTGTAGAATGAACGATGAAGAATGAACAAGGATAAATGATCAATGAAGAATGAATGATGAAGAATGGACAAGGATCAATGATCATTGAAGAATGAACGATGAAGAATCATTAAAGTTCAATGATCAATGAAGAATGAACGATGAATAATGAACAAGGATCAATGAGCGTTGTAGAATGAACGATGAAGAATGAACAAGGATGGATGATCAATAATGAATTAATGATGAAGAATGAACAAGGATCAATGATCATTGAAGAATGAACGATGAAGATTGAACAAGGATCAATGAGCATTGTAGAATGAACAATGAAGAATGAAAAAGAATCAATGATCAATAATGAATTAAGGATGAAGAATGAACAAGGATCCATGTTCATTGAAGAATGAACGATGAAGATCGAACAAGGATCAATGATCATTGAACAATGAACGATGAAGAATGAACAAGGATCAATGATTAATGAAGAATTAATGATGAAGAATAAATAAGGATCAATAAGCATTGTTGAATGAACGATGAAGAATGATCAAGGATCAATGATCATTGAAGAATGAACGACAAAGAATAAACAAGGATCAATGTTCAATAATGAATGAACGATAAAGAATGAACAAGGATCAATGATCAATGAAGAATGAACGATGAAGAATGAACAAGGATCAATGAGCATTGTAGAATGAACGATGAAGAATGAACAAGGATAAATGATCAATAATGAATGAACGATGAAGAATGAACAAGGATTAGTGATCAATGAAGAATGAACAAGGATCAATGATCATTGAAGAATGAACGATGAAGAATGAACAAGGATCCATGATAATTGAAGAATGAACGATGTTGAATGAACAAGGATAAATGATCAATAAAGAATGAACGATAAAGAACGAACAAGGATTAATAATTAACAAGGATCAATAATTGTTGAAGAATGAACGGTGAAGAATGAACAAGGATCAATGAGCTTTGTAGAATGAACAACGAAGAATGAACAAGAATCAATGATCAATGAAGTATGAATGATGAAGAATGAACAAGGATCAATGATCATTGAAGAAATGAACGATGAAGAAGCATCAAAGTTCAATGATCAATGAATAATGAACGATGAAGAATGAACAAGGATCAATGAGCGTTGTAGAATGAACGATGAAGAATGAACAAGGATCAATGATCAATAATGAATCAATGATGAAGAAGGAACAAGGATCAATGATCATTGAACAATGAACGATGAAGAATGAACAAGGATCAATGAGCATTGTAGAATGAACGATGAAGAATGAACAAGGATCAATGATCTATAATGAATGAATGATGAAGAATGAACGAGGATCAATGTTCATTGAAGAATGAACGATGAAGATAAAACAAGTATCAATGATCATTGAACAATGAACGATGAAGAAGGAACAAGGATCAATGATTAATGAAGAATAAACGATGAAAAATGAATAGGGATCAATAAGCATTGTTGAATGAACGATGAAGAATGACCAAGGATCAATGATCATTGAAGAATGAACGACAAAGAATGAACAAGGATCAATGTTCAATGAAGAATGAACGATGAAGAATGAACAAGGATCAATGAGCATTGTAGAATGAACGATGAAGAATGAACAAGGATCAGTGATCAATAATGAATGAACGATGAAGAATGAACAAGGATCAATGATCAATGAAGAATGAATGATGAAGAATGTACAAGGATCAATAATCATTGAAGAATGAACGATGAAGAATGAACAAGGATCCATGATAATTGAAGAATGAACGATGTTGAATGAACAAGGATAAATAATCAATAAAGAATGAACGATAAAGAACGAACAAGGCTTAATAATGAACAAGGATCAATAATCATTGAAGAATGAACGGTGAAGAATGAACAAGGATCAATGAGCTTTGTAGAATGAACGATTAAGAATGAACAAGGATCAATGATCAATGAAGAATGAATGATGAAGAATGAACAAGGATCAATGATCATTGAAGAATGAACGATGAAGAATCATCAAAGTTCAATGATCAATGAATAAAGAACGATGAAGAATGAACAAGGATCAATGATCAAAGTAGAATGAATGATGAAGAATGAACAAGGATCAATGATCATTTAAGAATGAACGATGAAGAATGAACAAGGATCAATGATAATTGAAGAATGAACGATGTAGAATGAACAAGGATAAATGATCAATGAAGAATGAACGATAAATAACGAACAAGGATTAACAATTAACAAGGATCAATAATCATTGAAGAATGAACGGTGAAGAATGAAAAAGGATCAATGACCTTTGTAGAATGAACGATGAAGAATGAACAAGGATAAATGATCAATGAAGAATGAATGATGAAGAATGGACAAGGATCTATTATCATTGAAGAATGAACGATCAAGAATCATCAAAGTTCAATGATCAATGAAGAATGAACGATGAATAATGAACAAGGATCAATGAGCGTTGTAGAATGAACGATGAAGAATGAACAAGGATGGATGATCAATAATGAATGAATGATGAAGAATGAACAAGGATCAATGATCATTGAAGAATGAACGATGAAGAATGAACAATGATCAATGATAATTGAAGAATGAACGATGTAGAATGAACAAGGATAAATGATCAATGAAGAATGAACGATAAATAACGAACAAGTATTAACAATAAACAAGGATCAATAATCATTGAAGAATGAACGGTGAAGAATGAACAAGGATCAATGACCTTTGTAGAATGAACGATGAAGAATGAACAAGGATAAATGATCAATGAAGAATGAATGATGAAGAATGGACAAGGATCAATGATCATTGAAGAATGAACGATGAAGAATCATCAAAGTTCAATGATCAATGAAGAATGAACGATGAATAATGAACAAGGATCAATGAGCGTTGTAGAATGAACGATGAAGAATGAACAAGGATGGATGATCAATAATGAATTAATGATGAAGAATGAACAAGGATCAATGATCATTGAAGAATGAACGATGAAGATTGAACAAGGATCAATGAGCATTGTAGAATGAACAATGAAGAATGAAAAAGAATCAATGATCAATAATGAATTAAGGATGAAGAATGAACAACGATCCATGTTCATTGAAGAATGAACGATGAAGATCGAACAAGGATCAATGATCATTGAACAATGAACGATGAAGAATGAACAAGGATCAATGATTAATGAAGAATTAATGATGAAGAATAAATAAGGATCAATAAGCATTGTTGAATGAACGATGAAGAATGATCAAGGATCAATGATCATTGAAGAATGAACGACAAAGAATAAACAAGGATCAATGTTCAATAATGAATGAACGATAAAGAATGAACAAGGATCAATGATCAATGAAGAATGAACGATGAAGAATGAACAAGGATCAATGAGCATTGTAGAATGAACGATGAAGAATGAACAAGGATAAATGATCAATAATGAATGAACGATGAAGAATGAACAAGGATTAGTGATCAATGAAGAATGAACAAGGATCAATGATCATTGAAGAATGAACGATGAAGAATGAACAAGGATCCATGATAATTGAAGAATGAACGATGTTGAATGAACAAGGATAAATGATCAATAAAGAATGAACGATAAAGAACGAACAAGGATTAATAATTAACAAGGATCAATAATTGTTGAAGAATGAACGGTGAAGAATGAACAAGGATCAATGAGCTTTGTAGAATGAACAACGAAGAATGAACAAGAATCAATGATCAATGAAGTATGAATGATGAAGAATGAACAAGGATCAATGATCATTGAAGAAATGAACGATGAAGAAGCATCAAAGTTCAATGATCAATGAATAATGAACGATGAAGAATGAACAAGGATCAATGAGCGTTGTAGAATGAACGATGAAGAATGAACAAGGATCAATGATCAATAATGAATCAATGATGAAGAAGGAACAAGGATCAATGATCATTGAACAATGAACGATGAAGAATGAACAAGGATCAATGAGCATTGTAGAATGAACGATGAAGAATGAACAAGGATCAATGATCTATAATGAATGAATGATGAAGAATGAACGAGGATCAATGTTCATTGAAGAATGAACGATGAAGATAAAACAAGTATCAATGATCATTGAACAATGAACGATGAAGAAGGAACAAGGATCAATGATTAATGAAGAATAAACGATGAAAAATGAATAGGGATCAATAAGCATTGTTGAATGAACGATGAAGAATGACCAAGGATCAATGATCATTGAAGAATGAACGACAAAGAATGAACAAGGATCAATGTTCAATGAAGAATGAACGATGAAGAATGAACAAGGATCAATGAGCATTGTAGAATGAACGATGAAGAATGAACAAGGATCAGTGATCAATAATGAATGAACGATGAAGAATGAACAAGGATCAATGATCAATGAAGAATGAATGATGAAGAATGTACAAGGATCAATAATCATTGAAGAATGAACGATGAAGAATGAACAAGGATCCATGATAATTGAAGAATGAACGATGTTGAATGAACAAGGATAAATAATCAATAAAGAATGAACGATAAAGAACGAACAAGGCTTAATAATGAACAAGGATCAATAATCATTGAAGAATGAACGGTGAAGAATGAACAAGGATCAATGAGCTTTGTAGAATGAACGATTAAGAATGAACAAGGATCAATGATCAATGAAGAATGAATGATGAAGAATGAACAAGGATCAATGATCATTGAAGAATGAACGATGAAGAATCATCAAAGTTCAATGATCAATGAATAAAGAACGATGAAGAATGAACAAGGATCAATGATCAAAGTAGAATGAATGATGAAGAATGAACAAGGATCAATGATCATTTAAGAATGAACGATGAAGAATGAACAAGGATCAATGATAATTGACGAATGAACGATGTAGAATGAACAAGGATAAATGATCAATGAAGAATGAACGATAAATAACGAACAAGGATTAACAATTAACAAGGATCAATAATCATTGAAGAATGAACGGTGAAGAATGAAAAAGGATCAATGACCTTTGTAGAATGAACGATGAAGAATGAACAAGGATAAATGATCAATGAAGAATGAATGATGAAGAATGGACAAGGATCTATTATCATTGAAGAATGAACGATCAAGAATCATCAAAGTTCAATGATCAATGAAGAATGAACGATGAATAATGAACAAGGATCAATGAGCGTTGTAGAATGAACGATGAAGAATGAACAAGGATGGATGATCAATAATGAATGAATGATGAAGAATGAACAAGGATCAATGATCATTGAAGAATGAACGATGAAGATTGAACAAGGATCAATGAGCATTGTAGAATGAACAATGAAGAATGAACAAGGATCAATGATAATTAATGAATTAAGGATGAAGAATGAAAAAGGATCAATGTTCATTGAAGAATGAACGATGAAGATCGAACAAGGATCAATGATCATTGAACAATGAACGATGCAGAATGAACAAGGATCAATGATTAATGAAGAATGAATGATGAAGAATAAATAAGGATCAATAAGCATTGTTGAATGAACGATGAAGAATGACCAAGGATCAATGATCATTGAAGAATGAACGACAAAGAATATACAAGGATCAATGTTCAATAATGAATGAACGATGAAGAATGAACAAGGATCAATGATCAACGAAGAATGAATGATGAAGAATGAACAAGGATCGATGATCATTGAAGAATGAACGATGAAGAATGAACAAGGATCAATGATAATTGAAGAATGAACGATGCAGAATGAATAAGGATAAATGATCAATTAAGAATGAACGATGAAGAACGAAGAAGGATCAATGAGCATTGTGGAACGACCGATGAAGAATAAACAAGGATCAATGATTATTGAAGAATGAACGATGAAGATAAAACAAGGATCAATGATCATTGAACAATGAACGATGAAGAAGGAACAAGGATCAATGATTAATGAAGAATAAACGATGAAAAATGAACAAGGATAAATGATCAATAATGAATGAACGATGAAGAATGAACAAGGCTCAGTGATCAATGAAGAATGAACAAGGATCAATGATCATTGAAGAATGAACGATGAAGAATGAACAAAGATCCATGATAATTGAAGAATGAACGATGTTGAATGAACAAGGATAAATGATCAATAAAGAATGAACGATAAAGAACGAACAAGGATTAATAATTAACAAGGATCAATAATCGTTGAAGAATGAACGGTGAAGAATGAACAAGGATCAATGAGCTTTGTAGAATGAACGACGAAGAATGAACACGGATCAATGATCAATGAAGTATGAATGATGAAGAATGAACAAGGATCAATGATCATTGAAGAAATGAACGATGAAGAATCATCAAAGTTCAATGATCAATGAATAATGAACGATGAAGAATGAACAAGGATCAATGAGCGTTGTAGAATGAACGATGAAGAATGAACAACGATCAATGATCAATAATGAATCAATGATGAAGAAGGAACAAGGATCAATGATCATTGAACAATGAACGATGAAGAATGAACAAGGATCAATGAGCATTGTAGAATGAACGATGAAGAATGAACAAGGATCAATGATCTATAATGAATGAATGATGAAGAATGAACGAGGATCAATGTTCATTGAAGAATGAACGATGAAGATAAAACAAGGATCAATGATCATTGAACAATGAACGATGAAGCAGGAACAAGGATCAATGATTAATGAAGAATAAACGATGAAAAATGAATAAGGATCAATAAGCATTGTTGAATGAACGATGAAGAATGACCAAGGATCAATGATCATTGAAGAATGAACGACAAAGAATGAACAAGGATCAATGTTCAATTAAGAATGAACGATGAAGAATGAACAAGGATCAATGAGCATTGTAGAATGAACGATGAAGAATGAACAAGGATCAGTGATCAATAATGAATGAACGATGAAGAATGAACAAGGATCAATGATCAATGAAGAATGAATGATGAAGAATGTACAAGGGTCAATGATCATTGAAGAATGAACGATGAAGAATGAACAAGGATCCATGATAATTGAAGAATGAACGATGTTGAATGAACAAGGATAAATGATCAATAAAGAATGAACGATAAAGAACGAACAAGGAATAATAATGAACAAGGATCAATAATCATTGAAGAATGAACGGTGAAGAATGAACAAGGATCAATGAGCTTTGTAGAATGAATGATGAAGAATGAACAAGGATCAATGATCAATGAAGAATGAATGATGAAGAATGAACAAGGATCAATGATCATTGAAGAATGAACGACGAAGAATCATCAAAGTTCAATGATCAATGAATAATGAACGATGAAGAATGAACAAGGATCAATGAGCGTTGTAGAATGAACGATGAAGAATGAACAAGGATCAATGATCAATAATGAATGAATGATGAAGAATGAACGAGGATCAATGTTCATTGAAGAATGAATGATGAAGATTGAACAAGGATCAATGATCATTGAACAATGAACGATGAAGAAGGAACAAGGATCAATGATTAATGAAGAATGAATGATGAAGAATGAATAAGGATCAATAAGCATTGTTGAATAAACGATGAAGAATGACCAAGGATCAATGATCATTGAAGAATGAACGACAAAGAATGAACAAGGATCAATGATCAATGAAGAATGAACGATGAAGAATGAACAAGGATCAATGTTCAATAATGAATGAACGATGAAGAATGAATAAGGATCAATGATCAATGAAGAATGAATGATGAAGAATGAACAACGATCGATGATCATTGAAGAATGAACGATGAAGAATGAAGAAGGATCAATGATAATTGAAGAATGAACAATGTAGAATGAATAAGGATAAATGATCAATGAAGAATGAACGATGAAAAACGAAGAAGGATCAATGAGCATTGTGGAATGACCGATGAAGAATGAACAAGGATCAATGATCATTGAAGAATGAACGATAAAGAACGAACAAGGATCAATGATCAATGAAGAATGAACGATCAAGAATGAACAAGGATCAATGAGCATTGTAGAATGAACGATGAAGAATGAACAAGGATCAATAATCAATAATGAATGCATGATGAAGAATGAACAAGGATCAATGATCAATGAAGAATGAATGATGAAGAATGAACAAGGATCAATGATCATTGAAGAATGAACGATGAAGAATGAACAAGGATCAATGATAATTGAAGAATGAACGATGTAAAATGAACAAGGTTAAATGATCAATGAAGAATGAACGATAAAGAACGAACAAGGATTAATAATGAACAAGGATCAATAATCATTGAAGAATGAACAGTGAAGAATGAACAAGGATCAATGAGCTTTGTAGAATGAGCGATGAAGAATGAACAAGGATCAATGATGAATGAAGAATGAATGATGAAGAATGAACAAGGATCAATGAGCATTGTATAATGAACGATGAAGAATGAACAAGGATCAATGATCAATGATGAATGAATCATGAAGAATGAACGAGGATCAATGTTCATTGAACAATGAACGATGAAGAATGAACAAGGATCAATGATCATTGTAGAATGAAGGATGAAGAGGGAACAAGGATCAATGATTAATGAAGAATGAACGATGAAGAATGAATAAGGATCAATAAGCATTGTTGAATGAACGATGAAGAATGACCAAGGATCAATGATCATTGAAGAATGAACGACAAAGAATGAACAAGGATCAATGATCAATGAAGAATGAACGATGAAGAATGAACAAGGATCAATGAGCATTGTAGAATGAACGATGAAGAATGAACAAGGATAAATGTTCAATAATGAATGAACGATAAAGAATGAACAAGGATCAATGATCAATGAAGAATGAATGATGAAGAATGAACAAGGATCGATGATCATTGAAGAATGAACGATGAAGAATGAAGAAGGATCAATGATAATTGAAGAATGAACGATGTAGAATGAATAAGGATAAATGATCAATGAAGAATGAACGATGAAGAACGAAGAAGTATCAATGAGCATTGTGGAATGACCGATGAAGAATGAACAAGGATCAATGAGCATTGTAGAATGAACGATGTTGAATGAACAAGGATAAATGATCAATAAAGAATGAACGATAAAGAACGAACAAGGATTAATAATTAACAAGGATCAATAATCGTTGAAGAATGAACGGTGAAGAATGAACAAGGATCAATGAGCTTTGTAGAATGAACGACGAAGAATGAACAAGGATCAATGATCAATGAAGTATGAATGATGAAGAATGAACAAGGATCAATGATCATTGAAGAAATGAACGATGAAGAATCATCAAAGTTCAATGATCAATGAATAATGAACGATGAAGAATGAACAAGGATCAATGAGCGTTGTAGAATGAACGATGAAGAATGAACAACGATCAATGATCAATAATGAATCAATGATGAAGAAGGAACAAGGATCAATGATCATTGAACAATGAACGATGAAGAATGAACAAGGATCAATGAGCATTGTAGAATGAACGATGAAGAATGAACAAGGATCAATGATCTATAATGAATGAATGATGAAGAATGAACGAGGATCAATGTTCATTGAAGAATGAACGATGAAGATAAAACAAGGATCAATGATCATTGAACAATGAACGATGAAGCAGGAACAAGGATCAATGATTAATGAAGAATAAACGATGAAAAATGAATAAGGATCAATAAGCATTGTTGAATGAACGATGAAGAATGACCAAGGATCAATGATCATTGAAGAATGAACGACAAAGAATGAACAAGGATCAATGTTCAATTAAGAATGAACGATGAAGAATGAACAAGGATCAATGAGCATTGTAGAATGAACGATGAAGAATGAACAAGGATCAGTGATCAATAATGAATGAACGATGAAGAATGAACAAGGATCAATGATCAATGAAGAATGAATGATGAAGAATGTACAAGGGTCAATGATCATTGAAGAATGAACGATGAAGAATGAACAAGGATCCATGATAATTGAAGAATGAACGATGTTGAATGAACAAGGATAAATGATCAATAAAGAATGAACGATAAAGAACGAACAAGGAATAATAATGAACAAGGATCAATAATCATTGAAGAATGAACGGTGAAGAATGAACAAGGATCAATGAGCTTTGTAGAATGAATGATGAAGAATGAACAAGGATCAATGATCAATGAAGAATGAATGATGAAGAATGAACAAGGATCAATGATCATTGAAGAATGAACGACGAAGAATCATCAAAGTTCAATGATCAATGAATAATGAACGATGAAGAATGAACAAGGATCAATGAGCGTTGTAGAATGAACGATGAAGAATGAACAAGGATCAATGATCAATAATGAATGAATGATGAAGAATGAACGAGGATCAATGTTCATTGAAGAATGAACGATGAAGATTGAACAAGGATCAATGATCATTGAACAATGAACGATGAAGAAGGAACAAGGATCAATGATTAATGAAGAATGAATGATGAAGAATGAATAAGGATCAATAAGCATTGTTGAATAAACGATGAAGAATGACCAAGGATCAATGATCATTGAAGAATGAACGACAAAGAATGAACAAGGATCAATGATCAATGAAGAATGAACGATGAAGAATGAACAAGGATCAATGTTCAATAATGAATGAACGATGAAGAATGAACAAGGATCAATGATCAATGAAGAATGAATGATGAAGAATGAACAACGATCGATGATCATTGAAGAATGAACGATGAAGAATGAAGAAGGATCAATGATAATTGAAGAATGAACAATGTAGAATGAATAAGGATAAATGATCAATGAAGAATGAACGATGAAAAACGAAGAAGGATCAATGAGCATTGTGGAATGACCGATGAAGAATGAACAAGGATCAATGATCATTGAAGAATGAACGATAAAGAACGAACAAGGATCAATGATCAATGAAGAATGAACGATCAAGAATGAACAAGGATCAATGAGCATTGTAGAATGAACGATGAAGAATGAACAAGGATCAATAATCAATAATGAATGCATGATGAAGAATGAACAAGGATCAATGATCAATGAAGAATGAATGATGAAGAATGAACAAGGATCAATGATCATTGAAGAATGAACGATGAAGAATGAACAAGGATCAATGATAATTGAAGAATGAACGATGTAAAATGAACAAGGTTAAATGATCAATGAAGAATGAACGATAAAGAACGAACAAGGATTAATAATGAACAAGGATCAATAATCATTGAAGAATGAACAGTGAAGAATGAACAAGGATCAATGAGCTTTGTAGAATGAGCGATGAAGAATGAACAAGGATCAATGATGAATGAAGAATGAATGATGAAGAATGAACAAGGATCAATGAGCGTTGTATAATGAACGATGAAGAATGAACAAGGATCAATGATCAATGATGAATGAATCATGAAGAATGAACGAGGATCAATGTTCATTGAACAATGAACGATGAAGAATGAACAAGGATCAATGATCATTGTAGAATGAAGGATGAAGAGGGAACAAGGATCAATGATTAATGAAGAATGAACGATGAAGAATGAATAAGGATCAATAAGCATTGTTGAATGAACGATGAAGAATGACCAAGGATCAATGATCATTGAAGAATGAACGACAAAGAATGAACAAGGATCAATGATCAATGAAGAATGAACGATGAAGAATGAACAAGGATCAATGAGCATTGTAGAATGAACGATGAAGAATGAACAAGGATAAATGTTCAATAATGAATGAACGATAAAGAATGAACAAGGATCAATGATCAATGAAGAATGAATGATGAAGAATGAACAAGGATCGATGATCATTGAAGAATGAACGATGAAGAATGAAGAAGGATCAATGATAATTGAAGAATGAACGATGTAGAATGAATAAGGATAAATGATCAATGAAGAATGAACGATGAAGAACGAAGAAGTATCAATGAGCATTGTGGAATGACCGATGAAGAATGAACAAGGATCAATGAGCATTGTAGAATGAACGAAGAAGAATGAACAAGGATCAATGATCAATAATGAAAGAACGATGAAGAATGAACAAGGATCAATGATCAATGTAGAATGAATGATGAAGAATGAACAAGGATCAATGATCATTTAAGAATGAACGATGAAGAATGAACAAGGATCAATGATAATTGAAGAATGAACGATGTAGAATGAACAAGGATAAATGATCAATGAAGAATGAACGATAAATAACGAACAAGTATTAACAATAAACAAGGATCAATAATCATTGAAGAATGAACGGTGAAGAATGAACAAGGATCAATGACCTTTGTAGAATGAACGATGAAGAATGAACAAGGATAAATGATCAATGAAGAATGAATGATGAAGAATGGACAAGGATCAATGATCATTTAAGAATGAACGATGAAGAATCATCAAAGTTCAATGATCAATGAAGAATGAACGATGAATAATGAACAAGGATCAAGGAGCGTTGTAGAATGAACGATGAAGAATGAACAAGGATGGATGATCAATAATGAATGAATGATGAAGAATGAACAAGGATCAATGATCATTGAAGAATGAACGATGAAGATTGAACAAGGATCAATGAGCATTGTAGAATGAACAATGAAGAATGAAAAAGAATCAATGATCAATAATGAATTAAGGAGGAAGAATGAACAAGGATCCATGTTCATTGAAGAATGAACGATGAAGATCGAACAAGGATCAATGATCATTGAACAATGAACGATGAAGAATGAACAAGGATCAATGATTAATGAACAATGAATGATGAAGAATAAATAAGGATCAATAAGCATTGTTGAATGAACGATGAAGAATGATCAAGGATCAATGATCATTGAAGAATGAACGACAAAGAATAAACAAGGATCAATGTTCAATAATGAATGAACGATGAAGAATGAACAAGGATCAATGATCAATGAAGAATGAATGATGAAGAATGAACAAGGATCGATGATCATTGAAGAATGAACGATGAAAAATGAACAAGGATCAATGATAATTGAAGAATGAACGATGAAGAACGAAGAAGGATCAATGAGCATTGTGGAATGACCGATGAAGAATGAACAAGGATCAATGATTATTGAAGAATGAACAATAAAGAATGAACAAGGATCAATGATCAATGAAGAATGAACGATGAAGAATGAACAAGGATCAATGAGCATTGTAGAATGAACGATGAAGAATGAACAAGGATAAATGATCAATAATGAATGAACGATGAAGAATGAACAAGGATTAGTGATCAATGAAGAATGAACAAGGATCAATGATCATTGAAGAATGAACGATGAAGAATGAACAAGGATCCATGATAATTGAAGAATGAACGATGTTGAATGAACAAGGATAAATGATCAATAAAGAATGAACGATAAAGAACGAACAAGGATTAATAATTAACAAGGATCAATAATTGTTGAAGAATGAACGGTGAAGAATGAACAAGGATCAATGAGCTTTGTAGAATGAACAACGAAGAATGAACAAGGATCAATGATCAATGAAGTATGAATGATGAAGAATGAACAAGGATCAATGATCATTGAAGAAATGAACGATGAAGAAGCATCAAAGTTCAATGATCAATGAATAATGAATGATGAAGAATGAACAAGGATCAATGAGCGTTGTAGAATGAACGATGAAGAATGAACAAGGATCAATGATCAATAATGAATCAATGATGAAGAAGGAACAAGGATCAATGATCATTGAACAATGAACGATGAAGAATGAACAAGGATCAATGAGCATTGTAGAATGAACGATGAAGAATGAACAAGGATCAATGATCTATAATGAATGAATGATGAAGAATGAACGAGGATCAATGTTCATTGAAGAATGAACGATGAAGATAAAACAAGTATCAATGATCATTGAACAATGAACGATGAAGAAGGAACAAGGATCAATGATTAATGAAGAATAAACGATGAAAAATGAATAGGGATCAATAAGCATTGTTGAATGAACGATGAAGAATGACCAAGGATCAATGATCATTGAAGAATGAACGACAAAGAATGAACAAGGATCAATGTTCAATGAAGAATGAACGATGAAGAATGAACAAGGATCAATGAGCATTGTAGAATGAACGATGAAGAATGAACAAGGATCAGTGATCAATAATGAATGAACGATGAAGAATTAACAAGGATCAATGATCAATGAAGAATGAATGATGAAGAATGTACAAGGATCAATAATCATTGAAGAATGAACGATGAAGAATGAACAAGGATCCATGATAATTGAAGAATGAACGATGTTGAATGAACAAGGATTAATAATCAATAAAGAATGAACGATAAAGAACGAACAAGGATTAATAATGAACAAGGATCAATAATCATTGAAGAAAGAACGGTGAAGAATGAAGAAGGATCAATGAGCTTTGTAGAATGAACGATTAAGAATGAACAAGGATCAATGATCAATGAAGAATGAATGATGAAGAATGAACAAGGATCAATGATCATTGAAGAATGAACGATGAAGAATCATCAAAGTTCAATGATCAATGAATAAAGAACGATGAAGAATGAACAAGGATCAATGATCAATGTAGAATGAATGATGAAGAATGAACAAGGATCAATGATCATTTAAGAATGAACGATGAAGAATGAACAAGGATCAATGATAATTGAAGAATGAACGATGTAGAATGAACAAGGATAAATGATCAATGAAGAATGAATGATGAAGAATGGACAAGGATCAATTATCATTGAAGAATGAACGATCAAGAATCATCAAAGTTCAATGATCAATGAAGAATGAACGATGAATAATGAACAAGGATCAATGATAATTAATGAATTAAGGATGAAGAATGAACAAGGATCAATGTTCATTGAAGAATGAACGATGAAGATCGAACAAGGATCAATGATCATTGAACAATGAACGATGCAGAATGAACAAGGATCAATGATTAATGAAGAATGAATGATGAAGAATAAATAAGGATCAATAAGCATTGTTGAATGAACGATGAAGAATGACCAAGGATCAATGATCATTGAAGAAAGAACGACAAAGAATATACAAGGATCAATGTTCAATAATGAATGAACGATGAAGAATGAACAAGGATCAATGATCAATGAAGAATGAATGATGAAGAATGAACAAGGATCGATGATCATTGAAGAATGAACGATGAAGAATGAACAAGGATCAATGATAATTGAAGAATGAACGATGCAGAATGAATAAGGATAAATGATCAATTAAGAATGAACGATGAAGAACGAAGAAGGATCAATGAGCATTGTGGAATGACCGATGAAGAATGAACAAGGATCAATGATTATTGAAGAATGAACGATGAAGATAAAACAAGGATCAATGATCATTGAACAATGAACGATGAAGAAGGAACAAGGATCAATGATTAATGAAGAATAAACGATGAAAAATGAACAAGGATAAATGATCAATAATGAATGAACGATGAAGAATGAACAAGGCTCAGTGATCAATGAAGAATGAACAAGGATCAATGATCATTGAAGAATGAACGATGAAGAATGAACAAAGATCCATGATAATTGAAGAATGAACGATGTTGAATGAACAAGGATAAATGATCAATAAAGAATGAACGATAAAGAACGAACAAGGATTAATAATTAACAAGGATCAATAATCGTTGAAGAATGAACGGTGAAGAATGAACAAGGATCAATGAGCTTTGTAGAATGAACGACGAAGAATGAACAAGGATCAATGATCAATGAAGTATGAATGATGAAGAATGAACAACGATCAATGATCATTGAAGAAATGAACGATGAAGAATCATCAAAGTTCAATGATCAATGAATAATGAACGATGAAGAATGAACAAGGATCAATGAGCGTTGTAGAATGAACGATGAAGAATGAACAAGGATCAATGATCAATAATGAATCAATGATGAAGAAGGAACAAGGATCAATGATCATTGAACAATGAACGATGAAGAATGAACAAGGATCAATGAGCATTGTAGAATGAACGATGAAGAATGAACAAGGATCAATGATCTATAATGAATGAATGATGAAGAATGAACGAGGATCAATGTTCATTGAAGAATGAACGATGAAGATAAAACAAGGATCAATGATCATTGAACAATGAACGATGAAGAAGGAACAAGGATCAATGATTAATGAAGAATTAACGATGAAAAATGAATAAGGATCAATAAGCATTGTTGAATGAACGATGAAGAATGACCAAGGATCAATGATCATTGAAGAATGAACGACAAAGAATGAACAAGGATCAATGTTCAATGAAGAATGAACGATGAAGAATGAACAAGGATCAATGAGCATTGTAGAATGAACGATGAAGAATGAACAAGGATCAGTGATCAATAATGAATGAACGATGAAGAATGAACAAGGATCAATGATCAATGAAGAATGAATGATGAAGAATGTACAAGGGTCAATGATCATTGAAGAATGAACGATGAAGAATGAACAAGGATCCATGATAATTTAAGAATGAACGATGTTGAATGAACAAGGATAAATGATCAATAAAGAATGAACGATAAAGAACGAACAAGGAATAATAATGAACAAGGATCAATAATCACTGAAGAATGAACGGTGAAGAATGAACAAGGATCAATGAGCTTTGTAGAATGAATGATGAAGCATGAACAAGGATCAATGATCAATGAAGAATGAATGATGAAGAATGAACAAGGATCAATGATCATTGAAGAATGAACGACGAAGAATCATCAAAGTTCAATGATCAATGAATAATGAACGATGAAGAATGAACAAGGATCAATGAGCGTTGTAGAATGAACGATGAAGAATAAACAAGGATCAATGATCAATAATGAATGAATGATGAAGAATGAACGAGGATCAATGTTCATTGAACAATGAACGATGAAGATTGAACAAGGATCAATGATCATTGAACAATGAACGATGAAGAAGGAACAAGGATCAATGATTAATGAAGAATGAATGATGAAGAATGAATAAGGATCAATAAGCATTGTTGAATAAACGATGCAGAATGACCAAGGATCAATGATCATTGAAGAATGAACGACAAAGAATGAACAAGGATCAATGATCAATGAAGAATGAACGATGAAGAATGAACAAGGATCAATGTTCAATAATGAATGAACGATGAAGAATGAACAAGGATCAATGATCAATGAAGAATGAATGATGAAGAATGAACAACGATCGATGATCATTGAAGAATGAACGATGAAGAATGAAGAAGGATCAATGATAATTGAAGAATGAACGATGTAGAATGAATAAGGATAAATGATCAATGAAGAATGAACGATGAAAAACGAAGAAGGATCAATGAGCATTGTGGAATGACCGATGAAGAATGAACAAGGATCAATGATCATTGAAGAATGAACGATAAAGAACGAACAAGGATCAATGATCAATGAAGAATGAACGATCAAGAATGAACAAGGATCAATGAGCATTGTAGAATGAACGATGAAGAATGAACAAGGATCAATAATCAATAATGAATGCATGATGAAGAATGAACAAGGATCAATGATCAATGAAGAATGAATGATGAAGAATGAACAAGGATCAATGATCATTGAAGAATGAACGATGAAGAATGAACAAGGATCAATGATAATTGAAGAATGAACGATGTAAAATGAACAAGGTTAAATGATCAATGAAGAATGAACGATAAAGAACGAACAAGGATTAATAATGAACAAGGATCAATAATCATTGAAGAATGAACAGTGAAGAATGAACAAGGATCAATGAGCTTTGTAGAATGAGCGATGAAGAATGAACAAGGATCAATGATGAATGAAGAATGAATGATGAAGAATGAACAAGGATCAATGATCAATAATGAATGAATCATGAAGAATGAACGAGGATCAATGTTCATTGAGCAATGAACGATGAAGAATGAACAAGGATCAATGATCATTGTAGAATGAAGGATGAAGAGGGAACAAGGATCAATGATTAATGAAGAATGAACGATGAAGAATGAATAAGGATCAATAAGCATTGTTGAATGAACGATGAAGAATGACCAAGGATCAATGATCATTGAAGAATGAACGACAAAGAATGAACAAGGATCAATGATCAATGAAGAATGAACGATGAAGAATGAACAAGGATCAATGAGCATTGTAGAATGAACGATGAAGAATGAACAAGGATAAATGTTCAATAATGAATGAACGATAAAGAATGAACAAGGATCAATGATCAATGAAGAATGAATGATGAAGAATGAACAAGGATCGATGATCATTGAAGAATGAACGATGAAGAATGAAGAAGGATCAATGATAATTGAAGAATGAACGATGTAGAATGAATAAGGATAAATGATCAATGAAGAATGAACGATGAAAAACGAAGAAGGATCAAGGAGCATTGTGGAATGACCGATGAAGAATGAATGATGAAGAATGAACAAAGATCAATGATCATTGAAGAATGAACGATGAAGAATGAACAAGGATCCATGATAATTGAAGAATGAACGATGTTGAATGAACAAGGATAAATGATCAATAAACAATGAACGATAAAGAACGAACAAGGATTAATAATGAACAAGAATTAACGGTGAAGAATGAACAAGGATCAATGAGCTTTGTAGAATGAACGATGAAGATTGAGCAAGGATCAATGAGCGTTATAGAATGAACGATGAAGAATGAACAAGGATCAATGATTAATAATGAATGAATGATGAAGAATGAACGAGGATCAATGTTCATTGAAGAATGAACGATGAAGATTGAACAAGGATCAATGATCATTGAACAATGAACGATGAAGAAGGAACAAGGATCAATGATAGATGAAGAATGACCGATGAAGAATGAATAAGGATCAATAAGCATTGTTGAATGAACGATGAAGAATGACCAAGGATCAATGATCATTGAAAATGAACGACAAAGAATGAACAAGGATCAATGATCAATGAAGAATGAACGATGAAGAATGAACAAGGATCAATGTTCAATAATGAATGAACGATGAAGAATGAACAAGGATCAATGATCAATGAAGAATGAATGATGAAGAATGAAGAAGGATCGATGATCATTGAAGAATGAACGATGAAGAATGAAGAAGGATCAATGATAATTGAAGAATGAACGATGTAGAACGAATAAGGATAAATGATCAATGAAGAATGAACGATGAAAAACGAAGAAGGATCAATGAGCATTGTGGAATGACCGATGAAGAATGAACAAGGATCAATGATCATTGAAGAATGAACGATAAAGAATGAACAAGGATCAATGAGCTTTGTAGAATGAACGATGAAGAATGAACAAGGATCAATGATGAATGAAAAATGAATGATGAAGAATGACCAAGGATCAATGATCATTGAAGAATGAACGATGAAGAATCATCAAAGTTCAATGATCATTGATCAATGAATGATGAAGAATGAACAAGGATCAATGAGCATTGTAGAATGAACGATGAATAATGAACAAGGACCAATGATCTATAATGAATGAATGATGAAGAATGAACGAGGATCAATGTTCATTGAAGAATGAACGATGAAGATTGAAGAAGGATCAATGATCTTTGAACAATAAACGATGAAGAAGGAACAAGGATCAATGATTAATGAAGAATGAACGATGAAGAATGAATAAGGATCAATAAGCATTTTTGAATGAACGATGAAGAATGACCAAGGATCAATGATCATTGATGAATGAACGACAAAGAATGAACAAGGATCAATGATCAATGAAGAATGAACGATCAAGAATGAACAAGGATCAATGAGCATTGTAGAATGAACGATGAAGAATGAACAAGGATCAATAATCAATAATGAATGCACGATGAAGAATGAACAAGGATCAATGATCAATGAAGAATGAATAATGAAGAATGAACAAGGATCAATGATCATTGAAGAATGAACGATGAAGAATGAACAAGTATCAATGATAATTGAAGAATGAACGATGTAGAATGAACAAGGATAAATGATCAATGAAGAATGAACGATAAAGAACGAACAAGGATTAATAATGAACAAGGATCAATAATCATTGAAGAATGAACGGTGAAGAATGAACAACGATCAATGACCTTTGTAGAATGAACGTTGAAGAATGAACAAGGATCATTGATGAATGAAAAATGAATGATGAAGAATGAACAAGGATCAATGATCATTGAAGAATGAACGATGAAGAATCATCAAAGTTCAATGATCATTGATCAATGAATGATGAAGAATGAACAAGGATCAATGAGCATTGTAGAATAAACGATGAAGAATGAACAATGATCAATGATCTATAATGAATGAATGATGAAGAATAAACGAGGATCAACGTTCATTGAAGAATCAACGATGAAGATTGAACAAGGATCAATGATCATTGAACAATGAACGATGAAGAAGGAACAAGGATCAATGATTAATGAAGAATGAACGATGAAGAATGAATAAGGATCAATAAGCATTTTTGATTGAACGATGAAGAATGACCAAGGATCAATGATCATTGAAGAATGAACGACAAAGAATGAACAAGGATCAATGATCAATGAAGAATGAACGATGAAGAATGAACAAGGATCAATGAGCATTGTAGAATGAACGATGAAGAATGAACAAGGATCAGTGATCAATAATGAAAGAACGATGAAGAATGAACAAGGATCAATGATCAATGAAGAATGAATGATGAAGAATGAACAAAGATCAATGATCATTGAAGAATGAACAAGGATCCATGATAATTGAAGAATGAACGATGATGAATGAACAAGGATAAATGATCAATAAACAATGAACGATAAAGAACAAACAAGGATTGATAATGAACAAGAATTAACGGTGAAGAATGAACAAGGATCAATGAGCTTTGTAGAATGAACGATGAAGATTGAACAAGGATTAATGAGCGTTGTAGAATGAACGATGAAGAATGAACAAGGATCAATGATTAATAATGAATGAATGATGAAGAATGAACGAGGATCAATGTTCATTGAAGAATGAACGATGAAGATTGAACAAGGATCAATGATCATTGAACAATGAACGATGAAGAAGGAACAAGGATCAATGATTAATGAAGAATGAATGATGAAGAATGAATAAGGATCAATAAGCATTATTGAATGAACGATGAAGAATGACCAAGGATCAATGATCATTGAAAATGAACGACAAAGAATGAACAAGGATCAATGATCAATGAAGAATGAACGATGAAGAATGAACAAGGATCAATGTTCAATAATGAATGAACGATGAAGAATGAACAAGGATCAATGATCAATGAAGAATGAATGATGAAGAATGAACAAGGATCGATGATCATTGATGAATGAACGATGAAGAATGAAGAAGGATCAATGATAATGGAAGAATGAACGATGTAGAATGAATAAGGATAAATGATCAATGAAGAATGAACGATGAAAAACGAAAAAGGATCAATGAGCATTGTGGAATGACCGATGAAGAATGAACAAGGATCAATGATCATTGAAGAATGAACGATAAAGAATGAACAAGGATCAATGAGCTTTGTAGAATGAACGATGAAGAATGAACAAGGATCAATGATGAATGAAAAATGAATGATGAAGAATGACCAAGGATCAATGTCATTGAAGAATGAACGATGAAGAATCATCAAAGTTCAATGATCATTGATCAATGAATGATGAAGAATGAACAAGGATCAATGAGCATTGTAGAATGAACGATGAATAATGAACAAGGACCAATGATCTATAATGAATGAATGATGAAGAATGAACGAGGATCAATGTTCATTGAAGAATGAACGATGAAGATTGAAGAAGGATCAATGATCTTTGAACAATAAACGATGAAGAAGGAACAAGGATCAATGATTAATGAAGAATGAACGATGAAGAATGAATAAGGATCAATAAGCATTTTTGAATGAACGATGAAGAATGACCAAGGATCAATGATCATTGATGAATGAACGACAAAGAATGAACAAGGATCAATGATCAATGAAGAATGAACGATCAAGAATGAACAAGGATCAATGAGCATTGTAGAATGAACGATGAAGAATGAACAAGGATCAATAATCAATAATGAATGCACGATGAAGAATGAACAAGGATCAATGATCAATGAAGAATGAATAATGAAGAATGAACAAGGATCAATGATCATTGAAGAATGAACGATGAAGAATGAACAAGTATCAATGATAATTGAAGAATGAACGATGTAGAATGAACAAGGATAAATGATCAATGAAGAATGAACGATAAAGAACGAACAAGGATTAATAATGAACAAGGATCAATAATCATTGAAGAATGAACGGTGAAGAATGAACAAGGATCAATGACCTTTGTAGAATGAACGTTGAAGAATGAACAAGGATCAATGATGAATGAAAAATGAATGATGAAGAATGAACAAGGATCAATGATCATTGAAGAATGAACGATGAAGAATCATCAAAGTTCAATGATCATTGATCAATGAATGATGAAGAATGAACAAGGATCAATGAGCATTGTAGAATAAACGATGAAGAATGAACAATGATCAATGATCTATAATGAATGAATGATGAAGAATAAACGAGGATCAACGTTCATTGAAGAATCAACGATGAAGATTGAACAAGGATCAATGATCATTGAACAATGAACGATGAAGAAGGAACAAGGATCAATGATTAATGAAGAATGAACGATGAAGAATGAATAAGGATCAATAAGCATTTTTGATTGAACGATGAAGAATGACCAAGGATCAATGATCATTGAAGAATGAACGACAAAGAATGAACAAGGATCAATGATCAATGAAGAATGAACGATGAAGAATGAACAAGGATCAATGAGCATTGTAGAATGAACGATGAAGAATGAACAAGGATCAGTGATCAATAATGAAAGAACGATGAAGAATGAACAAGGATCAATGATCAATGAAGAATGAATGATGAAGAATGAACAAAGATCAATGATCATTGAAGAATGAACGATGAAGAATGAACAAGGATCCATGATAATTGAAGAATGAACGATGATGAATGAACAAGGATAAATGATCAATAAACAATGAACGATAAAGAACGAACAAGGATTGATAATGAACAAGAATTAACGGTGAAGAATGAACAAGGATCAATGAGCTTTGTAGAATGAACGATGAAGATTGAACAAGGATTAATGAGCGTTGTAGAATGAACGATGAAGAATGAACAAGGATCAATGATTAATAATGAATGAATGATGAAGAATGAACGAGGATCAATGTTCATTGAAGAATGAACGATGAAGATTGAACAAGGATCAATGATCATTGAACAATGAACGATGAAGAAGGAACAAGGATCAATGATTAATGAAGAATGAATGATGAAGAATGAATAAGGATCAATAAGCATTATTGAATGAACGATGAAGAATGACCAAGGATCAATGATCATTGAAAATGAACGACAAAGAATGAACAAGGATCAATGATCAATGAAGAATGAACGATGAAGAATGAACAAGGATCAATGTTCAATAATGAATGAACGATGAAGAATGAACAAGGATCAATGATCAATGAAGAATGAATGATGAAGAATGAACAAGGATCGATGATCATTGATGAATGAACGATGAAGAATGAAGAAGGATCAATGATAATGGAAGAATGAACGATGTAGAATGAATAAGGATAAATGATCAATGAAGAATGAACGATGAAAAACGAAAAAGGATCAATGAGCATTGTGGAATGACCGATGAAGAATGAACAAGGATCAATGATCATTGAAGAATGAACGATAAAGAATGAACAAGGATCAATGAGCTTTGTAGAATGAACGATGAAGAATGAACAAGGATCAATGATGAATGAAAAATGAATGATGAAGAATGACCAAGGATCAATGATCATTGAAGAATGAACGATGAAGAATCATCAAAGTTCAATGATCATTGATCAATGAATGATGAAGAATGAACAAGGATCAATGAGCATTGTAGAATGAACGATGAATAATGAACAAGGACCAATGATCTATAATGAATGAATGATGAAGAATGAACGAGGATCTATGTTCATTGAAGAATGAACGATGAAGATTGAAGAAGGATCAATGATCTTTGAACAATAAACGATGAAGAAGGAACAAGGATCAATGATTAATGAAGAATGAACGATGAAGAATGAATAAGGATCAATAAGCATTTTTGAATGAACGATGAAGAATGACCAAGGATCAATGATCATTGATGAATGAACGACAAAGAATGAACAAGGATCAATGATCAATGAAGAATGAACGATCAAGAATGAACAAGGATCAATGAGCATTGTAGAATGAACGATGAAGAATGAACAAGGATCAATAATCAATAATGAATGCACGATGAAGAATGAACAAGGATCAATGATCAATGAAGAATGAATAATGAAGAATGAACAAGGATCAATGATCAATGAAGAATGAACGATGAAGAATGAACAAGGATCAATGAGCATTGTAGAATGAACGATGAAGAATGAACAAGGATAAATGTTCAATAATGAATGAACGATAAAGAATGAACAAGGATCAATGATCAATGAAGAATGAATGATGAAGAATGAACAAGGATCGATGATCATTGAAGAATGAACGATGAAGAATGAAGAAGGATCAATGATAATTGAAGAATGAACGATGTAGAATGAATAAGGATAAATGATCAATGAAGAATGAACGATGAAAAACGAAGAAGGATCAAGGAGCATTGTGGAATGACCGATGAAGAATGAATGATGAAGAATGAACAAAGATCAATGATCATTGAAGAATGAACGATGAAGAATGAACAAGGATCCATGATAATTGAAGAATGAACGATGTTGAATGAACAAGGATAAATGATCAATAAACAATGAACGATAAAGAACGAACAAGGATTAATAATGAACAAGAATTAACGGTGAAGAATGAACAAGGATCAATGAGCTTTGTAGAATGAACGATGAAGATTGAGCAAGGATCAATGAGCGTTATAGAATGAACGATGAAGAATGAACAAGGATCAATGATTAATAATGAATGAATGATGAAGAATGAACGAGGATCAATGTTCATTGAAGAATGAACGATGAAGATTGAACAAGGATCAATGATCATTGAACAATGAACGATGAAGAAGGAACAAGGATCAATGATAGATGAAGAATGAATGATGAAGAATGAATAAGGATCAATAAGCATTATTGAATGAACGATGAAGAATGACCAAGGATCAATGATCATTGAAAATGAACGACAAAGAATGAACAAGGATCAATGATCAATGAAGAATGAACGATGAAGAATGAACAAGGATCAATGTTCAATAATGAATGAACGATGAAGAATGAACAAGGATCAATGATCAATGAAGAATGATCAATGAAGAATGAATGATGAAGAATGAACAAGGATCGATGATCATTGATGAATGAACGATGAAGAATGAAGAAGGATCAATGATAATGGAAGAATGAACGATGTAGAATGAATAAGGATAAATGATCAATGAAGAATGAACGATGAAAAACGAAAAAGGATCAATGAGCATTGTGGAATGACCGATGAAGAATGAACAAGGATCAATGATCATTGAAGAATGAACGATAAAGAATGAACAAGGATCAATGAGCTTTGTAGAATGAACGATGAAGAATGAACAAGGATCAATGATGAATGAAAAATGAATGATGAAGAATGACCAAGGATCAATGATCATTGAAGAATGAACGATGAAGAATCATCAAAGTTCAATGATCATTGATCAATGAATGATGAAGAATGAACAAGGATCAATGAGCATTGTAGAATGAACGATGAATAATGAACAAGGACCAATGATCTATAATGAATGAATGATGAAGAATGAACGAGGATCAATGTTCATTGAAGAATGAACGATGAAGATTGAAGAAGGATCAATGATCTTTGAACAATAAACGATGAAGAAGGAACAAGGATCAATGATTAATGAAGAATGAACGATGAAGAATGAATAAGGATCAATAAGCATTTTTGAATGAACGATGAAGAATGACCAAGGATCAATGATCATTGATGAATGAACGACAAAGAATGAACAAGGATCAATGATCAATGAAGAATGAACGATCAAGAATGAACAAGGATCAATGAGCATTGTAGAATGAACGATGAAGAATGAACAAGGATCAATAATCAATAATGAATGCACGATGAAGAATGAACAAGGATCAATGATCAATGAAGAATGAATAATGAAGAATGAACAAGGATCAATGATCAATGAAGAATGAACGATGAAGAATGAACAAGGATCAATGAGCATTGTAGAATGAACGATGAAGAATGAACAAGGATAAATGTTCAATAATGAATGAACGATAAAGAATGAACAAGGATCAATGATCAATGAAGAATGAATGATGAAGAATGAACAAGGATCGATGATCATTGAAGAATGAACGATGAAGAATGAAGAAGGATCAATGATAATTGAAGAATGAACGATGTAGAATGAATAAGGATAAATGATCAATGAAGAATGAACGATGAAAAACGAAGAAGGATCAAGGAGCATTGTGGAATGACCGATGAAGAATGAATGATGAAGAATGAACAAAGATCAATGATCATTGAAGAATGAACGATGAAGAATGAACAAGGATCCATGATAATTGAAGAATGAACGATGTTGAATGAACAAGGATAAATGATCAATAAACAATGAACGATAAAGAACGAACAAGGATTAATAATGAACAAGAATTAACGGTGAAGAATGAACAAGGATCAATGAGCTTTGTAGAATGAACGATGAAGATTGAGCAAGGATCAATGAGCGTTATAGAATGAACGATGAAGAATGAACAAGGATCAATGATTAATAATGAATGAATGATGAAGAATGAACGAGGATCAATGTTCATTGAAGAATGAACGATGAAGATTGAACAAGGATCAATGATCATTGAACAATGAACGATGAAGAAGGAACAAGGATCAATGATAGATGAAGAATGAATGATGAAGAATGAATAAGGATCAATAAGCATTATTGAATGAACGATGAAGAATGACCAAGGATCAATGATCATTGAAAATGAACGACAAAGAATGAACAAGGATCAATGATCAATGAAGAATGAACGATGAAGAATGAACAAGGATCAATGTTCAATAATGAATGAACGATGAAGAATGAACAAGGATCAATGATCAATGAAGAATGAATGATGAAGAATGAAGAAGGATCGATGATCATTGAAGAATGAACGATGAAGAATGAAGAAGGATCAATGATAATTGAAGAATGAACGATGTAGAATGAATAAGGATAAATAATCAATGAAGAATGAACGATGAAAAACGAAGAAGGATCAATGAGCATTGTGGAATGACCGATGAAGAATGAACAAGGATCAATGATCATTGAAGAATGAACGATAAAGAATGAACAAGGATCAATGAGCTTTGTAGAATGAACGATGAAGAATGAACAAGGATCAATGATGAATGAAAAATGAATGATGAAGAATGACCAAGGATCAATGATCATTGAAGAATGAACGATGAAGAATCATCAAAGTTCAATGATCATTGATCAATGAATGATGAAGAATGAACAAGGATCAATGAGCATTGTAGAATGAACGATGAATAATGAACAAGGACCAATGATCTATAATGAATGAATGATGAAGAATGAACGAGGATCAATGTTCATTGAAGAATGAACGATGAAGATTGAAGAAGGATCAATGATCTTTGAACAATAAACGATGAAGAAGGAACAAGGATCAATGATTAATGAAGAATGAACGATGAAGAATGAATAAGGATCAATAAGCATTTTTGAATGAACGATGAAGAATGACCAAGGATCAATGATCATTGATGAATGAACGACAAAGAATGAACAAGGATCAATGATCAATGAAGAATGAACGATCAAGAATGAACAAGGATCAATGAGCATTGTAGAATGAACGATGAAGAATGAACAAGGATCAATAATCAATAATGAATGCACGATGAAGAATGAACAAGGATCAATGATCAATGAAGAATGAATAATGAAGAATGAACAAGGATCAATGATCATTGAAGAATGAACGATGAAGAATGAACAAGTATCAATGATAATTGAAGAATGAACGATGTAGAATGAACAAGGATAAATGATCAATGAAGAATGAACGATAAAGAACGAACAAGGATTAATAATGAACAAGGATCAATAATCATTGAAGAATGAACGGTGAAGAATGAACAAGGATCAATGACCTTTGTAGAATGAACGTTGAAGAATGAACAAGGATCAATGATGAATGAAAAATGAATGATGAAGAATGAACAAGGATCAATGATCATTGAAGAATGAACGATGAAGAATCATCAAAGTTCAATGATCATTGATCAATGAATGATGAAGAATGAACAAGGATCAATGAGCATTGTAGAATAAACGATGAAGAATGAACAATGATCAATGATCTATAATGAATGAATGATGAAGAATAAACGAGGATCAACGTTCATTGAAGAATCAACGATGAAGATTGAACAAGGATCAATGATCATTGAACAATGAACGATGAAGAAGGAACAAGGATCAATGATTAATGAAGAATGAACGATGAAGAATGAATAAGGATCAATAAGCATTTTTGATTGAACGATGAAGAATGACCAAGGATCAATGATCATTGAAGAATGAACGACAAAGAATGAACAAGGATCAATGATCAATGAAGAATGAACGATGAAGAATGAACAAGGATCAATGAGCATTGTAGAATGAACGATGAAGAATGAACAAGGATCAGTGATCAATAATGAAAGAACGATGAAGAATGAACAAGGATCAATGATCAATGAAGAATGAATGATGAAGAATGAACAAAGATCAATGATCATTGAAGAATGAACGATGAAGAATGAACAAGGATCCATGATAATTGAAGAATGAACGATGATGAATGAACAAGGATAAATGATCAATAAACAATGAACGATAAAGAACGAACAAGGATTAATAATGAACAAGAATTAACGGTGAAGAATGAACAAGGATCAATGAGCTTTGTAGAATGAACGATGAAGATTGAACAAGGATTAATGAGCGTTGTAGAATGAACGATGAAGAATGAACAAGGATCAATGATTAATAATGAATGAATGATGAAGAATGAATAAGGATCAATAAGCATTATTGAATGAACGATGAAGAATGACCAAGGATCAATGATCATTGAAAATGAACGACAAAGAATGAACAAGGATCAATGATCAATGAAGAATGAACGATGAAGAATGAACAAGGATCAATGTTCAATAATGAATGAACGATGAAGAATGAACAAGGATCAATGATCAATGAAGAATGAATGATGAAGAATGAACAAGGATCGATGATCATTGATGAATGAACGATGAAGAATGAAGAAGGATCAATGATAATGGAAGAATGAACGATGTAGAATGAATAAGGATAAATGATCAATGAAGAATGAACGATGAAAAACGAAAAAGGATCAATGAGCATTGTGGAATGACCGATGAAGAATGAACAAGCATCAATGATCATTGAATAATGAACGATAAAGAATGAACAAGGATCAATGATCAATGAAGAATGAACGATGAAGAATGAACAAGGATCAATGAGCATTGTAGAATGAACGATGAAGAATGAACAAGGATCAATAATCAATAATGAATGCACGATGAAGAATGAACAAGGATCAATGATCAATGAAGAATGAATAATGAAGAATGAACAAGGATCAATGATCATTGAAGAATGAACGATGAAGAATGAACAAGGATCAATGATAATTGAAGAATGAACGATGTAGAATGAACAAGGATAAATGATCAATGAAGAATGAACGATAAAGAACGAACAAGGATTAATAATGAACAAAGATCAATAATCATTGATGAATGAACGGTGAAGAATGAACAAGGATCAATGAGCTTTGTAGAATGAACGATGAAGAATGAACAAGGATCAATGATGAATGAAAAATGAATGATGAAGAATGAACAAGGATCAATGATCATTGAAGAATGAACGATGAAGAATCATCAAAGTTCAATGATCATTGATCAATGAATGATGAAGAATGAACAAGGATCAATGAGCATTGTAGAATGAACGATGAAGAATGAACAAGGATCAATGATCTATAATGAATGAATGATGAAGAATGAACAAGGATCAATGTTCATTGAAGAATGAACGATGAAGATTGAAGAAGGATCAATGATCATTGAACAATGAACGATGAAGAAGGAACAAGGATCAATGATTAATAAAGAATGAACGATGAAGACTGAATAAGGATCAATAAGCATTTTTGAATGAACGATGAAGAATGACCAAGGATCAATGATCATTGAAGAATGAACGACAAAGAACGAACAAGGATCAATGATCAATGAAGAATGAACGATCAAGAATGAACAAGGCTCAATGAGCATTGTAGAATGAACGATGAAGAATGAACAAGGATCAATAATCAATAATGAATGCACGATGAAGAATGAACAAGGATCAATGATCAATGAAGAATGAATAATGAAGAATGAACAAGGATCAATGATCATTGAAGAATGAACGATGAAGAATGAACAAGGATCAATGATAATTGAAGAATGAACGATGTAGAATGAACAAGGATAAATGATCAATGAAGAATGAACGATAAAGAACGAACAAGGATTAATAATGAACAAGGATCAATAATCATTGAAGAATGAACGGTGAAGAATGAACAAGGATCAATGAGCTTTGTAGAATGAATGTTGAAGAATGAACAAGGATCAATGATGAATGAAGAATAATGATGAAGAATGAACAAGGATCAATGAGCACTGTAGAATGAACGATGAAGAATGAACAAGGATCAATGATCAATAATGAATGAATGATGAAGAATGAACGAGGATCAATGTTCATTGAACAATGAACGATGAAGAATGAACAAGGATCAATGAGCATTGTAGAATGAAGGATGAAGAGGGAACAAGGATCAATGATTAATGAAGAATGAACGATGAAGAAGGAATAAGGATCAATAAGCATTGTTGAATGAACGATGAAGAATGACCAAGGATCAATGATCATTGAAGAATGAACGACAAAGAATGAACAAGGATCAATGATCAATGAAGAATGAACGATGAAGAATGAACAAGGATCAATGAGCATTGTAGAATGAACGATGAAGAATGAACAAGGATCAATGTTCAATAATGAATGAACGATAAAGAATGAACAAGGATCAATGATCAATGAAGAATGAATGATGAAGAATGAACAAGGATCGATGATCATTGAAGAATGAACGATGAAGAATGAAGAACGATCAATGATAATTGAAGAATGAACGATGTAGAATGAATAAGGATAAATGATCAATGAAGAATGAACGATGAAAAACGAAGAAGGATCAATGAGCATTGTGGAATGACCGATGAAGAATGAACAAGGATCAATGATCATTGAAGAATGAACGATAAAGAATGAACAAGGATCAATGATAAATGAAGAATGAACGATCAAGAATGAACAAGGATCAATGAGCATTGTAGAATGAACGATGAAGAATGAACAAGGATCAATAATCAATAATGAATGCACGATGAAGAATGAACAAGGATCAATGATCAATGAAGAATGAATAATGAAGAATGAACAAGGATCAATGATCATTGAAGAATGAACGATGAAGAATGAACAAGGATCAATGATAATTTAAGAATGAACGATGTAGAATGAACAAGGATAAATGATCAATGAAGAATGAACGATAAAGAACGAACGAGGATTAATAATGAACAAGGATCAATAATCATTGAAGAATGAACGGTGAAGAATGAACAAGGATCAATGAGCTTTGTAGAATGAACGATGAAGAATGAACAAGGATCAATGATGAATGAAAAATGAATGATGAAGAATGAACAAGGATCAATGATCATTGAAGAATGAATGATGAAGAATCATCAAAGTTCAATGATCATTGAACAATGAACGATGAAGAATGAACAAGGATCAATGAGCATTGTAGAATGAACGATGAAGAATGAACAAGGATCAATGATCTATAATGAATGAATGATGAAGAATGAACGAGGATCAACGTTCATTGAAGAATAAACGATGAAGATTGAACAAAGATCAATGATCATTGAACAATGAACGATGAAGAAGAAACAAGGATCAATGATTAATGAAGAATGAACGATGAAGAATGAATAAGGATCAATAAGCATTTTTGAATGAACGATGAAGAATGACCAAGGATCAATGATCATTGAAGAATGAACGACAAAGAATGAACAAGGATCAATGATCAATGAAGAATGAATGATGAAGAATGAACAAGGATCAATGAGCATTGTAGAATGAACGATGAAGAATGAACAAGGATCAGTGATCAATAATGAATGAACGATGAAGAATGAACAAAGATCAATTATCAATGAAGAATGAATGATAAAGAATGAACAAAGATCAATGATCATTGAAGAATGAACGATGAAGAATGAACAAGGATCAATGATCAATGAAGAATGTACGATGAAGAATGAACAAGGATCAATGAGCATTGTAGAATGAACGATGAAGAATGAATAAGGATCAATAATCAATAATGAATGCACGATGAAGAATGAACACGGATCAATGATCAGTGAAGAATGAATGATGAAGAATGAACAAGGATCAATGATCATTGAAGAATAAACGATGAAGAATGAACAAGGATCAATGATAATTGAAGAATAAACGATGTAGAATGAACAAGGATAAATGATCAATGAAGAATGAACGATGAAGAATGAACAAGGATCAATGATCAATAATGATTAACGAAGAATGAACGATGAAGAATGAATAAGGATCAATAAGCATTGTTTAATGAACGATGAAGAATGAGCAAGGATCAATGATCCAATAATGAAAGAACCATGAAGAATGAACAAGGATCAATGATCATTGAAGAATGAACAATGAAGAATGTACAAGGATCCAGGATCATTCAAGACTAAATGATGAAGAATGAACAAAGATCAATGATAATTGAAGAATGAATGATGTAGAATGAACAAGGATAAATGATCAATGAAGAATGATCGATGAAGAACGAAGAAGGATCAATGAGCATTGTGGAATGACCGATGAAGAATGAACAATGATCAATGATCATTGGAGAATGAACGTTAAAGAATGAACAAGGATCAATGATCAATGAAGAATGTACGATGAAGAATGAACAAGGATCAATGAGCATTATAGAATGAACGATGAAGAATGAACAAGGATCAATGATCAATAATGAATGAACGATGAAGAATGAACAAGGATCAATGATCAATGAAGAATGAATGATGAAGAATGAACAAGGATCAATGATCATTGAAGAATGAACGATGAAGAATGAACAAGGATCATTGATAATTGAAGAATGAACGATGTAGAATGAACAAGGATAAATGATCAATGAAGAATGAACGATAAAGAACGAACAAGGATTAATAATGAACAAGGATCAATAATCATTGAATAATGAACGGTGAAGAATGAACAAGGATCAATGAGCTTTGTAGAATGAACGATGAAGAATCAACAAAGTTCAATGATCAATGAAGAATGAACGATGAAGAATGAACAAGGATCAATGAGCGTTGTAGAATGAACGATGAAGAATGAACCAGGATCAATGATCAATAATGATTAACGAAGAATGAACGATGAAGAATGAATAAGGATCAATAAGCATTGTTGAATGAACGATAAAGAATGACCAAGGATCAATGATCGTTGAAGAATGAACGACAAAGAATGAACAAGGATCAAGGATCATTGCAAAATGAACTGTTGCAATATGAAGAGATGATCAAAAGCAACAAGAGGGGGGGTGAATTGTTGTGTATTGAGTTGTACTACGTTTTTGCTCTAACTTGCGGAATTTTAGCAAACAAAATAAAACTTAAACTTAAGAAGCAAGAATGTTTGCTCTAACCACGACCCCCCGGGATTTCAAAATTCTCACTATGTTAAGGCAATCAATTACAATTACACAAAACAATGTTTGCTTCACTTGAAGCTTCTCTACTCTAGGCCTAATTCTCTTTCTCTACTTTCTCCTTCTCTTTCTCTTCTCACGTTTCTCTTCTCTATTCACTTAGACTTCCCACAAGTCTAATTACAACAAAACGCTCATTAACCCTTACAAGGCCAATTCTCAAGAGATTAAAAATTAAAATAATTACTTAAGAAAATTATAATAAATTAATTGGCATTGGAAAACTGAAAATATTTTTCTTAAGATGATCTCCCTTTAATGGACACTCTTTTTTTTCTCTTGGATTCTCTTAGATTTATTTTGGTTCGAGCAAAGTCCCTTCTATTTATAGAGGGAACAGCCAGCAGTTACAATAAGCATAACGTCCACTATCTCACACATACCTCCACTTCCCCACGTTCTCAAAACAAAAGGTGGTGGAATTAAGAAAGTGTCTGACTGTTATTTGCTCAAAGAAAAACCAGTTTCCTTAATGCTAAAAATAGCATAGGAGTTTAAAACATAAGATCCTAAAAAATAGGAGATCTAAATCTAATTAAGAAAAAGTCTTGGGCTATTTTTAGAAAACCTAAAAATAGATTTGCCAATTAACTTACTAATTAATTTAAGCAATTAAATTAATTCTAACCCATTACATCAACTTAAAAACAGAAAATAATTAATTCGCAATTTTCCAGTCGATGTTATTCTCCAGACCTGCTACGTAGGAACAGTGTACTGTCTCCATCTACAACTTTTGTCAGATTATCAACTTTGGGAACAGTAGACCGTCTATCTACTTTTAACATCCTAAGCATTTATCTAACTTCTTGGATATTCTAAGACACGTACAACTTCCACGAACCAAGTCATAGGCTTCATCAACGATTCAAACTAAATCGGATATATACCTACAAAACAATCTCTAAAAATATGTTTGTTTATTTAAAAGTGAAGTCATCATCAAAACCATAAGAGGCCAACAAATTCCCCCTTTTTATTGAGGACAAACTTTATAAACAAACTTAAGTAAAATAGAGTAAAATAAAATTCTTAGAGCATACTAGAGATTAAAGCAACTCTAAATAACTTAGCAAATCATCTCGTTATAATATAATTTACCAAGCATACATAATAAACAATTTACTCCATAATATCAAATATATTTTAAAAAATTTTCAAAATTAATTAATCTAAAACTTAAATGAAATAAACTGAAATTAATTACTGACATAATTAAACTAACACAATAAAACTAACACAAATTATTAAGTATTTTCAACAAAAACAACTTGAAAACAAATTCACAAAAACAAACAAATTCACAAAAACAAATAAATATCCATCAATCTTGAAAACACAGATGATCATTAAGCTAGCATAAACTTAGCACATTATCATCTATAAGAAACAATATAAATCAACCAAGATATGTTACTGTGTATTCACTGCTCTTCTTAAGTTTGTGCATAATCTTCCCCCTTTTGTCATCAATAAAAAAGAATTAGGGGTTATCAAACCTCAGCACAAACCATATAGATTTGTCGGTGATGAAAACAAGAAACAATAATAAGAGTAAGTGCCATGAATAAAAATCAAACCTGCATATAGTTAGTTGTCACTGACCATTAATAAAAGCAAAGAAAGAAAAGTAGCAATTGTTCAACATTACAATAACAATGTACCCCAGATGGTACAAAGTAAAAGGTGAAATTGTTTATGAAATGTAACAGCCAATCAAATCTTAAAAACATTGGGAGAGGGTTCAAGGGGCAGTCTCTTCTTCATCAACGAACTCAGTCTGTACTTCTACTGTGTCCAACTTGGCACCTAGACGGCTCTCCATCTGGTTAACCTGATCAACAATTGAAGCAAGGGAGACACGAGTTTCGTCTTGAAATGCAAGGAAGTGAGACTGGAGGCCATTTAGCTTAGAGAGGACAGAGTCTAAAGAAGCTGCAGCAACAGAATCATAGTTAGTACAACCTACATCAGGTGAAGTGTGTAACTGAAAAGGTGGTGGTGTAGACTGTATTGGTGATGGAGGTGGTGATGGATTGTGATGTGGTGATGATGTGGTTGTCTTGGGAGATGGAGGTTCATTTGAAGTAGGCTCAGGAATGGTTTCAGAAGTGATATCATCAACCGTTGTAGCCTTTCGTTTTGAAGCAATCCTCCTACTCTTTCTTTGAATAGCTTTACCCTTCCTCCTTAAGGCAATCACAACCTCTTCATCACTGGAATCATGACAGAGATCATGAGGCACTTCTTCTCCTAAAGCTTCTTCCTCTCCTTGTTCCCCCTCAGTTCTTGTCCCCTCCTCCTGTTCCTTCTCTTTTCGTTTTTCAGTGGGAACACGTCCTTGTTCTTCCTCCTCTACTTCTTCATCTTTTTCTTTTTCTTTTTCTTTCTTTATTTTTACTTCTTTTTCAATTTCTTCTTCTTCTTCCTCCATTTCCTCCTCATCAGAACCTACATCAATTACTTCTTCTGATTCATTTATTAACACCCCTTCATCATTTAATTGGAGATGCAAATTTTTCAGACACCGTGCACCAATTTTCATATTGGGACCCATTGGGAACTCCAGCCCATCCAATGGTACCCCAAGCTTACGAAAAATCCATGTCAACAGCCCACCATAGCCCACAACATTCTTCTTCTCAATGCAGTCAGATAAATGTGATATCATCAAAGATGGAAAATTTATTTTTATTTGATTGTCCATGCAATAAATCAAAGTTGCATCACGTAGACTCACCTCACTCCTCTTAGAGTTTCGGGGCAAGATGAATCTTCGTGCTACATTATAGAGTAATTTATGCAATGGAGACAAGAAATTGTGACTGATTTTACCCCTTTTTTTTTCAACCCCTAAAAACTTAAAAATCGTTTTTTCATTTATTCCAGAAAAAACTATCTTAGTACCAACACAGTATGTATCAAAACCAACATTCGGAATAATGAACCATTCTGCCAACAAAGCGCTGTTAAACTCTAATTTCATGTTCCTAACCATACTAGAACACATTCCACATTCATTGGAGAAGTTTGAAATAAACTCTCGCATAATGTTTGGGAAAATGGATTACAACTATACTCAGTCATCAAAACCTCCCATTCTTGAAATTTTAAAATAGTATGAAGTTGAGGAAAGTGTGTAGAGTCATACCAGTACTTATCTAACCAAAATCCTACAGACATTTCTTTTACAACTTCTTCAGCACTATTAGGATCAGCAAGCTTCGAACGTTTGACTACTTTGCAAGATGATCCACCTTTTGGTGATGAGATCTTGCGTTTTGTACCAGTAGGTTCAGTAGATTGTTTGGGTGATGTATTTGTGGTTTCTTTGGTGGTGAGTGGTGCAACATCCAGTAATGGTGGAGGATGAACCACTCTCAGAGGTTTTGGCTGTGATTGTTTATGGGATTTAGGGGTTTTCTTTGAGGAACTTGGGGTTTTCATTTTGAAGTGTTGAATAGATTGAGAGATAGGGAGGAGGACGGTTTCTTGAAGAGGAATTGAGAAGGCGTGTGAAGTGTGAAGTAAGAGAAGGGTTTAATAATGTGATGAAATGACGGTTTCCTTAAGTCCAATCCCTTTAATGCTCTAATCATAGCGTTTGATAAGGAAAGATTTTGAAGAGATTGGATTGAAAACTGTTTCCTATTGTTTTTAATTTTAGTTGGCCGTACATTTTTAAGAAAAAAATGAAATATGAATAAATTATGAATATTAAAGTAAAATATGAAAACAAAATGAAAAAAAAAATGATGAATTATGATATATAAAAAAAAATTATAAAGAAAATAACGAACATATTGCTGTGGTCTGATCAAACTAACAACATGCAAACAAGAAAATATTCATAGTACAAACTTCATTACGTGTTTACCTGATCCATGCAATAATTGATTTTCAATCAAAATTTTGAGGTTGATTCCTGACCCTTTTTTTCATGATGCGTCATTGGAAATTTTATGCAACCAACTTTAGTGGAGCTTGATCATACCAAGTTCCAATCTCATCTTTTCATATTGTTCCCTAGGAAGCGGTTTGGTCAGAATGTCTGCAACTTGTTCATTAGTATTGACATGCTTTAATACAATATTTTTGTGTTCTACGTTATCCTTAAGGAAATGATGTCTAATATGTATATGTTTAGCTCGTGAATGATTCACTGGATCTTTAGATATACATATGACACTGGTATTATCACAATAAATAGGAACACATTCAAATTTAATACCAAAATCTCTTAGTTACTATTTTATCCAAAGCATTTGGGAACAGCAAGCTGCTGCTGCCACGTATTCAGCTTCGGCTATGGATAATGCAACCGTGTTTTGTTTCTTGGAACTCCATGAAACTAAACAAGAGCCAAGAAATTGTACCATACCTGACGTGCTTTTTCTATTAACTAGATCACCTGCATAATCTGCATCGCTAAAACCTTTTAAATCATAAACATCACTTTTAGGATAAAATAGGGACAAGTCGTCTGTTCCCTTCAAATATCTTAAAATTCGTTTGACTGCCGTGAGATGTGATTCTTTAGGATTTGATTGAAATCTAGCACATAAACCAACACTAAATGAAATATCGGGTCTACTTGCAGGTAGATATAATAAGGAACCTATCATGCCTCGATACATTGTTTGATCTATGTTAGTTCCTTTTAGGTCTTCATCTAATCTAACATTTGTAGCCATGGGTGTATGATTGGTTTTAGCATTGTTTAGCCCATACTTCTTAAGAAGTTCTTTTATGTATTTTTGTTGATGAATAAAAATACCATTTTCAGTTTGTTTAATTTGCAAACCAAGAAAGAAATTTAATTCTCCCTTCATGCTCATTTCAAATGCTGTGCCCATTAGGTTAGCAAATTCCTTACATAATAAATCATTAGTAGCACCAAAAATAATATCATCAACATAAATTTGAACAACCAAAATATGAGAACCTTTATTCTTAAAGAACAAGGTTTTGTCGATTTTTCCTCTAATAAAGTTCTTTTGAATCAAAAACTTTGATAGTCTTTCATACCATTGCCTAGGAGCTTGCTTCAAGCCATATAAAGCTTTGTCAAGCTTGTAGACATGATCAAGACAAGAGGTGTTCTCAAAACCTGGAGGTTGTTCAACAAAAACTTCTTCATCAAGAAAACCATTTAAGAAAGCACATTTCACATCCATTTGATATAACTTAAAGTTCATAAATGCAGCAAAAGAAATTAAAATTCTAATAGCCTCTAACCTTGCTACTGGAGCAAAAGTCTCAGTGTAATCAATACCTTCTTGTTGATTGTACCCTTTGACCACGAGTCTTGCTTTGTTTCTCACTATTATTCCATGTTCATCTAGCTTATTCCGAAATACCTATTTCTGACCAATTACTTTCTTGTGTTTTGGTTTGGGTTCCAAGTGCCATACCTTATTTCTTTCAAATTCATTTAATTCATCTTGCATGGCTACTATCCATTCGGAATCCTTTAGAGCTTCTTCGTGATTTTTGGGTTCAAGTGATGATAGGAACGCAAAGTGTGCACAAAAGTTTCTCAGTTGAGATCTGGTTTGTGTTCTCTTATTCATATCACTTATAATCTGATCAAGAGGATGATAACTTTGGTATTTACAAGGTTTAGGCACAAATTCTCTGGAGGGAACAGTAGCATGTTCTGATTCAGCATCTTGATTTGCATTTTGTTCAGCTACTGGATCATCTTGGTCATCTGCGGGAACAGCTGGATTGGGAACAGTCTGCTGGTCCTGTTGAGCTGGCAGTTCCTGGATTTGGTCAGTTTCCCCTGCCTCTTCTTGTATTGGCTGTTCACCTGCTGTTCCTGGATCTTGCATTTTAACTCCATCATCATCTTCTAAATTTGCAAGACCTATTTTAATATTATTTGTTTCCTGTTCACTTGTTGAGAAGTTAGTTTCATCAAAAATTATGTGAATAGATTCCTCTACGCACATTGTTCTCTTATTGTAAACTCTGTAAGCTTTGCTATGTGATGAATAACCGAGGAATACTGCTTCATCACTTCTTTCATCAAACTTACCTATATTTCGTTTACCATTCACATGAACAAAACACTTGCATCCAAACACACAAAAATAGGAAATATTTGGTTTAACACCTTTGAGTAATTCATAGGGTGTCTTAGAAGTGATTGGTCTTATTAACACACTATTCAAAATATAGCATGCAGTATTGATGGCCTCGGCCCAAAAACTCCTAGGTAGACCACTAGCAATCAACATGGTCCTAGCCATTTCTTCTAAGGTTCTATTCTTCCTTTCCACCACTCCATTTTGTTGTGGTGTTCTAGGAGCGGAAAAATTATGATTTATACCATGTTCATTACAATAATTCATGAAGTTTGAGTTTTCAAATTCTTTGCCATGATCCGATCTAATGTGAACAATTAAATTATTGGTAGATTTTTGTATTTTATTTGCAAAAGATACAAACTCTTCGAAAGCTTCATCTTTGCTTGCTAAAAATAAGGTCCAAGTAAATCTACTAAAATCATCAACTATGACAAACACATATCTTTTGCCACTACGACTTTGTGTTCTCATAGGTCCACATAGATCCATATTAATTAATTCTAATGGTCTAGAGGTAGTCACCAGAAACTTTGATTTAAAGGATGACCGCACTTGTTTTCCTTTAGCACAAGGATCACAAATTTCATTTTTGAGGAATTTTATTGCTGGTAATCCTCTTATTAGGTCTTTTGATCTTAAGGTGTTAATCAATGAATAGCTAGCATGACCTAGACGCTTGTGCCAAAGAAGTGGGTCTTTTTCTATAACGCTTAAAAACGTTAGACTGTTTCTGGGAACAGTGTCCAGGTCCACCTCATAGGTGTTCCCTTTTCTGATTCCCTCTAGTACAGGGTCTCCTGTGTTGTTCCTAGAAATTATACATCATTCAGAAGTAAACTTAACAGAGTTACCTTTGTCACAAAATTGAGAAATACTTAAAAGATTGTGTTTTAGATTCTCGACTAAAAATACATTATCAATGGCATGGGTGCTTGATCTTCCAACTTTTCCTTTGGCGATTATTTCACCCTTCATATTATCACCGAAGGTTACAGTTCCCCCATCATACGCTTCAAGTGAGAGAAATCTTGATTTATCACCCGTCATATGCTTGGAACACCCACTGTCGAGATACCATGAGTTGTTCCCCCTCACTTGAGCCTGTAAAGCAAACTAATGGTTAGTTTTCGGAACCCGGTCAGCCTTGGGTTCCCTATCGATTAAATTTGAATCATGTTTCTCAATCCATATGCATTCGACATAAGTTTCATTTGCTTTAGTGTGCTGTTCCCTTTTTACACATTGATATTTTAGGTGTCCATTTTTACCACAAAAGGAACAGATTTTGCTACTAGGGAGATCTACATAGACTTTTTTTCTTTTTTCATGCTTAACATAACCTAGACCTTCTTTACTCTTGGTTTTAGCATTTAGAATCCATTTGGGAATTTCATTGATTTTCCCTTTTCCTCTTAAGTTAATTTGATCTTTTAGAAACTTATTTTCTTTTTCATATGATTCTAATTTTAATTTTATTTCTTGAAATTCCGTGCTAAACACATGAGTGGTTTTATTATTTTCAACCAATTTTAATCCTAGCAATTTGTTTTGATTTAATTCAATGTTAAGAATAATGAAATCCTGTTTTAATTTCTCCAATTGTTCTTTTAAAATGATATTCTTATCTAACAAATCAAAAAATCTACTTTGCACATCGATCCTAAAGGAATTTAGGTATGAGATATGATCTTTACTTAAATTAAGGTCTTTCTCAATTTGGAGACACTTAGCTGTTTTTTCATTCAACTTTTCTTGTGTCTCCAAAAATAATTTAATCAATTTATCCTTACTTAAGCTAAATAGATGTTTAGGAGATGAACTAGAAGACATTACCTCTTTTTCCTTAGACTCTTCATGAGATGCCATGAGACACAGATTTGCGGTTTCTTCCTCTATTGGCGCTTCAGTTTCAGCTTCGCTTTCACTATTACCCCAAGCTGCGATCATAGCTTTTCGAAAATCAGTTCTGAAGTTTCCTTGTGTAGGCATCCTTCCAGCTTCTCTTCTCTTTCCCTTGCCCTTCTCATTCTTCCATAGAGGGCAATCTTTGATGAAGTGGTCAGTACTTTTACATTTGTGGCATTCAAAATTTTTCTTCATGTTAGCAGTTCCTTTTTCTTTATTATTCCTTTTATTTCCATATCTGCTGTTCCTGAAGAATTTTTTGAATTTTCGTGCCAACATAGCAGCTTCCTCTTCCCCAGCTTCTGATTCTTCACTATCATCTGCTGCCAGAGCCAGTCCTTTGTTTCGGGAACTGTCAGCTGTTCCCAAATGCAATTCATGAGTCATGAGGGAACCAGCCAACTCTTCCAAATTAAACTTGGTGAAATCTTTCGATTCCTGAATGGCTGTGACCTTAGCTCTCCAGCGTTCGTCTTGAGGAAGACTCCTAAGTATTTTCCTAACTTGTTCATCAACGGGAATGATCTTACCAAGAGAGACCAATTCATTCGTGATATTTGTGAACCTGGTGAACATCTCTTGAATGTTCTCTCTAGGTTCCATAACAAACCTTTCATATTTGGACATTAAGAGGTCGATCTTGGATCGCTTCACTTCACTAGTACCTTCATGGGTAACTTCCAGCAGGTCCCAAATCTGCTTGGCAGTTTTGCAACCCATTATACGATTGTGTTCATTGGTTCCAAGACCACTATGAAGCAATTTGATAGCAAGAGCGTTCATCTCCATCTTTTGAAAATCTTCTTTTTCATATTCAGTGATTGGTTTTGGAATAGCTTCGTTATTGGAGTTGATGGTCGTCACGTCAAAGTCTCCAACTTCAATAACTCTCCAAAGTTGATAGTTTTCGGCCTTTATGAAGATTTCCATTCTATTTTTCCAGTAAGTATAGAATTTCCCATCAAACATCGGTGGCCTTTGTGTGGATTCTCTTAGATTTATTTTGGTTCGAGCAAAGTCCCTTCTATTTATAGAGGGAACAGCCAGCAGATACCATAAGCATAACGTCCACTATCTCACACATACCTCCACTTCCCCACGTTCTCAAAACAAAAGGTGGTGGAATTGAGAAAGTGTCCGGCTCTTATTTGCTCAAAGAAAAACCAGTTTCCTTAATGCTAAAAATAGCATAGGAGTTTAAAACATAAGATCCTAAAAAATAGGAGATCTAAATCTAATTAAGAAAAAGTCTTGGGCTATTTTTAGAAAACCTAAAAATAGATTTGCCAATTAACTTACTAATTAATTTAAGCAATTAAATTAATTCTAACCCATTACATCAACTTAAAAACAAAAAATAATTAATTCGCAATTTTTCAGTCGATGTTATTCTCCAGACCTACTACGTAGGAACAGTGTACTGTCTCCATCTACAACTTCTGTCAGATTATCAACTTTGGGAACAGTAGACCGTCTGTCTACTTTTAACATCCTAAGCATTTATCTAACTTCTTGGATATTCTAAGACACGTACAACTTCCACGAACCAAGTCATAGGCTTCATCAACGATTCAAACTAAATCGGATATATACCTACAAAACAATCTCTAAAAATATGTTTGTTTATTTAAAAGTGAAGTCATCATCAAAACCTTAAGAGGCCAACATGAACGATTAAGAATGAATAACGATCAATAAGCATTGTTGAATGAACGATGAAAAATGAACAAGGATCAATGATCATTGACGAATGAACGATAAAGAATGAACAAGGATCAATGATCAATGAAGAATGAACGATGAAGAATGAACAAGGATCAATGAACATTGTAGAATGAACGATGAAGAAGGAAGAAGGATCAATGATCAATAACGAATGAACGATGAAGAATAAACAAGGATCAATGATCAATGAAGAATGAAGGATGAAGAATGAACAAGGATCAATGATCATTGAAGAATGAACGATGAAGAATGAACAAGGATCAATGATAATTGAGGAATGAACGATGTAGAATGAACACGGATAAATGATCAATGAAGAATGAATGATGAAGAACGAACAAGGATCAATGTGCATTGTAGAATGAACGATGAAGAATGAACAAGGATCAATGATTAATGAAGAAGGAAGGATTAAGAATGACCAAGGATCAATTATCAATGAAAAATGAACGATGACGAATTAACGATGACGAACGAGCAAGGATCAATGATCCAATAATGAATGAACCATGAAGAATGAACAAGGATCAATGATCATTGAAGAATGAACAATGAATAATGAACAAGGATCCATGATCATTGAAGACTAAATGATGAAGAACGAACAAAGATCAATGATAATTGAAGAATGAACACTGTAGAATGAAAAAGGATAAATGAACAATGAAGATTGAACGATGAAGAACGAACAAGGATCAATGAGCATTGTAGAATGAACGATGAAGAACAAGGACCAATGATCAATAATGAATCAACAATGAAGAATGAACAAGGATCAATGATCATTCAAGAATGAACGATGAAGAAAGAACAAGGATCAATGAACAATGAAGAATGAACGATGAAGAATGATAAAGGATCAAGGATAATTGCATAATGAATGATGAAGAATGAACAAAAATCTATGATCAATAAGGAATGAGCGATGAAGAATGAATAAGGATCATTGATCATTGAACAATGAACGATGAAGAATGAACAAGGATCAATGAGCATTGTAGAATGAACGGTGAAGAATGAACAAGGATCAATGAGCATTGTAGAATGAACGGTGAAGAATGAACAAGGATCAATGATCAATAATGAATGAACGATGAAGAATGAACAAGGATCAATGATCAATGAAGAATGAATGATAAAGAATGAACAAGGATCAATGATCATTGAAGAATGAACGATGAAGAATGAACAAGGATCAATGATAATTGAAGAATGAACTACGTAGAATGAACAAGGATCAATGATAATTGAAGAATGAACTACGTAGAATGAACAAGGATAAATGATCAATGAAGAATGAACTGCGAAGAACGAACAAGGATCAATGAGCATTGTAGAATGAACGATTAAGAATGAACAACGATCAATGATCATTCAAGAATGAACGATGAAGAATGAACAAGGATCCATGATCAATGAAGACTAAACGATGAAGAATGAACAAAGACCAATGATCAGTAATTAATAAACGTTGAAAAATGAACAAGGATCAATGATCATTCAAGAATGAACGATGAAGAAAGAACAAGGATCAATGATCAATGAATAATGAATGATGAAGAATGAACAAGGATCAATGATCATTGATAATGAACGATGAACAATGAACAAGGATCAATGAGCATTGCAGAATGAACGACGAAGAATGAACAAGAATCAATGATCAATAATGAATGAAGGATGAAGAATGAACAAGGCTCAACGATCATTGAAGAACGCACGATGAAGATTGAACAAGGATCAATGATCATTGAACAATGAACAATGAAGAATGAACAAGGATCAATGATTAATGAAGAATGAACGATGAAGAATGAATAAGGATCAATAAGCATTGTTGAATGAACGAAGAAGAATGAACAAGGATCAATGATCATTGAAGGATGAACAATAAAGAATGAACGATGAAGAATGAACATGGATCAATGAGCATTGTAGAATGAACGATGAAGAATAAACAAGGATCAATGATCAATAATGAATGAACGATAAAGAATGAACAAGGATCAATGATCAAAGAAGAATGAATGATGAAAAATGAACAAGGATCAATGATCATTGAAGAATGAACGATGAAGAATGAACAAGGATCAATGATAATTGAAGAATGAACGATGAAGACTGAACAAGGATCAATGATAATTGAAGAATGAACTACGTAGAATGAACAAGGATAAATGATCAATGAAGAATGAATGATGAAGAACGAACAAGAATCAATGAGCATTGTAGAATCAACGATTAAGAATGAACAACGATCAATGATCATTGAAGAATGAACGATGAAAAATGAAAAAGGATCCATGATCATTGAAGACTAAACGATGAAGAATGAACAATGACCAATGATCAATAATGAATCAACGTTGAAGAATGAACAAGGATCAATGATCATTCAAGAATGAACGATGAAGAATGAAAAAGGATCAAGGATCATTGAATAATGAACGATGAAGAATGAACAAGGATCTATGATCAATAAGGAATGAATGATGAAGAATGAACAAGGATCAATGATCATTGAAGAATGAATGATGAAGAATGAACAAGGATCAATGATCATTGAAGAATGAACGATGAAGAATGATAAAGGATAAATAATCAATGAAGAATGAATGATGAAGAACGAACAAGGATCAATGAGCATTGTAGAATGAACGATGAAGAATGAACAAGGATGAATGATCAATGAAGAATGAAGGATTAAGAATGAACAAGGATCAATGATCAATGAACAATGAACGATGACGAATGAACGATGAAGAATGAACAAGGATCAATGAGCATTGTAGAATGAACGATGAAGAATGAACAAGGACCAATGATCAATAATGAATCAACGATGAAGAATGAACAAGGATCAATGATAATTGAAGAATGAACGATGAAGAATGAACAAGGATCAATGATAATTGAGGAATGAACGATGTAGAATCAACACGGATAAATAATCAATGAAGAATGAATGATGAAGAACGAACAAGGATCAATAAGCATTGTAGAATGAACGATGAAGAATGAACAAGGATCAATGATCAATGAAGAATCAAGGATTAAGAATGAACAAGGATCAATGATCAATGAACAATGAACGATGACCAATGAACGATGAAGATTGAACAAGGATCAATGAACCAATAATGAACGAAGGATGAAGAATGAACAAGGATCAATGATCTTTGAAGAATGAACGATGAAGATTGAACAAGGATCACTGATCATTGAACAATGAACGATGAACAATGAACAAGGATCAATGGGTAATGAAGAATGAACTACGAAGAATGAACAAGGATCAATAAGCATGGTAGAATGAATGATGAAGAATGAACAAGGATCAATGATCATTCAAGAATGAACTATGAAGAATGAACAAGGATCAATGATCAATGAAGAATGAAGGATTAAGAATGAATAAGGATCAATGATTAATTAACAATGAACGATTACGAATGAACGATCAAGAATGAACAAGGATCAATGATCATTGAACAATGAACGATGTAGAATGAACAAGGATCAATGTGCATTATAGAATGAACAATGAAGAATGAACAAGGATCAATGATCAATAATGAATGAAGGATGATGAATGAACAAGGACTAATGATCATTGGAACATGAACGATGAAAAATGAACAAGGATCAATGATCAATGAAGAATGAAGGATTAATAATGAACAAGGATCAATTATTAATGAAGATTGAACAATGAAAAATGAATAAGGATCAATAAGCATTGTTGAATGAACGAAGAAGAATGAACAAGGATCAATGATCAATAATGAATGAACGATGAAGATTGAACAAGGAACAATGATCATTGAAGAATGAACGATGAAGAATTAACAAGGATCAATGAGCATTGTAGAATGAGCGATGAAGAATGAACAAGGATCAATGATCATTGAAGAATGAACGATGAAGAAGGAAGAAGGATCAATGATCAATAACGAATGAACGATGAAGAATAAACAAGGATCAATGATCAATGAAGAATGAAGGATGAAGAATGAACAAGGATCAATGATCATTGAAGAATGAACGATGAAGAATGAACAAGGATCAATGATAATTGAGGAATGAACGATGTAGAATGAACACGGATAAATGATCAATGAAGAATGAATGATGAAGAACGAACAAGGATCAATGAGCATTGTAGAATGAACGATGAAGAATGAACAAGGATCAATGACTAATGAAGAATGAAGGATTAAGAATGAACAGGGATCAATGATCAATGAAAAATGAACGATGACGAACGAACGATGAAGAATGAACAAGGTTCAATGATCCAATAATGAATGAACAATGAAGAATGAACAAGGATCAATGATCATTGGAGAATGAAGAATGAAGAATGAACAAGGATCCATGATCATTGAAGAGTAAATGATGAAGAATTAACAAAGATCAATGATAATTTAAGAATGAACGATGTAGAATAAACAAGGATAAATGATCAATGAAGATTGAACGATGAAGAACGAACAAGGATCATTGAGCATTGTAGAATGAACGATGAAGAATGAACAAGGACCAATGATCAATAATGAATCAACAATGAAGAATGAACAAGGATCAATGATCATTCAAGAATGAACGATGAAGAAAGAACAAGGATCAATGATCAATGAAGAATGAACGATGAAAAATGAAAAAGGATCAAAGATAATTGCATAATGAATGATGAAGAATGAACAAGGATCTATGATCAATAAGGAATGAGCGATGAAGAACGAACAAGGATCAATGAGCATTGTAGAATGAACGATGAAGAATGAACAAGGATCAATGATCAATAATGAATGAACGATGAAGAATGTACAAGGATCAATGATCAATGAAGAATGAATGATGAAGAATGAACAAGGATCAATGATCATTGAAGAATGAATGATGAAGAATGAACAAGGATCAATGATAATTGAAGAATGAACTACTAAGAATGAACAAGGATAAATAATCAATGAAGAATGAATGATGAAGAACGAACAAGGATAAACGACCATTGTAGAATGAACGATTAAGAATAAACAACGATCCATGATCATTGAAGAATGAACGATGAAGAATGAACAAGGATCCATGATCATTGAAGACTAAACGATAAAGAATGAACAATGACCAATGATCAATAATGAATCAACGTTGAAAAATGAACAAGGATCAATGATCATTCAAGAATGAACGATGAAGAAAGAACAAGGATAAATGATCAATGAAGAATGAACGATGAAGAATGAAAAAGGATCAAGGATCATTGAATAATGAATGATGAAGAATGAACAAGGATCTATGATCAATAAGGAATGAACGATGAAGAATGAACAAGGATCAATGATCATTGTATAATGAACGATAAAGAATGAACAAGGATCAATGAACATTGTAGAATGAACGAAGAAGAATGAAGAAGAATCAATGATCAATAATGAATGAACGAAGAAGAATGAACAAGGATCAATGATCAATAATGAATGAACGATGAAGATTGAACAAGGAACAATGATCATTGAAGAATGAACGATGAAGAATTAACAAGGATCAATGAGCATTGTAGAATGAGCGATGAAGAATGAACAAGGATCAATGATCATTGAAGAATGAACGATGAAGAAGGAAGAAGGATCAATGATCAATAACGAATGAACGATGAAGAATAAACAAGGATCAATGATCAATGAAGAATGAAGGATGAAGAATGAACAAGGATCAATGATCATTGAAGAATGAACGATGAAGAATGAACAAGGATCAATGATAATTGAGGAATGAACGATGTAGAATGAACACGGATAAATGATCAATGAAGAATGAATGATGAAGAACGAACAAGGATCAATGAGCATTGTAGAATGAACGATGAAGAATGAACAAGGATCAATGACTAATGAAGAATGAAGGATTAAGAATGAACAGGGATCAATGATCAATGAAAAATGAACGATGACGAACGAACGATGAAGAATGAACAAGGTTCAATGATCCAATAATGAATGAACAATGAAGAATGAACAAGGATCAATGATCATTGGAGAATGAAGAATGAAGAATGAACAAGGATCTATGATCATTGAAGAGTAAATGATGAAGAATTAACAAAGATCAATGATAATTTAAGAATGAACGATGTAGAATAAACAAGGATAAATGATCAATGAAGATTGAACGATGAAGAACGAACAAGGATCATTGAGCAAATGAACGATGAAGAATGAACAAGGACCAATGATCAATAATGAATCAACAATGAAGAATGAACAAGGATCAATGATCATTCAAGAATGAACGATGAAGAAAGAACAAGGATCAATGATCAATGAAGAATGAACGATGAAAAATGAAAAAGGATCAAAGATAATTGCATAATGAATGATGAAGAATGAACAAGGATCTATGATCAATAAGGAATGAGCGATGAAGAACGAACAAGGATCAATGAGCATTGTAGAATGAACGATGAAGAATGAACAAGGATCAATGATCAATAATGAATGAACGATGAAGAATGTACAAGGATCAATGATCAATGAAGAATGAATGATGAAGAATGAACAAGGATCAATGATCATTGAAGAATGAATGATGAAGAATGAACAAGGATCAATGATAATTGAAGAATGAACTACTAAGAATGAACAAGGATAAATAATCAAAGAAGAATGAATGATGAAGAACGAACAAGGATAAACGACCATTGTAGAATGAACGATTAAGAATGAACAACGATCCATGATCATTGAAGAATGAACGATGAAGAATGAACAAGGATCCATGATCATTGAAGACTAAACGATAAAGAATGAACAATGACCAATGATCAATAATGAATCAACGTTGAAAAATGAACAAGGATCAATGATCATTCAAGAATGAACGATGAAGAAAGAACAAGGATCAATGATCAATGAAGAATGAACGATGAAGAATGAAAAAGGATCAAGGATCATTGAATAATGAATGATGAAGAATGAACAAGGATCTTTGATCAATAAGGAATGAACGATGAAGAATGAACAAGGATCAATGATCATTGTATAATGAACGATAAAGAATGAACAAGGATCAATGAACATTGTAGAATGAACGAAGAAGAATGAAGAAGAATCAATGATCAATAATGAATGAACGAAGAAGAATGAACAAGGATCAATGATCAATAATGAATGAACGATGAAGATTGAACAAGGAACAATGATCATTGAAGAATGAACGATGAAGAATTAACAAGGATCAATGAGCATTGTAGAATGAGCGATGAAGAATGAACAAGGATCAATGATCATTGAAGAATGAACGATGAAGAAGGAAGAAGGATCAATGATCAATAACGAATGAACGATGAAGAATAAACAAGGATCAATGATCAATGAAGAATGAAGGATGAAGAATGAACAAGGATCAATGATCATTGAAGAATGAACGATGAAGAATGAACAAGGATCAATGATAATTGAGGAATGAACGATGTAGAATGAACACGGATAAATGATCAATGAAGAATGAATGATGAAAAACGAACAAGGATCAATGAGCATTGTAGAATGAACGATGAAGAATGAACAAGGATCAATGACTAATGAAGAATGAAGGATTAAGAATGAACAGGGATCAATGATCAATGTAAAATGAACGATGACGAACGAACGATGAAGAATGAACAAGGTTCAATGATCCAATAATGAATGAACAATGAAGAATGAACAAGGATCAATGATCATTGGAGAATGAAGAATGAAGAATGAACAAGGATCCATGATCATTGAAGAGTAAATGATGAAGAATTAACAAAGATCAATGATAATTTAAGAATGAACGATGTAGAATAAACAAGGATAAATGATCAATGAAGATTGAACGGTGAAGAACGAACAAGGATCATTGAGCAAATGAACGATGAAGAATGAACAAGGACCAATGATCAATAATGAATCAACAATGAAGAATGAACAAGGATCAATGATCATTCAAGAATGAACGATGAAGAAAGAACAAGGATCAATGATCAATGAAGAATGAACGATGAAAAATGAAAAAGGATCAAAGATAATTGCATAATGAATGATGAAGAATGAACAAGGATCTATGATCAATAAGGAATGAGCGATGAAGAACGAACAAGGATCAATGAGCATTGTAGAATGAACGATGAAGAATGAACAAGGATCAATGATCAATAATGAATGAACGATGAAGAATGTACAAGGATCAATGATCAATGAAGAATGAATGATGAAGAATGAACAAGGATCAATGATCATTGAAGAATGAATGATGAAGAATGAACAAGGATCAATGATAATTGAAGAATGAACTACTAAGAATGAACAAGGATAAAAAATCAATGAAGAATGAATGATGAAGAACGAACAAGGATAAACGACCATTGTAGAATGAACGATTAAGAATGAACAACGATCCATGATCATTGAAGAATGAACGATGAAGAATGAACAAGGATCCATGATCATTGAAGACTAAACGATAAAGAATGAACAATGACCAATGATCAATAATGAATCAACGTTGAAAAATGAACAAGGATCAATGATCATTCAAGAATGAACGATGAAGAAAGAACAAGGATCAATGATCAATGAAGAATGAACGATGAAGAATGAAAAAGGATCAAGGATCATTGAATAATGAATGATGAAGAATGAACAAGGATCTTTTATCAATAAGGAATGAACGATGAAGAATGAACAAGGATCAATGATCATTGTATAATGAACGATAAAGAATGAACAAGGATCAATGAACATTGTAGAATGAACGAAGAAGAATGAAGAAGAATCAATGATCAATAATGAATGAACGAAGAAGAATGAACAAGGATCAATGATCAATAATGAATGAACGATGAAGATTGAACAAGGAACAATGATCATTGAAGAATGAACGATGAAGAATTAACAAGGATCAATGAGCATTGTAGAATGAGCGATGAAGAATGAACAAGGATCAATGATCATTGAAGAATGAACGATGAAGAAGGAAGAAGGATCAATGATCAATAACGAATGAACGATGAAGAATAAACAAGGATCAATGATCAATGAAGAATGAAGGATGAAGAATGAACAAGGATCAATGATCATTGAAGAATGAACGATGAAGAATGAACAAGGATCAATGATAATTGAGGAATGAACGATGTAGAATGAACACGGATAAATGATCAATGAAGAATGAATGATGAAGAACGAACAAGGATCAATGAGCATTGTAGAATGAACGATGAAGAATGAACAAGGATCAATGACTAATGAAGAATGAAGGATTAAGAATGAACAGGGATCAATGATCAATGAAAAATGAACGATGACGAACGAACGATGAAGAATGAACAAGGTTCAATGATCCAATAATGAATGAACAATGAAGAATGAACAAGGATCAATGATCATTGGAGAATGAAGAATGAAGAATGAACAAGGATCCATGATCACTGAAGAGTAAATGATGAAGAATTAACAAAGATCAATGATAATTTAAGAATGAACGATGTAGAATAAACAAGGATAAATGATCAATGAAGATTGAACGATGAAGAACGAACAAGGATCATTGAGCATTGTAGAATGAACGATGAAGAATGAACAAGGACCAATGATCAATAATGTATCAACAATGAAGAATGAACAAGGATCAATGATCATTCAAGAATGAACGATGAAGAAAGAACAAGGATCAATGATCAATGAAGAATGAACGATGAAAAATGAAAAAGGATCAAAGATAATTGCATAATGAATGATGAAGAATGAACAAGGATCTATGATCAATAAGGAATTAGCGATGAAGAATGAACAAGGATCAATGAGCATTGTAGAATGAACGATGAAGAATGAACAAGGATCAATGATCAATAATGAATGAACGATGAAGAATGAACAAGGATCAATGATCAATGAAGAATGAATGATGAAGAATGAACAAGGATCAATGATCATTGAAGAATGAATGATGAAGAATGAACAAGGATCAATGATAATTGAAGAATGAACTACTAAGAATGAACAAGGATAAATAATCAATGAAGAATGAATGATGAAGAACGAACAAGGATAAACGACCATTGTAGAATGAATGATTAAGAATGAACAACGATCCATGATCATTGAAGAATGAACGATGAAGAATGAACAAGGATCCATGATCATTGAAGACTAAACGATAAAGAATGAACAATGACCAATGATCAATAATGAATCAACGTTGAAAAATGAACAAGGATCAATGATCATTCAAGAATGAACGATGAAGAAAGAACAAGGATCAATGATCATTCAAGAATGAACGATGAAGAAAGAACAAGGATCAATGATCAATGAAGAATGAACGATGAAGAATGAAAAAGGATCAAGGATCATTGAATAATGAATGATGAAGAATGAACAAGGATCTATGATCAATAAGGAATGAACGATGAAGAATGAACAAGGATCAATGATCATTGTATAATGAACGATAAAGAATGAACAAGGATCAATGAACATTGTAGAATGAACGATGAAGAATGAAGAAGAATCAATGATCAATAATGAATGAAGGATGAAGAATGAACAAGGCTCAATGATCATTGAAGAACGCACGATGAAGATTGAAGAAGGATCAATGATCATTGAACAATGAACAATGAAGAATGAACAAGGATCAATGATTAATGAAGAATGAAAGAAGAAGAATGAATAAGGATCAATAATCATTGTTGAATGAACGAAGAAGAATGAACAAGGATCAATGATCATTGAAGGATGAACGATAAAGAATAAACGATGAAGAATGAACAAGGATCAATGAGCATTGTAGAATGAACGATGAAGAATGAACAAGGATCAATGATCAATAATGAATGAACGATGAAGAATGAACAAGGATCAATGATCAATGAAGAATGAAAGATGAAGAATGAACAAGGATCAATGATCATTGAAGAATGAACGATGAAGAATGAACAACGAACAATGATAATTGAAGAATGAACAATGAAGAATGCAGAAGGATCAATGATAATTGAAGAATGAACTTTGTAGAATGAACAAGAATAAATGATCAATGAATAAAAGAAAGATGAACAATGAACAAGGATCAATGAGCATTGTAGAATGAACGATTAAGAATGAACAACGATCAATGATCATTGAAGAATGCACGATGAAGAATGAAAAAAGATGAAGAATGAAAGATGAAGAATGAACAAGGATCTATGATCAATAAGGAATGAACGATGAAGAATGAGCAAGGATCAATGATCATTGAACAATGAACGATGAAGAATAAACAAGGATCAGAGAAGCATTGTAGAATGAACGATGAAGAAAGAACAAGGATCAATGATGAATAATGAATGAAGGATGAAGAATGAACAAGGGTCAATGATCAATAATGAATGAAGGATGAAGAATGAACAAGGCTCAATGATCATTGAAGAACGCACGATGAAGATTGAACAAGGATCAATGATCATTGAACTATGAACAATGAAGAATGAACAAGGATCAAAGATTAATGAAGAATGAACGATAAAGAATGAATAAGGATCAATAAGCATTGTTGAATGAACGAAGAAGAATGAACAAGGATCAATGATCATTGAAGAATGAACGATAAAGAATGTACAAGGATCAATGATCATTGAAGAATGAACGATGAAGAATGAAAAAGGATCAATGAGCATTGTAGAATGGACGTTGAAGAATGAACAAGGATCAATGATCAATAATGAATGAACGATAAAGAATGAACAAGGATCAATGATCAATGAAGAATGAATGATGAAGAATGAACAAGGCTCAATGATCATTGAAGAATGAACGATGAAGAATGAACAAGGATTAATGATAATTGAAGAATGAACGACGAAGAATGAACAAGGATCAATGATAATTGAAGAATGAAGTACGTAGAATGAACAAGGATAAATTATCAATGACGAATGAACGATGAAGAACGAACAAGGATCAATGAGCATTGTAGAATGAACGATTAAGAATGAACAACGATCAATGATCATTGAAGAATGAACGATGAAGAATGAACAAGGATCCATGATCATTGAAGACTAAACGATGAAGAATGAACAATGACCAATGATCAATAATGAATCAACGTTGAAGAATGAACAAGGATCAATGATCATTCAAGAATGAACGATGAAGAATGAAAAAGGATCAAGGATCATTAAATAATGAACGATGAAGAATGAACAAGGATCAATGATCAATAAGGAATGAACGCTGAAGAATGAACAAGGATCAATGATTATCGAACAATGAACGATGAAGAATTAACAAGGATCAATGAGCATTGTAGAATGAACGATGAAGAATGAACAAGGATCAAATATCAATAATGAATGAAGGATGAAGAATGAACAAGGCTCAATGATCATTGAAAAACGCACGATGAAGATTGAACAAGGATTAATGATCATTGAACAATGAACAATGAAGAATGAACAAGGATCAATGATGAATGAAGAATGAACGATGAAGAATGAATAAGGATCAATAAGCATTGTTGAATGAACGAAGATGAATGAACAAGGATCAATGATCATTGAAGGATGAAAGATAAAGAATGAACGATAAAGAATGAACCAGGATCAATGAGCATTTTAGAATGAACGATGAAGAATGAACAAGGATCAATGATCAATAATGAATGAACGATGAAGAATGAACAAGGATCAATGATCAATGAAGAATGAATGATGAAGAATGAACAAGGATCAATCATCATTGAAGAATGAACGATGAAGAATGAACAAGGATCAATGATAATTGAAGAATGAACGATGAAGAATGAACAAGGATCAATGATAATTGAAGAATGAACTACGTAGAATGAACAAGGATAAATGATCAATGAAGAATGAACGACGAAGAACGAACAAGGATCAATGAGCATTCTAGAATGAACGATTAAGAATGAACAACGATCAATGATCATTGAAGAATGAACGATGAAGAATGAACAAGGATCAATGATCATTGAAAACTAAACGATGAACAATGAACAATGACCAATGATCAATAATGAATCAACGTTGAAGAAAGAACAAGGATCAATGATTATTCAAGAATGAACGATGAAGAAAGAACAAGGATCAATGATCAATTAAGAAAGAACGATGAAGAATGAACAAGGATCTATGATCAATAACGAATGAACGATGAAGAATGAACAAGGATCAATGACCATTGAACAATGAACGATGAAGAATGAACAAGGATTAATGAGCATTTTAGAATGAACGATGAAGAATGAACAAGGATCAATGATTAATAATGAATGAAGGATGAAGAATGAACAAGGCTCAATGATCATTAAAGAACGCACGATGAAGATTGAACAAGGATCAATGATCATTGAACAATGAACAATGAAGAATGAACATTGATCAATGATTAATGAAGAATGAACGATGAAGAATGAATAAGGATCAATAAGCATTGTTGAATGAACAAAGAAGAATGAACAAGGATCAATAATCATTGAAGAATGAACGATAAAGAATGAACAAGGATCAATGATCAATGAAGAATGAACGATGAAGAATGAACAAGGATCAATGAGCATTGTAGAATGAACGATCAAGAATGAACAAGGATCAATGATCAATAATGAATGAACGATGAAGAATGAACAAGGATCAATGATCAATGAAGAATGAATGATGAAGAATGAACAAGGATCAATGATCATTGAAGAATGAACGATGAAGAATGAGCAAGGATCAATGATAATTGAAGAATGAACTATGTAGAATGAACAAGGATAAATGATCAATGAAGAATGAACGATGAAGAACGAACAAGGATCAATGAGCGTTGTAGAATGAACGATGAAGAATGAACAAGGATCAAAGATCAATGAAGAATGAAGGATTAAGAATGAAGAAGGATCAATGATCAATGAACAATGAACGATGACGAATGAACGATGAAGAATGAACAAGGATTAATGATCGAATAATGAATGAACGATGAAGAATGAACAAGGATCAATGATCATTCAAGAATGAACGATGAAGAAAGAACAAGGATCAATGATCAATGAAGAATGAACAATGAAGAATGAAAAAGGATCAATGATCATTGAAAAATGAACGATGAAGAATGAACAAGGATCTATGATCAATAAGGAATGAACGATGAAGAATGAACAAGGATCAATGATCATTGAACAATGAACGATGAAGAATGAACAAGGATCAGAGAAGCATTGTAGAATGAACGATGAAGATAGAACAAGGATCAATGATCAATAATGAATGAAGGATGAAGAATGAACAAGGATCAATGATCAATAATGAATGAAGGATGAAGAATGAACAAGGCTCAATGATCATTGAAGAACACACGATGAAGATTGAACAAGGATCAATGATCATTGAACAATGAACAATAAAGAATGAACAAGGATCAATGATTAATGAAGAATGAACGATAAAGAATGACTAAGGATCAATAAGCATTGTTGAATGAACGAAGAACAATGAACAAGGATCAATGATCATTAAAGAATGAACGATAAAGAATGTACAAGGATCAATGATCAATGAAGAATGAACGATGAAGAATGAACAAGGATCAATGAGCATTGTAGAATGGACGATGAAGAATAAACAAGGATCAATGATCAATAATGAATGAACGATAAAGAATGAACAAGGATCAATGATCAATGAAGAATGAATGATGAAGAATGAACAAGGCTCAATGATCATTGAAGAATGAACGATGAAGAATGAACAAGGATCAATGATAATTGAAGAATGAACGACGAAGAATGAACAAGGATCAATGATCAATAATGAATGAAGGATGAAGAATGAACAAGGCTCAATGATCATTGAAGAACACACGATGAAGATTGAACAAGGATCAATGATCAATGAACAATGAACAATGAAGAATGAACAAGGATCAATGATTAATGAAGAATGAACGATAAAGAATGAATAAGGATCAATAAGCATTGTTGAATGAACGAAGAACAATGAACAAGGATCAATGATCATTGAAGAATGAACGATAAAGAATGTACAAGGATCAATGATCAATGAAGAATGAACGATGAAGAATGAAAAAGGATCAATGAGCATTGTAGAATGGACGATAAAGAATAAACAAGGATCCATGATCAATGAAGAATGAATGATGAAGAATAAACAAGGCTCAATGATCATTGAAGAAAGAACGATGAAGAATGAACAAGGATCAATGATAATTGAAGAATGAACGACGAAGAATGAACAAGGATCAATGATAATTGAAGAATGAAGTACGTAGAATGAACAAGGATAAATTATCAATGACGAATGAACGATGAAGAACGAATAAGGATCAATGAGCATTGTCGAATGAACGATTAAGAATGAACAACGATCAATGATCATTGAAGAATGAACGATGAAGAATGAACAAGGATCCATGATCATTGAAGACTAAACGATGAAGAATGAACAATGACCAATGATCAATAATGAATCAACGTTGAAGAATGAACAAGGATCAATGATCATTCAAGAATGAACGATGAAGAAAGAACAAGGATCAATGATCAATGAAGAATGAATGATGAAGAATGAAAAAGGATTAAGGATCATTGAATAATGAACGATGAAGAATGAACAAGGATCTATGATCACTAAGAAATGAACGCTTAAGAATGAACAAGGATCAATGATCATTGAACAATGAACGATGAAGAATTAACAAGGATCAATGAGCATTGTAGAATGAACGATGAAGAATGAACAAGGATCAATGATCAATAATAAATGAATGATGAAGAATGAACAAGGCTCAAGGATCATTGAAGAACGCACGATGAAGATTGAACAAGGATCAATGATCATTGAACAATGAACAATGAAGAATGAACAAGGATCCATGATTAATGAAGAATGAACGATGAAGAATGAATAAGGATCAATAAGCATTGTTGAATGAACGAAGAAGAATGAACAAGTATCAATGATCATTGAAGAATGAACGATAAAGAATGAACAAGGATCAATGATCAATGAAGAATGAACGATGAAGAATGAACAAGGATCAATGAGCATTGTAGAATGAACGATGAAGAACGAACAAGGATCAATGATAATTGAAGAATGAACTATGTAGAATGAACAAGGATAAATGATCAATTAAAAATGAACGATGAAGAACGAACAAGGATCAATGAGCATTGTAGAATGAACGATGAAGAATGACAAGGATCAAAGATCAATGAAGAATGAAGGATTAAGAATGAAGAAGGATCAATGATCAATGAACAATGAACGATGACGAATGAACGATGATGAATGAACTAGGATCAATGATCCAATAATGTATGAACGATGAAGAATGAACTAGGATCAATGATCATTCATGAATGAACGATGAAGAAAGAACAGGGATCAATGATCCAATAATGTATGAACGATGAAGAATGAACTAGGATCAATGATCATTCATGAATGAACGATGAAGAAAGAACAGGGATCAATGATCTATGAAGAGTGAACGATGAAGAATGAAAAAGGTTCAATGATCATTGAATAATGAACGATGAAGAATGAACAAGGATCTATGATCAATAAAGAATAAACGATGAAGAATGAAGAATGAACAAGGATCAATGATCATTAAACAATGAACGATGAAGAATGAACAAAGATCAATGAGCATTGTAGAATGAACGATGAAGAATGAACAACAATCAATGTTCAATAATAAATGATGGATGAAGAATGAACAAGGATCAATGATCATTGAAGAATTCACGATGAAGATTGAACAAGGATCAATGATTAATGAAGACTGAACGATGAGGAATGAATAAGGATCAATAAGCATTGTTGAATGAACGATGAAGAATGAACAAGGATCAATGATCGTTGAAGAATGAACGATAAAGAATGAACAAGGATCAATGATCAATGAAGAATGAACGATGAATGATGAACAAGGATCAATGAGCATTGTAGAATGAACGATGAAGAATGAAGAAGGCTCAATGATCAATAATGAATGAACGATGAAGAATGAACAAGGATCAATGTTCAATGAAGAATGAATGATGAAGAATGAACAAGGATCAATGATCATTGAAGAATGAAAGATGAAGAATGAACAAGGATCAATGATAATTGAGGAATGAACGATGTAGAATGAACACGGATAAATGATCAATGAAGAATGAATGATGAAGAACGAACAAGGATCAATGAGCATTCTAGAATGAACGATGAAGAATGAACAAGGATCAATGATCAATGAAGAATGAAGGATTAAGAATGAACAAGGATCAATGATCAATGAACAATGAACGATGACGAATGAATGATGAAGAATGAACAAGGATCAATGAACCAATAATGAATGGATAATGAAGAATGAACAAGGATCAATGATCATTGAAGAATGAACGTTGAAGAATGAATGTTGAAGAATGAACAAGGATCCATGATCATTGAAGACTGAATGATCAAGAATGAACAAAGATCAACGATAATTGAAGAATGAACGATGTAGAATGAACAAGGATAAATGATCAATGAAGAATGAACGATGAAGAACGAACAAGGATCAATGAGCATTGTAGAATGAAAGATGAAGAATGAACAACGATCAATGATCATTGAAGAATGAACGATGTAGAATTAACAAGGATAAATGATCAATGAAGAATGAACGATGAAGAATGAACAAGGATCAATGAGCATTGTAGAATGAACGAAGAAGAATGAACAACGACCAATGTTCAATAATGAATCAACGATGAAGAATTAAAAATGATCAATGATCATTCAAGAATGAACGATGAAGAAAGAACAAGGATCAATGATCAATGAAGAATGAACGATGAAATATGAAAAAGGATCAATGATCATTGAATAATGAACGATGATGAATTAACAAGTATCAATGATCAATAAGGAATGAACGATAAAGAATGAACAAGCATCAATTATCATTGAACAATGAATGATGAAGAATGAACAAGGATCAGAGAAGCATTGTAGAATGAACGATGAAGAAATAACAAGGATCAATGATCAATAATGAATGAAGGATGAAGAATGAACAAGGATCAATGATCGTTGAAGAATGAACGATGAACATTGAGCAAGGATCAATGATCATTGAACAATGAACGATGAAGAATGAACAAGGATCAGAGAAGCATTGTAGAATGAACGATGAAGAAAGAACAAGGATCAATGATCAATAATGAATGAAGGATGAAGAATGAACAAGGATCAATGATCGTTGAAGAATGAACGATGAACATTGAGGAAGGATCAATGATCATTGAACAATGAAAGATGAAGAATGAACAAGGATCAATGATCATTCAAGAATGATAGATGAAGAATGAACAAGGATAAAAGATCAATGAAGAATGAAGGATTAAGAATGAACAAGGATCAATGATTAATGAACAATGAACGATGACGAATGAATGATCACAACATTATTTGGTTTATCTTATTGTGTTGAAGTGGTTAGAATTATAAATCATAGTCATATGCTAGAAATTAAGTGTTAAGTTGCGATTTTATGCGTTTTAAGCTTTTTTGGCACTTTGCGCATAAAGTAGCTCAAACTTGGTTAGTTTTGCACGAAACTTGGCACACAACACTATTTGGTATATATTATTGTGTTGAAGTGGTTAGAATTGAAAATCATAGTCATATGCTAGAAAATATGTGTTAAGTTGCGATTTGATGCGTTTTTTTTTGCTTTTTTGGCACTTTCACACTTAATGTATCTCAAACTTGGTTTGTTTTGCACGATATTGGGCACACAAAACTATTTCGTATATATTATTTTGTTGAAGTGGTTAGAATTGTAAATCATAGTCATATACTAGAAATTACGTGGTATGTTGCGATTTTATGCGTTTTTAAGCTTTTTTGGCTCTTTCGCGCTTAAAGTAGCTCGAACTTGGTTTGTTTTGCACGAAACATGGCACACAACACTATTTGGTATATATTATTATTTTGAACTGGTTAGAAATGAAAATCATTGTCATATGATAGAAATTACGTGTTAAGTTGCGATTTTATGCGTTTATAGGCTTTTTTGGCACATTCACGTATAAAGTAGCTCAAACTTGGTTTGTTCTGCACGAATCTTGGCACACAACAATGTTTTGTATATATTACTGTGATGAAGTGGTTAGAATTGTAAATCATAGACATATGCTAGAAATTAAGTGTTAAGTTTCGATTTTATGCATTTTTATGCTTTTTTAGCACTTTCGAGCATAAAGTAGCTCAAACTTGGTTTTTTGTGCACGAAACTTGGCACCCAACACTATTTGGTATACATTATTGTGTTGAAGTGGTTACAATTGAAAATCATAGTCATATACTAGAAATTACGTGTTAAGTTGCAATTTTGTTCGTTTTTAAGCTTTTTAGGCACTTTCGCGCATAAACTAGCTCAAACTTGGTTTGTTTTGCTCGAAACTTGGCGCCCAACAATATTTGGCATATGTTATTGTGTTGACATGGTTAGAATTGAAAATAACAGTTATGTGCTAGAAATTACGTGTTAAGTTGCGATTTTATGCCTTTTAAAGCTTTTTTTGGCACTTTCACGCATAAAGTAACTTGGTTTGTTTTGCACGAATCTTGGCACACAACACTATTTGTTATTTGTTATTGTGTTGAAGTGGTTAGAAATGTAAATCATAGTCATATGCTAGAAATTACGTGTTATGTATGGATTTTACGCGTTTTTAAGCTTTTTTGGCACTTTCGCGCATAAAGTAGCTCGAAAAAGGTTTGTTTTCCACGAAACTTGGCACACAAAACTATTTAATTTATATTATTGTGTTCAAGTGGTTAAAATTGAAAATCATAGTCATATGCTAGAAATTACATGTTAAGATGCGATTTTATGCGTTTTTAAGCTTTTTTGGCTCTTTCACGCATAAAGTAGCTCAAACACGGTTTGTTCTGCACGAATCTTAGCACACAACACTATTTGGTATATATTATTGTGTTGAAGCGGTTAGAATTGTAAATCATAGTCATATGCTAGAAATTACGTGATAAGTTACGATGCGTTTTTAAGCTTTTTTGGAACTTTAGCGCATAAAATAACTCAAACTTGGTTTGTTCTGCACGAATCTTGGCACACAACACTATTTGGTTTATGTTATTGTGTTGAAGTGGTTATAATTGTAAATCATAGTCATATGCTAGAAATTACGTGTTAAGTTGCGATTTTATGCGTTTTTAAGCTTTTTTTGCACTTTCATGCATAAAGTAGCTCAAACTTGGTTTGTTTTGCACGAAACTTCGCACAAAACACTTTTTTGTATATATTATTGTGTTGAAGTGCTTATAATTTTAAATCATAGTCATATGCTAGAAATTACGTGTTATGTATGGATTTTATGCGTTTTTAAACTTTTTTGGCACTGTCGTGCATAAACTAGCTCAAACTTGGTTTATTATGCACGATACTTGGCACACAACACTATTTAATTTATATTATTGTGTTGAAGTGGTTGGAATTGAAAATCATAGTCATATGCTAGAAATTACGTGTTAAGTTGCGATTTTATGCCTTTTTAAGCTTTTTTGGCACTTTCGCGCATAAAGTAACTCAAGCTTGGTTTATTTTGCACGAATCTTTTCACACAACACTATTTGGTACATATTATTGTGTTGAAGTGGTTAGAATTTTAAATCATAGTCATATGCTACATATTAAGTATTAAGTTGCGATTTTATGCGTTTTTAAGCTTTTTGGGCACTTTCGCGCATAAAGTTGCTCAAACTTGGTATGTTTAGCACGAAACTTGGCACAGAACACTATTTGGTATGTATTATTTTGTTGAAGTGGTTAGAATTGAAAATCTTAGTCATATGCTAGAAATTACGTGTTAAGTCGCGACTTTATGTGTTTTTATTCTATTTTGGCACTTTTGCGTATAATGTAGTTCAAACTTGGTTTGTTTTGCACGAAACTTGGCACACAACACTATTTTGTATATATTATTGTGTTGAAGTGGCTATATTTGTAAATCGTAGTCATATGCTAGAAATTATGTGTTAAGTTGCGATTTTATGCGTTTTTAAGCTTTTTTGGCACTTTCACGCATAAAGTAGCTCAAACTTGGTTTGTTTTGCACGAATCATTGCACACAACACTATTTGGTATATATTATTGTGTTGAAGTGGTTAGAATTGTAAATCATAGTCATATGATAGGAATTACGTGTTATGTATGGATTTTATGCGTTTTTAAGCTTTTTTGGCACTTTCGCGTATAAAGTAGTTCAAAATTTGTTTGTTTTGCACGAAACTTGGCACACAACAGTATTTGGTATATGTAATTGTGTTAAAGTTGTTAGATTTTTAAATCGTAGTCATATGCTAGAAATTGCGTCTTAAGTTGCAATTTTATGTGTTTCTATGCTTTTTTGGCACTTACATGCATAAAGTAGCTCAAACTTGGTTTGTTTTGCACGAATCTTGGAACACAACACTATTTGGTATATATTATTGTGTTGAAGTGGTTAAAATTTTAAATCATATTCATATGCTAGAAATTACGTCTTATGTATGGATTTTATGCGTTTTTAAGCTTTTTTGGCACTTTCGCGCATAATGTAGCTCAAACATAGTTTGTTTTGCACGAAACTTGGCACCCAACACTATTTCGTATATATTATTGTGTGGAAGTGGTTAGAATTGAAAATCATAGTCATATACTTGAAATTACGTGTTAAGTTGCGATTTTATGCATTTTTAAGCTTTTTTGGCTCTTACGCGCATAAAGTAGCTCAAACTTGGTTTGTTTTGCACGAAACTTAGCACACAACAATATTTGGTATATATTATTGTGTTGAAGTGGATAGAATTGAAAATCATAGTCATATGATAGACATTACGTGTTAAGTTGTGATTTTGTGCGTTTTTAAGCTTTTTTGGCACTTTTGCGCATAAAGTAGCTCAAACTTGGTTTGTTGTGCATGAAACTTGACGCACAACACTATTTGGTAAATATTAATGTGTTGAAGTGGTTAGAATTGAAAATTGTAATCACATGCTAGAAATTATGTGTTATGTTTCGATTTTATGCGTTTTAAAGCTTTTTTGGCACTTTCGCGCATAAAGTAGCTCAAACTTGTTTTATTATGCACGAAACATGGCACACAACACTATTTTGTATATGTTATTGTGTTGAAGTGGTTAGAATTGAGAATCATAGTCATATGATAGAAATTACGTGTTATGTTGCGATTTTATGTGTTTTTAAGCTGTTCTGGTATATATTATTGTGTTGAAACTTGGTTTGTTGTGCAAGAAACTTGGCGCACAACACTTTTTGGTTTATGTTATTGTGTTGAAGGGGTTAGAATTGTAAATCATAGTCATATGCTAGAAATTACGTGCTAATTTACGATGCGTTTTTAAGCTTTTTTGGAACTTTAGCGCATAAAGTAGCTCAAACTTGGTTTATTCTGCACGAATCTTGGCACACAGCACTATTTGGTATATATTACTGTGTTGAAGTGGTTAGAATTGTGAATCATAGTCATATGTTAGAAATTACGTGTTATGTATGGATTTTATGCGTTTTTAAGCTTTTCTGGCACTTTCGCGCATAAAGTATCTCAAACTTGGCACACAACACTATTTGGTATATATTATTGTGTTGAAGTGGTTAGAATTGAAAATCATAGTCATGTGCTAGAAATTACGTGTTAAGTTGCAATTTTATACGTTTTTAAACTTTTTTGGCATTTTCACGCATAAAGTAGCTCAAACTTGGTTTGTTCTGCACGAATCTTGGTATACAACACTACTTGCTATATATTACTGTGTTGAAGTGGTTAGAATTGTAAATCATAGTCATATGCTAAAAGTTGAGTGTTAAGTTGTGATTTTATGCGTTTTAAGCTTTTTTGGCACTTTGCGCATAAAGTATCTCAAGCTTGGTTTGTTTTGCAAGAAACATAGCACAGAACACTATTTGGTATATATAATTGTGTTGAAGTTGTTAGATTCGTAAATCGTAGTCATATGCTAAAAATTGCGTGTCAAGTTGCGATTTTATGTGTTTCTATGCTTTTTTGGCACTTTCATGCATAAAGTAGTTCAAACTTGGTTTGTTTGGCACGAATCTTGGCACACAACACTATTTGGTATATATTATTGTGTTGAAGTGGTTAGAATTGAAAATCATAGTCATATACTTGAAATTACGTGTTAAGTTGCAATTTTAAGCATTTTTAAGCTTTTTTGGTTCTTTCGCGCATAAAGTATCTCAAACTTTGTTTGTTTTGCACGAAACTTAGCACACAACACTATTTGGTATATATTATTGTGTTGAAGTGGATAGAATTGAAAATCATAGTCATATGATAGAAATTACGTGTTATGTTGTGATTTTATGCGTTTTTAAGCTTTTATGGCACTTTCGCGAATAAAGTCGCTCAAACTTGGTTTGTTGTGCAAGAAACTTGACGCTCAACACTATTTGGTAAATATTATTGTGTTGAATTGGTTAGAATTGAAAATGATAGTCACATGCTAGAAATTACGTGCTAAGTTTCGATTTTGTGCGTTTTTAAGCTTTTTTGGCACTTTCGCGCATAAAGTAGCTCAAACTTGGTTTATTCTGCACGAAACTTGGTACAAAACACTATTTTGTATACGTTATTGTGTTGAAGTGGTTAGAATTGAAAATCATAGTCATATGATAGAAATTACGTGTTAAGTTGGATATTATTTGTTTTTAAGCTGTTCTGGCACGGTCGCGCATAAAGTAGCACAAACTTGGTTTGTTGTGCAAGAAACTTGGCGCACAACACTTTTTGGTATATATTATTGTGTTGAAGGGGTTAGAATTGTAAATCATAGTCATATGCTAGAAATTACGTGCTAATTTACGATGCGTTTTTAAGCTTTTTTGGAACTTTAGCGCATAAAGTAGCTCAAACTTGGTTTATTCTGCACGAATCTTGGCACACAGCACTATTTGGTATATATTACTGTGTTGAAGTGGTTAGAATTGTAAATCATAGTAATATGTTAGAAATTACGTGTTATGTATGGATTTTATGCGTTTTTAAGCTTTTCTGGCACTTTCGCGCATAAAGTATCTCAAACTTAGTTTGTTTTGCACGAAACTTGGCACACAACACTATTTGGTATATATTATTGTGTTGAAGTGGTTAGAATTGAAAATCATAGTCATGTGCTAGAAATTACGTGTTAAGTTGCAATTTTATGCGTTTTTAAACTCTTTTGGCATTTTCACGCATAAAGTAGCTCAAACTTGGTTTGTTCTGCACGAATCTTGGTATACAACACTACTTGCTATATATTACTGTGTTGAAGTGGTTAGAATTGTAAATCATAGTCATATGCTAAAAGTTAAGTGTTAAGTTGTGATTTTATGCGTTTTAAGCTTTTTTGGCACTTTGCGCATAAAGTAGCTCAAGCTTGGTTTGTTTTGCAAGAAACATGGCACACAACACTATTTGGTATATATAATTGTCTTGAAGTTGTTAGATTCGTAAATCGTAGTCATATGCTAAAAATTGCGTGTCAAGTTGCGATTTTATGTGTTTCTATGCTTTTTTGGCACTTTCATGCATAAAGTAGTTCAAACTTGGTTTGTTTGGCACGAATCTTGGCACACAACACTATTTGGTATATATTATTGTGTTGAAGTGGTTAGAATTGAAAATCATAGTCATATACTTGAAATTACGTGTTAAGTTGCGATTTTAAGCATTTTTAAGCTTTTTTGGCTCTTTCGCGCATAAAGTATCTCAAACTTTGTTTGTTTTGCACGAAACTTAGCACACAACACTATTTGGTATATATTATTGTGTTGAAGTGGATAGAATTGAAAATCATCGTCATATGATAGAAATTACGTGTTATGTTGTGATTTTATGCGTTTTTAAGCTTTTATGACACTTTCGCGAATAAAGTCGCTCAAACTTGGTTTGTTGTGCAAGAAACTTGACGCTCAACACTATTTGGTAAATATTATTGTGTTGAAGTGGTTAGAATTGAAAATGATAGTCACATGCTAGAAATTACGTGCTAAGTTTCGATTTTGTGCGTTTTTAAGCTTTTTTGGCACTTTCGCGCATAAAGTAGCTCAAACTTGGTTTATTCTGCACGAAACTTGGTACAAAACACTATTTTGTATACGTTATTGTGTTGAAGTGGTTAGAATTGAAAATCATAGTCATATGATAGAAATTACGTGTTAAGTTGGATATTATTTGTTTTTAAGCTGTTCTGGCACGGTCGCGCATAAAAGTAGCACAAACTTGGTTTGTTGTGCAAGAAACTTGGCGCATAACACTTTTTGGTATATATTATTGTGTTGAAGGGGTTAGAATTGTAACTCATAGTCATATGCTAGAAATTACGTGCTAATTTACGATGCGTTTTTAAGCTTTTTTGGAACTTTAGCGCATAAAGTAGCTCAAACTTGGTTTATTCTGCACGAATCTTGGCACACAGCACTATTTGGTATATATTACTGTGTTGAAGTGGTTAGAATTGTAAATCATAGTCATATGTTAGAAATTACGTGTTATGTATGGATTTTATGCGTTTTTAAGCTTTTCTGGCACTTTCGCGTATAAAGTATCTCAAACTTAGTTTGTTTTGCACGAAACTTGGCACACAACACTATTTGGTATATATTATTGTGTTGAAGTGGTTAGAATTGAAAATCATAGTCATGTGCTAGAAATTACGTGTTAAGTTGCAATTTTATGCGTTTTTAAACTCTTTTGGCATTTTCACGCATAAAGTAGCTCAAACTTGGTTTGTTCTGCACGAATCTTGGTATACAACACTACTTGCTATATATTACTGTGTTGAAGTGGTTCGAATTGTAAATCATAGTCATATGTTAGAAATTACGTGTTATGTATGGATTTTATGCGTTTTTAAGCTTTTCTGGCACTTTCGCGCATAAAGTATCTCAAACTTAGTTTGTTTTGCACGAAACTTGGCACACAACACTATTTGGTATATATTATTGTGTTGAAGTGGTTAGAATTGAAAATCATAGTCATGTGCTAGAAATTACGTGTTAAGTTGCAATTTTATGCGTTTTTAAACTCTTTTGGCATTTTCACGCATAAAGTAGCTCAAACTTGGTTTGTTCTGCACGAATCTTGGTATACAACACTACTTGCTATATATTACTGTGTTGAAGTGGTTCGAATTGTAAATCATAGTCATATGTTAGAAATTACGTGTTATGTATGGATTTTATGCGTTTTTAAGCTTTTCTGGCACTTTCGCGCATAAAGTATCTCAAACTTAGTTTGTTTTGCACGAAACTTGGCACACAACACTATTTGGTATATATTATTGTGTTGAAGTGGTTAGAATTGAAAATCATAGTCATGTGCTAGAAATTACGTGTTAAGTTGCAATTTTATGCGTTTTTAAACTCTTTTGGCATTTTCACGCATAAAGTAGCTCAAACTTGGTTTGTTCTGCACGAATCTTGGTATACAACACTACTTGCTATATATTACTGTGTTGAAGTGGTTAGAATTGTAAATCATAGTCATATGCTAAAAGTTAAGTGTTAAGTTGTGATTTTATGCGTTTTAAGCTTTTTTGGCACTTTGCGCATAAAGTAGCTCAAGCTTGGTTTGTTTTGCAAGAAACATGGCACACAACACTATTTGGTATATATAATTGTCTTGAAGTTGTTAGATTCGTAAATCGTAGTCATATGCTAAAAATTGCGTGTCAAGTTGCGATTTTATGTGTTTCTATGCTTTTTTGGCACTTTCATGCATAAAGTAGTTCAAACTTGGTTTGTTTGGCACGAATTTTGGCACACAACACTATTTGGTATATATTATTGTGTTGAAGTGGTTAGAATTGAAAATCATAGTCATATACTTGAAATTACGTGTTAAGTTGCGGTTTTAAGCATTTTTAAGCTTTTTTGGCTCTTTCGCGCATAAAGTATCTCAAACTTTGTTTGTTTTGCACGAAACTTAGCACACAACACTATTTGGTATATATTATTGTGTTGAAGTGGATAGAATTGAAAATCATAGTCATATGATAGAAATTACGTGTTATGTTGTGATTTTATGCGTTTTTAAGCTTTTATGGCACTTTCGCGAATAAAGTCGCTCAAACTTGGTTTGTTGTGCAAGAAACTTGACGCTCAACACTATTTGGTAAATATTATTGTGTTGAAGTGGTTAGAATTGAAAATGATAGTCACATGCTAGAAATTACGTGCTAAGTTTCGATTTTGTGCGTTTTTAAGCTTTTTTGGCACTTTCGCGCATAAAGTAGGTCAAACTTGGTTTATTCTGCACGAAACTTGGTACAAAACACTATTTTGTATACGTTATTGTGTTGAAGTGGTTAGAATTGAAAATCATAGTCATATGATAGAAATTACGTGTTAAGTTGGATATTATTTGTTTTTAAGCTGTTCTGGCACGGTCGCGCATAAAGTAGCACAAACTTGGTTTGTTGTGCAAGAAACTTGGCGCACAACACTTTTTGGTATATATTATTGTGTTGAAGGGGTTAGAATTGTAAATCATAGTCATATGCTAGCAATTACGTGCTAATTTACGATGCGTTTTTAAGCTTTATTGGAACTTTAGCGCATAAAGTAGCTCAAACTTGGTTTATTCTGCACGAATCTTGGCACACAGCACTATTTGGTATATATTACTGTGTTGAAGTGGTTAGAATTGTGAATCATAGTCATATGTTAGAAATTACGTGTTATGTATGGATTTTATGCGTTTTTAAGCTTTTCTGGCACTTTCGCGCATAAAGTATCTCAAACTTAGTTTGTTTTGCACGAAACTTGGCACACAACACTATTTGGTATATATTATTGTGTTGAAGTGGTTAGAATTGAAAATCATAGTCATGTGCTAGAAATTACGTGTTAAGTTGCAATTTTATGCGTTTTTAAACTTTTTTGGCATTTTCACGCATAAAGTAGCTCAAACTTGGTTTGTTCTGCACGAATCTTGGTATACAACACTACTTGCTATATATTACTGTGTTGAAGTGGTTAGAATTGTAAATCATAGTCATATGCTAAAAGTTAAGTGTTAAGTTGTGATTTTATGCGTTTTAAGCTTTTTTGGCACTTTGCGCATAAAGTAGCTCAAGCTTGGTTTGTTTTGCAAGAAACATGGCACACAACACTATTTGGTATATATAATTGTGTTGAAGTTGTTAGATTCGTAAATCGTAGTCATATGCTAAAAATTGCGTGTCAAGTTGCGATTTTATGTGTTTCTATGCTTTTTTGGCACTTTCATGCATAAAGTAGTTCAAACTTGGTTTGTTTGGCACGAATCTTGGCACACAACACTATTTGGTATATATTATTGTGTTGAAGTGGTTAGAATTGAAAATCATAGTCATATACTTGAAATTACGTGTTAAGTTGCAATTTTAAGCATTTTTAAGCTTTTTTGGCTCTTTCGCGCATAAAGTATCTCAAACTTCGTTTGTTTTGCACGAAACTTAGCACACAACACTATTTGGTATATATTATTGTGTTGAAGTGGATAGAATTGAAAATCATAGTCATATGATAGAAATTACGTGTTATGTTGTGATTTTATGCGTTTTTAAGCTTTTATGGCACTTTCGCGAATAAAGTCGCTCAAACTTGGTTTGTTGTGCAAGAAACTTGACGCTCAACACTATTTGGTAAATATTATTGTGTTGAAGTGGTTAGAATTGAAAATGATAGTCACATGCTAGAAATTACGTGCTAAGTTTCGATTTTGTGCGTTTTTAAGCTTTTTTGGCACTTTCGCGCATAAAGTAGCTCAAACTTGGTTTATTCTGCACGAAACTTGGTACAAAACACTATTTTGTATACGTTATTGTGTTGAAGTGGTTAGAATTGAAAATCATAGTCATATGATAGAAATTACGTGTTAAGTTGGATATTATTTGTTTTTAAGCTGTTCTGGCACGGTCGCGCATAAAGTAGCACAAACTTGGTTTGTTGTGCAAGAAACTTGGCGCACAACACTTTTTGGTATATATTATTGTGTTGAAGGGGTTAGAATTGTAAATCATAGTCATATGCTAGCAATTACGTGCTAATTTACGATGCGTTTTTAAGCTTTATTGGAACTTTAGCGCATAAAGTAGCTCAAACTTGGTTTATTCTGCATGAATCTTGGCACACAGCACTATTTGGTATATATTACTGTGTTGAAGTGGTTAGAATTGTGAATCATAGTCATATGTTAGAAATTACGTGTTATGTATGGATTTTATGCGTTTTTAAGCTTTTCTGGCACTTTCGCGCATAAAGTATCTCAAACTTAGTTTGTTTTGCACGAAACTTGGCACACAACACTATTTGGTATATATTATTGTGTTGAAGTGGTTAGAATTGAAAATCATAGTCATGTGCTAGAAATTACGTGTTAAGTTGCAATTTTATGCGTTTTTAAACTTTTTTGGCATTTTCACGCATAAAGTAGCTCAAACTTGGTTTGTTCTGCACGAATCTTGGTATACAACACTACTTGCTATATATTACTGTGTTGAAGTGGTTAGAATTGTAAATCATAGTCATATGCTAAAAGTTAAGTGTTAAGTTGTGATTTTATGCGTTTTAAGCTTTTTTGGCACTTTGCGCATAAAGTAGCTCAAGCTTGGTTTGTTTTGCAAGAAACATGGCACACAACACTATTTGGTATATATAATTGTGTTGAAGTTGTTAGATTCGTAAATCGTAGTCATATGCTAAAAATTGCGTGTCAAGTTGCGATTTTATGTGTTTCTATGCTTTTTTGGCACTTTCATGCATAAAGTAGTTCAAACTTGGTTTGTTTGGCACGAATCTTGGCACACAACACTATTTGGTATATATTATTGTGTTGAAGTGGTTAGAATTGAAAATCATAGTCATATACTTGAAATTACGTGTTAAGTTGCAATTTTAAGCATTTTTAAGCTTTTTTGGCTCTTTCGCGCATAAAGTATCTCAAACTTCGTTTGTTTTGCACGAAACTTAGCACACAACACTATTTGGTATATATTATTGTGTTGAAGTGGATAGAATTGAAAATCATAGTCATATGATAGAAATTACGTGTTATGTTGTGATTTTATGCGTTTTTAAGCTTTTATGGCACTTTCGCGAATAAAGTCGCTCAAACTTGGTTTGTTGTGCAAGAAACTTGACGCTCAACACTATTTGGTAAATATTATTGTGTTGAAGTGGTTAGAATTGAAAATGATAGTCACATGCTAGAAATTACGTGCTAAGTTTCGATTTTGTGCGTTTTTAAGCTTTTTTGGCACTTTCGCGCATAAAGTAGCTCAAACTTGGTTTATTCTGCACGAATCTTGGTACAAAACACTATTTTGTATACGTTATTGTGTTGAAGTGGTTAGAATTGAAAATCATAGTCATATGATAGAAATTACGTGTTAAGTTGGATATTATTTTTTTTTAAGCTGTTCTGGCACGGTCGCGCATAAAGTAGCACAAACTTGGTTTGTTGTGCAAGAAACTTGGCGCACAACACTTTTTGGTATATATTATTGTGTTGAAGGGGTTAGAATTGTAAATCATAGTCATATGCTAGAAATTACGTGCTAATTTACGATGCGTTTTTAAGCTTTTTTGGAACTTTAGCGCATAAAGTAGCTCAAACTTGGTTTATTCTGCACGAATCTTGGCACACAGCACTATTTGGTATATATTACTGTGTTGAAGTGGTTAGAATTGTGAATCATAGTCATATGTTAGAAATTACGTGTTATGTATGGATTTTATGCGTTTTTAAGCTTTTCTGGCACTTTCGCGCATAAAGTATCTCAAACTTAGTTTGTTTTGCACGAAACTTGGCACACAACACTATTTGGTATATATTATTGTGTTGAAGTGGTTAGAATTGAAAATCATAGTCATGTGCTAGAAATTACGTGTTAAGTTGCAATTTTATGCGTTTTTAAACTTTTTTGGCATTTTCACGCATAAAGTAGCTCAAACTTGGTTTGTTCTGCACGAATCTTGGTATACAACACTACTTGCTATATATTACTGTGTTGAAGTGGTTAGAATTGTAAATCATAGTCATATGCTAAAAGTTAAGTGTTAAGTTGTGATTTTATGCGTTTTAAGCTTTTTTGGCACTTTGCGCATAAAGTAGCTCAAGCTTGGTTTGTTTTGCAAGAAACATGGCACACAACACTATTTGGTATATATAATTGTGTTGAAGTTGTTAGATTCGTAAATCGTAGTCATATGCTAAAAATTGCGTGTCAAGTTGCGATTTTATGTGTTTCTATGCTTTTTTGGCACTTTCATGCATAAAGTAGTTCAAACTTGGTTTGTTTGGCACGAATCTTGGCACACAACACTATTTGGTATATATTATTGTGTTGAAGTGGTTAGAATTGAAAATCATAGTCATATACTTGAAATTACGTGTTAAGTTGCAATTTTAAGCATTTTTAAGCTTTTTTGGCTCTTTCGCGCATAAAGTATCTCAAACTTTGTTTGTTTTGCACGAAACTTAGCACACAACACTATTTGGTATATATTATTGTGTTGAAGTGGATAGAATTGAAAATCATAGTCATATGATAGAAATTACGTGTTATGTTGTGATTTTATGCGTTTTTAAGCTTTTATGGCACTTTCGCGAATAAAGTCACTCAAACTTGGTTTGTTGTGCAAGAAACTTGACGCTCAACACTATTTGGTAAATATTATTGTGTTGAAGTGGTTAGAATTGAAAATGATAGTCACATGCTAGAAATTACGTGCTAAGTTTCGATTTTGTGCGTTTTTAAGCTTTTTTGGCACTTTCGCGCATAAAGTAGCTCAAACTTGGTTTATTCTGCACGAAACTTGGTACAAAACACTATTTTGTATACGTTATTGTGTTGAAGTGGTTAGAATTGAAAATCATAGTCATATGATAGAAATTACGTGTTAAGTTGGATATTATTTGTTTTTAAGCTGTTCTGGCACGGTCGCGCATAAAGTAGCACAAACTTGGTTTGTTGTGCAAGAAACTTGGCGCACAACACTTTTTGGTATATATTATTGTGTTGAAGGGGTTAGAATTGTAAATCATAGTCATATGCTAGAAATTACGTGCTAATTTACGATGCGTTTTTAAGCTTTTTTGGAACTTTAGCGCATAAAGTAGCTCAAACTTGGTTTATTCTGCACGAATCTTGGCACACAGCACTATTTGGTATATATTACTGTGTTGAAGTGGTTAGAATTGTGAATCATAGTCATATGTTAGAAATTACGTGTTATGTATGGATTTTATGCGTTTTTAAGCTTTTCTGGCACTTTCGCGCATAAAGTATCTCAAACTTAGTTTGTTTTGCACGAAACTTGGCACACAACACTATTTGGTATATATTATTGTGTTGAAGTGGTTAGAATTGAAAATCATAGTCATGTGCTAGAAATTACGTGTTAAGTTGCAATTTTATGCGTTTTTAAACTTTTTTGGCATTTTCACGCATAAAGTAGCTCAAACTTGGTTTGTTCTGCACGAATCTTGGTATACAACACTACTTGCTATATATTACTGTGTTGAAGTGGTTAGAATTGTAAATCATAGTCATATGCTAAAAGTTAAGTGTTAAGTTGTGATTTTATGCGTTTTAAGCTTTTTTGGCACTTTGCGCATAAAGTAGCTCAAGCTTGGTTTGTTTTGCAAGAAACATGGCACACAACACTATTTGGTATATATAATTGTGTTGAAGTTGTTAGATTCGTAAATCGTAGTCATATGCTAAAAATTGCGTGTCAAGTTGCGATTTTATGTGTTTCTATGCTTTTTTGGCACTTTCATGCATAAAGTAGTTCAAACTTGGTTTGTTTGGCACGAATCTTGGCACACAACACTATTTGGTATATATTATTGTGTTGAAGTGGTTAGAATTGAAAATCATAGTCATATACTTGAAATTACGTGTTAAGTTGCAATTTTAAGCATTTTTAAGCTTTTTTTGGCTCTTTCGCGCATAAAGTATCTCAAACTTTGTTTGTTTTGCACGAAACTTAGCACACAACACCATTTGGTATATATTATTGTGTTGAAGTGGATAGAATTGAAAATCATAGTCATATGATAGAAATTACGTGTTATGTTGTGATTTTATGCGTTTTTAAGCTTTTATGGCACTTTCGCGAATAAAGTCGCTCAAACTTGGTTTGTTGTGCAAGAAACTTGACGCTCAACACTATTTGGTAAATATTATTGTGTTGAAGTGGTTAGAATTGAAAATGATAGTCACATGCTAGAAATTACGTGCTAAGTTTCGATTTTGTGCGTTTTTAAGCTTTTTTGGCACTTTCGCGCATAAAGTAGCTTAAACTTGGTTTATTCTGCACGAAACTTGGTACAAAACACTATTTTGTATACGTTATTGTGTTGAAGTGGTTAGAATTGAAAATCATAGTCATATGATAGAAATTACGTGTTAAGTTGGATATTATTTGTTTTTAAGCTGTTCTGGCACGGTCGCGCATAAAGTAGCACAAACTTGGTTTGTTGTGCAAGAAACTTGGCGCACAACACTTTTTGGTATATATTATTGTGTTGAAGGGGTTAGAATTGTAAATCATAGTCATATGCTAGAAATTACGTGCTAATTTACGATGCGTTTTTAAGCTTTTTTGGAACTTTAGCGCATAAAGTAGCTCAAACTTGGTTTATTCTGCACGAATCTTGGCACACAGCACTATTTGGTATATATTACTGTGTTGAAGTGGTTAGAATTGTGAATCATAGTCATATGTTAGAAATTACGTGTTATGTATGGATTTTATGCGTTTTTAAGCTTTTCTGGCACTTTCGCGCATAAAGTATCTCAAACTTAGTTTGTTTTGCACGAAACTTGGCACACAACACTATTTGGTATATATTATTGTGTTGAAGTGGTTAGAATTGAAAATCATAGTCATGTGCTAGAAATTACGTGTTAAGTTGCAATTTTATGCGTTTTAAAACTTTTTTGGCATTTTCACGCATAAAGTAGCTCAAACTTGGTTTGTTCTGCACGAATCTTGGTATACAACACTACTTGCTATATATTACTGTGTTGAAGTGGTTAGAATTGTAAATCATAGTCATATGCTAAAAGTTAAGTGTTAAGTTGTGATTTTATGCGTTTTAAGCTTTTTTGGCACTTTGCGCATAAAGTAGCTCAAGCTTGGTTTGTTTTGCATGAAACGTGGCACACAACACTATTTGGTATATATAATTGTGTTGAAGTTGTTAGATTCGTAAATCGTAGTCATATGCTAAAAATTGCGTGTCAAGTTGCGATTTTATGTGTTTCTATGCTTTTTTGGCACTTTCATGCATAAAGTAGTTCAAACTTGGTTTGTTTGGCACGAATCTTGGCACACAACACTATTTGGTATATATTATTGTGTTGAAGTGGTTAGAATTGAAAATCATAGTCATATACTTGAAATTACGTGTTAAGTTGCGATTTTAAGCATTTTTAAGCTTTTTTGGCTCTTTCGCGCATAAAGTATCTCAAACTTTGTTTGTTTTGCACGAAACTTAGCACACAACACTATTTGGTATATATTATTGTGTTGAAGTGGATAGAATTGAAAATCATAGTCATATGATAGAAATTACGTGTTATGTTGTGATTTTATGCGTTTTTAAGCTTTTATGACACTTTCGCGAATAAAGTCGCTCAAACTTGGTTTGTTGTGCAAGAAACTTGACGCTCAACACTATTTGGTAAATATTATTGTGTTGAAGTGGTTAGAATTGAAAATGATAGTCACATGCTAGAAATTACGTGCTAAGTTTCGATTTTGTGCGTTTTTAAGCTTTTTTGGCACTTTCGCGCATAAAGTAGCTCAAACTTGGTTTATTCTGCACGAAAACTTGGTACAAAACACTATTTTGTATACGTTATTGTGTTGAAGTGGTTAGAATTGAAAATCATAGTCATATGATAGAAATTACGTGTTAAGTTGGATATTATTTGTTTTTAAGCTGTTCTGGCACGGTCGCGCATAAAGTAGCACAAACTTGGTTTGTTGTGCAAGAAACTTGGCGCACAACACTTTTTGGTATATATTATTGTGTTGAAGGGGTTAGAATTGTAACTCATAGTCATATGCTAGAAATTACGTGCTAATTTACGATGCGTTTTTAAGCTTTTTTGGAACTTTAGCGCATAAAGTAGCTCAAACTTGGTTTATTCTGCACGAATCTTGGCACACAGCACTATTTGGTATATATTACTGTGTTGAAGTGGTTAGAATTGTGAATCATAGTCATATGTTAGAAATTACGTGTTATGTATGGATTTTATGCGTTTTTAAGCTTTTCTGGCACTTTCGCGCATAAAGTATCTCAAACTTAGTTTGTTTTGCACGAAACTTGGCACACAACACTATTTGGTATATATTATTGTGTTGAAGTGGTTAGAATTGAAAATCATAGTCATGTGCTAGAAATTACGTGTTAAGTTGCAATTTTATGCGTTTTTAAACTTTTTTTGGCATTTTCCCGCATAAAGTAGCTAAACTTGGTTTGTTCTGCACGAATCTTGGTATACAACACTACTTGCTATATATTACTGTGTTGAAGTGGTTAGAATTGTAAATCATAGTCATATGCTAAAAGTTAAGTGTTAAGTTGTGATTTTATGCGTTTTAAGCTTTTTTGGCACTTTGCACATAAAGTAGCTCAAGCTTGGTTTGTTTTGCAAGAAACATGGCACACAACACTATTTGGTATATATAATTGTGTTGAAGTTGTTAGATTCGTAAATCGTAGTCATATGCTAAAAATTGCGTGTCAAGTTGCGATTTTATGTGTTTCTATGCTTTTTTGGCACTTTCATGCATAAAGTAGTTCAAACTTGGTTTGTCTGGCACGAATCTTGGCACACAACACTATTTGGTATATATTATTGTGTTGAAGTGGTTAGAATTGAAAATCATAGACATATACTTGAAATTACGTGTTAAGTTGCAATTTTAAGCATTTTTAAGCTTTTTTGGCTCTTTCGCGCATAAAGTATCTCAAACTTTGTTTGTTTTGCACGAAACTTAGCACACAACACTATTTGGTATATATTATTGTGTTGAAGTGGATAGAATTGAAAATCATAGTCATATAATAGAAATTACGTGTTATGTTGTGATTTTATGCGTTTTTAAGCTTTTATGGCACTTTCGCGAATAAAGTCACTCAAACTTGGTTTGTTGTGCAAGAAACATGACGCTCAACACTATTTGGTAAATATTATTGTGTTGAAGTGGTTAGAATTGAAAATGATAGTCACATGCTAGAAATTACGTGTTAAGTTTCGATTTTGTGCGTTTTTAAGCTTTTTTGGCACTTTCGCGCATAAAGTAGCTCAAACTTGGTTTATTCTGCACGAAACTTGGTACAAAACACTATTTTGTATACGTTATTGTGTTGAAGTGGTTAGAATTGAAAATCATAGTCATATGATAGAAATTACGTGTTAAGTTGGATATTATTTGTTTTTAAGCTGTTCTGGCACGGTCGCGCATAAAGTAGCATAAACTTGGTTTGTTGTGCAAGAAACTTGGCGCACAACACTTTTTGGTATATATTATTGTGTTGAAGGGGTTAGAATTGTAAATCATAGTCATATGCTAGAAATTACGTGCTAATTTACGATGCGTTTTTAAGCTTTTTTGGAACTTTAGCGCATAAAGTAGCTCAAACTTGGTTTATTCTGCACGAATCTTGGCACACAGCACTATTTGGTATTTATTACTATGTTGAAGTGGTTAGAATTGTGAATCATAGTCATATGTTAGAAATTACGTGTTATGTATGGATTTTATGCGTTTTTAAGCTTTTCTGGCACTTTTGCGCATAAAGTATCTCAAACTTAGTTTGTTTTGCATGAAACTTGGCACACAACACTATTTGGTATATATTATTGTGTTGAAGTGGTTAGAATTGAAAATCATAGTCATGTGCTAGAAATTACGTGTTAAGTTGCAATTTTATGCGTTTTTAAACTTTTTTGGCATTTTCACGCATAAAGTAGCTCAAACTTGGTTTGTTCTGCACGAATCTTGGTATACAACACTACTTGCTATATATTACTGTGTTGAAGTGGTTAGAATTGTAAATCATAGTCATATGCTAAAAGTTAAGTGTTAAGTTGTGATTTTATGCATATTAAGCTTTTTTGGCACTTTGCGCATAAAGTAGTTCAAGCTTGGTTTGTTTTGCAAGAAACATGGCACACAACACTATTTGGTATATATAATTGTGTTGAAGTTGTTAGATTCGTAAATCGTAGTCATATGCTAAAAATTGCGTGTCAAGTTGCGATTTTATGTGTTTCAATGCTTTTTTGGCACTTTCATGCATAAAGTAGTTCAAACTTGGTTTGTTTGGCAAGAATCTTGGCACACAACACTATTTGGTATATATTATTGTGTTGAAGTGGTTAGAATTGAAAATCATAGTCATATACTTGAAATTACGTGTTAAGTTGCGATTTTAAGCATTTTTAAGCTTTTTTGGCTCTTTCGCGCATAAAGTATCTCAAACTTTGTTTGTTTTGCACGAAACTTAGCACACAACACTATTTGGTATATATTATTGTGTTGAAGTGGATAGAATTGAAAATCATAGTCATATGATAGAAATTACGTGTTATGTTGTGATTTTATGCGTTTTTAAGCTTTTATGGCACTTTCGCGAATAAAGTCGCTCAAACTTGGTTTGTTGTGCAAGAAACTTGACGCTCAACACTATTTGGTAAATATTATTGTGTTGAAGTGGTTAGAATTGAAAATGATAGTCACATGCTAGAAATTACGTGTTAAGTTTCGATTTTGTGCGTTTTTAAGCTTTTTTGGCACTTTCGCGCATAAAGTAGCTCAAACTTGGTTTATTCTGCACGAAACTTGGTACAAAATACTATTTTGTATACGTTATTGTGTTGAAGTGGTTAGAATTGAAAATCATAGTCATATGATATAAATTACGTGTTAAGTTGGATATTATTTGTTTTTAAGCTGTTCTGGCACGGTCGCGCATAAAGTAGCACAAACTTGGTTTGTTATGCAAGAAACTTGGCGCACAACACTTTTTGGTATATATTATTGTGTTGAAGGGGTTAGAATTGTAAATCATAGTCATATGCTAGAAATTACGTGCTAATTTACGATGCGTTTTTAAGCTTTTTTGGAACTTTAGCGCATAAAGTAGCTCAAACTTGGTTTATTCTGCACGAATCTTGGCACACAGCACTATTTGGTATATATTACTGTGTTGAAGTGGTTAGAATTGTGAATCATAGTCATATGTTAGAAATTACGTGCTATGTATGGATTTTATGCGTTTTTAAGCTTTTCTGGCACTTTCGCGCATAAAGTATCTCAAACTTAGTTTGTTTTGCACGAAACTTGGCACACAACACTATTTGGTATATATTATTGTGTTGAAGTGGTTAGAATTGAAAATCATAGTCATGTGCTAGAAATTACGTGTTAAGTTGCAATTTTATGCGTTTTAAAACTTTTTTGGCATTTTCACGCATAAAGTAGCTCAAACTTGGTTTGTTCTGCACGAATCTTGCTATACAACACTACTTGCTATATATTACTGTGTTGAAGTGGTTAGAATTGTAAATCATAGTCATATGCTAAAAGTTAAGTGTTAAGTTGTGATTTTATGCGTTTTAAGCTTTTTTGGCACTTTGCGCATAAAGTAGCTCAAGCTTGGTTTGTTTTGCATGAAACGTGGCACACAACACTATTTGGTATATATAATTGTGTTGAAGTTGTTAGATTCGTAAATCGTAGTCATATGCTAAAAATTGCGTGTCAAGTTGCGATTTTATGTGTTTCTATGCTTTTTTGGCACTTTCATGCATAAAGTAGTTCAAACTTGGTTTGTTTGGCACGAATCTTGGCACACAACACTATTTGGTATATATTATTGTGTTGAAGTGGTTAGAATTGAAAATCATAGTCATATACTTGAAATTACGTGTTAAGTTGCGATTTTAAGCATTTTTAAGCTTTTTTGGCTCTTTCGCGCATAAAGAATCTCAAACTTTGTTTGTTTTGCACGAAACTTAGCACACAACACTATTTGGTATATATTATTGTGTTGAAGTGGATAGAATTGAAAATCAAAGTCATATGATAGAAATTACGTGTTATGTTGTGATTTTATGCGTTTTTAAGCTTTTATGGCACTTTCGCGAATAAAGTAGCTAAAACTTGGTTTGTTGTGCAAGAAACTTGACGCTCAACACTATTTGGTAAATATTATTGTATTGAAGTGGTTAGAATTGCAAATGATAGTCACATGCTAGAAATTACGTGTTAAGTTTCGATTTTGTGCGTTTTTAAGCTTTTTTTGGCACTTTCGCGCATAAAGTAGCTCAAACTTGGTTTATTCTGCACGAAACTTGGTACAAAACACTATTTTGTATACGTTATTGTGTTGAAGTGGTTAGAATTGAAAATCATAGTCATATGATAGAAATTACGTGTTAAGTTGGATATTAATTGTTTTTAAGCTGTTCTGGCACAGTCGCGCATAAAGTAGCTCAAACTTGGTTTGTTGTGCACGAAACTTGGCGCATAACACTATTTGGTATATATTATTGTGTTGAAGTGGTTAGAATTGAAAATCATAGTGATATGCTAGAAATTACGTGTTATGTATAGATTTTATGCGTTTTTAAGCTTTTTTGCCACTTTCATGCATAAATTACGTGGTTAGAATTGGTTTATTCAGCACGAATGTTGGCACACAAAACTATTTGGTATATATTACTTTGTTGAAGTGGTTAGAATTGTGAATCATAGTCATATGCTAGAAATTACGTGTTATGTATAGATTTTATGCGTTTTATGCTTTTTTAGCACTTTCGCGGATAAAGTAGCTCAAACGTAGTTTTTTTTTTTTTTTGCACAAAACTTGGCTCACAACACTATTTGGCATATATTATTGTGTTGAAGTGATTAGAATTGAAAATCAAAGTTATATGATAGAAATTACGTGTTTAGTTGTGATTTTATGCGTTTTTAAACTTTTTTGGCACTTTCGCGTATATAGTAGCTTAAACTTGGTTTGTTTTGCACGAAACTTGGCGCACAAAACTATTGGGCATATATTTTTGTGTTGAAGTGGTTAGAATTGAAAATCATAGTCATGTGTTAGAAATTACGTGTTAAGTTGCGATTTTATGCGTTTTTAAGCTTTTTTGGCACTTTCGCGCATAGAGTAGCTCAAACTTGGTTAGTTTTGCACGAAACTTGGCACAGAACACTATTTGGTATATATTATTGTGTTGAAGTGGTTAGAATTAAAAATCTTAGTCATATGCTTGAAATTACGTGTTAAGTTGCGTTTTTATGGGTTTTTAAGCTTTTTTGGCACTTTCACGCATAAAGTGGCTCAAACCTCGTTTGTTTTGCACGAATCTTTGCACACAACACTATTTGGTATATATTATTGTGTTGACGTGGTTACAATTGAAAATCGAAGTCATATCAGAGAAATTACGTGTTAAGTTTCGATTTTATGCGTTTTTGATCTATTTTGGCACTTTCACGCATAAGGTAGCTCAAACTTTGTTTGTTCGGCACGAATCTTGGCACACAACACTATTTGATATATATTATTGTGTTGAAGTGGTTATAATTGTAAATCATAGTCATATGCTAGAAATTACGTGCTAAGTTTGATTTTATGCGTATTTAAGCTTTTTTGGCAGTTTCACGAACAAAGCAGCTCAAACTTGGTTTGTTCTGCACGAATCTTGGCACACAACACTATTTGGTTTATATTATTGTGTTGAAGTGGTTAGAATTATAAATCATAGTCATATGCTAGAACTTAAGTGTTAAGTTGCGATTTTATGGGTTTTAAGCTTTTTTGGCACTTTGCGCATAAAGTAGCTCAAACTTGGTTTGTTTTGCACGAAACTGGGCACACAACACTGTTTGGTATATATTATTGTGTTGAAGTGGTTAGAATTGAAAATCGTAGTCATATACTAGAAATTACGTGGTAAGTTGCGATTTTATGCGTTTTTTAACTTTTTTGGCTCTTTCGCGCATAAAGTAGCTCAAACTTGGTTTGTTTTGCACGAAACATGGCACACAACACTATTTGGTATATATTTTTGTGTTGAACTGGTTTGAATTGTAAATCATAGTATTATGCTAGAAATTACGTGTCATGTACGAATTTTATGCGTTTATAAACATTTTGGCACTTTCATGCATAAAGTAGCTCAAACTTTGTGTATTTTGCATGAAACTTGGCACACAACACTATTTAATATATAATATTTTGTTGAAGTGGTTAGAATTCAAAATCATAGTCATATGCTAGAAATTACGTGTTAAGTTGCGATTTTATGCATTTTTAAGCTTTTTTGGCACTTTGCGCATAAAGTAGCTCAAACTTGGTTTGTTTTGCACGAAACTTGGCACACAACACTGTTTGGTATATACAATTTGGTATATATTATTGTGTCGAAGTGGTTAGAATTGAAAATCATAGTAATATGATAGGAATTACATGTTTAGTTTCGATTTTATGCGTTTTTAAGCTTTTTTGGCACTTTCGCGCATTAAGTAGCTTAAACTTGGTTTGTTTTTCACGAAACTTGGCGCACAAAACTGTTGGTCATATATTATTGTGTTGAAGTGTTTAGAATTGAAAATCATAGTCATGCGCTAGAAATTACGTGTGAAGTTGCGATTTTATTCGTTTTTAATCTTTTTCGGTACTTTCGCGCATAAAGTAGCTCAAACTTGGTTCGTTCTGCACGAATCTCGGCACACAACACTATTTGGTATATATTATAATATTGAAGTGGTTAGAATTTAAAATCATAGTCATGTGCTAGAAATTACGTGTTAAGTTGCGATTTTATGCATTTTTAAGCTTTTTTGGCACTTTCACGCATAAAGTAACTCAAACTTGGTTTGTTATACGAATCTTGGCACACAACACTATATTGGTATATATTTCTGTGTTAAAGTGGTTGGAATTGTAAATTATAGTTATATGCTAAAAATTACGTGTTAAGTTGCGATTTTATGCGTTTTTATGCTTTTTTGCCATTTTTCACGCATAAAGTAGCTCAAACTTGGTTTGTTTTGCACGAATCTTTGCACACAACACTATTTAGTATATATTATTGTGTTTGAACTGGTTAAAATTGTAAATCATAAACATATGCTAGAAATTACGTGTTATGTATGGATTTTATGAGTTTTTAAACTTTTTTGGCACTTTCATGCATAAAGTAGCTCAAACTTGGTGTATTTTGCACGAAACATGGCACACAACACTATTTAATATATATTATTTTGTTGAACTAGTTAGAATTGAAAATCATAGTCATATGCTAAAAATTACGTGTTAAGTTGCGATTTTATGCGTTTTTAAGCTTTTTTTGCCACTTTCGCGCATAAAGTAGCTCAAACTTGGTTTATTTTGCACGAATATTGGCATTCAACACTATTTGGTATATATTATTGTGTTCAAGTGGTTAGAATTGTAAATCATAGTCAAATGCTAGAAATTAAGTGTTAAGTTGCGGAACTTGGTTTATTTTGCAGGAAAATTGGCACAGAACACTATTTGGTATATATTATTGTGTTGAAGTGGTTAAAATTGAAAATCTTAGTCATATGCTAGAAATTACATGTTAAGTTGCGATTTTATGCGTTTTAAAGCTTTTTTTGGCACTTTCACGCATAAAGTAGCTCAAATTTGGTTTATTTTGCACGAATCTTGGCACACAAGACTATTTGGTATATATTATTGTGTTGACGTGGTTACAATTGAAAATCATAGTTATATGATAGAAATTACGTGTTAAGTTTCGATTTTATGCGTTTATAAGCTATTTTGGCACTTTCACGCATAAAGTCGCTCAAACTTGGTTTGTTCTGCACAAATCTTGGCACACAACACTATTTGATATATATTATTGTGTTGAAGTGGTAAGAATTTTAAATCATAGTCATATGCTAGAAATTACGTGCTAAGTTGCGATTTTATGCGTTTTTAAGCTTTTTTCGCACTTTCACGATAAAGTAGCTCCAACTTGGTATGTTCTGCACGAATCTTGGCACACAACACTATTTGGTTTATATTATTGTGTTGAAGTGGTTAGAATTATAAATCATAGTCAGATGCTAGAAATTAAGTGTTAAGTTTTGATTTTATGAGTTTTAAGCGTTTTTGGCACTTTGCGCATAATGTAGCTCAAACTTGGTTTGTTTTGCACGAAACTTGGCACACAACACTATTATGTATATATTATTGTGTTGAAATGGTTAGAATTGAAAATCATAGTCATATGTTAGAAATTACGCGTTAAGTTGCCATTTGATGCGTTTTTTTGATTTTTTGGCACTTTCGCACACAATGTAGGTCAAATTTGGTTTGTTTTGCACGAAACTGGGCACAAAACACTATTTTGTATATATTATTGTGTTGAAGTGGTTAGAATCAAAAATCATAGTCATATACCAGAAATTACGTGGTCAGTTACGATTTTATGCGCTTTTAAGCTTTTTTGGCTCTTTCGCGCATAAAGTAGCTCAAAGTTGGTTTGTTTTCCACGAAATATGGCACACAACACTATTTGGTATATATTATTATGTTGAAGTGGTTAGAATTGAAAATCGTAGTCATATACTAGAAATTACATGGTAAGTTGCGATTTTATGCGTTTTTAAGCTTTTTTGGCTCTTTCGCGCATAAAGTAGCTCAAACTTGGTTTGTTTTGCACGAAACATGGCACACAACACCATTTGTATATATTATTGTGTTGAACTGGTTTGAATTGTAAATCATAGTATTATGCTAGAAATTACGTGTCATGTACGGATTTTATGCGTTTATAAACATTTTGGCACTTTCATTCATAAAGTTTTTCATGAAACTTGGCACACAACACTATTTAATATATAATATTTTGTTGAAGTGGTTAGAATTGAAAATCATAGTCATATGCTAGAAATTACGTGTTAAGTTGCGATTTTATGCGTTTTTAAGTTTTTTTGGCACATTCGCGTATAAAGTAGCTTAAACTTGGTTAGTTTTGCACGAAACTTGGCACAGAACACTATTTGGTATATATTATTGTGTTGAAGTGGTTAGAATTGAAAATGTTAGTCATATGCTAGAAATTACGTGTTAAGTTGCGTTTTTAAGCTTTTTTGACACTTTCACGCATAAAGTAGCTCATATTTGGTTTATTTTGCACAAATCATGGCACACAACACTATTTGGTATATATTATTGTGTTGACGTGGTTACAATTGAAAATCATAGTCATATGATAGAAATTACGTGTTAAGTTTCGATTTTATGCGTTTTTAAGCTATTTTGGCACTTTCACGCATAAGGTAGCTCAAACTTGGTTTGTTCTGCACAAATCTTGGCACACAACACTATTTGATATATATTATTGTGTTGAAGTGGTTAGAATTGTAAATCATAGACGTATGCTAGAAATTACGTGCTAAGGTGCGATTTTATGCGTTTTTGAGCTTTTTTGGCACTTTAACGCATAAAGTAGCTCAAACTTGGTTTGTTCTGCATCTTGGCACACAACACTATTTGGTTTATATTATTGTGTTGAAGTAGTTAGAATTATAAATCATAGTCATATGGTAGAACTTAAGTGTTAAGTTGCGATTTTATGCGTTTTAAGCTTTTTTGGCACTTTGAGCATAAAGTAGCTCAAACTTGGTTTGTTTTGCACGAAACATGGAACACAACACTGTTTGGTATATACTAATGTGTTGAAGTGGTTGGAATTGAAAATCATAGTCATATACTAGAAATTACGAGGTAAGTTGAGATTTTATGCGTTTTTAAGCTTTTTTGAATCTTTCGCGCATAAAGAAGCTCAAACTTGGTTTGTTTGCACGAAACATGGCACACAACACTATTTGGTATATATTATTGTGTTGAAGTGGTTAGAATTGAAAATCATAGTAATATGATAGGAATTACGTGTTTAGTTTCGATTTTATGCGTTTTTTAAGCTTTTTTGGCACTTTCGCGCATTAAGTAGCTTAAACTTGGTTTGTTTTTCACGAAACTTGGCGCACAAAACTATTGGTCATATATTATTGTGTTGAAGTGTTTAGAATTGAAAATCATAGTCATGTGCTAGAAATTACGTGTGAAGTTGCGATTTTATTCGTTTTTAATCTTTTTCGGTACTTTCGCGCATAAAGTACCTCAAACTTGGTTCGTTCTGCACGAATCTCGGCACACAACACTATTTGGTATATATTATAATATTGAAGTGGTTAGAATTTAAAATCATAGTCATGTGCAAGAAATTACGTGTTAAGTTGCGATTTTATGCATTTTTAAGCTTTTTTGGCACTTTCACGCATAAAGTAACTCAAACTTGGTTTGTTATACGAATCTTGGCACACAACACTATATTGGTATATATTTCTGTGTTAAAGTGGTTGGAATTGTAAATTATAGTTATATGCTAAAAATTACGTGTTAAGTTGCGATTTTATGCGTTTTTAAGCATTTTTGCCATTTTCACGCATAAAGTAGCTCAAACTTGGTTTGTTTTGCACGAATCTTTGCACACAACACTATTTAGTATATATTATTGTGTTGAACAGGTTAAAATTGTAAATCATAAACATATGCTAGAAATTACGTGTTATGTATGGATTTTTTGAGTTTTTAAACTTTTTTGGCACTTTGATGCATAAAGTAGCTCAAACTTGGTGTATTTTGCACGAAACATGGCACACAACACTATTTAATATATATTATTTTGTTGAACTAGTTAGAATTGAAAATCATAGTCATATGCTAAAAATTACGTGTTAAGTTGCGATTTTATGCGTTTTTAAGCTTTTTTGCCACTTTCGCGCATAAAGTAGCTCAAACTTGGTTTATTTTGCACGAATATTGGCATTCAACACTATTTGGTATATATTATTGTGTTCAAGTGGTTAGAATTGTAAATCATAGTCAAATGCTAGAAATTAAGTGTTAAGTTGCGGTTTTAGGCGTTTTTAAGCTTTTTCGGCGCTTTCGCGCATGAAGTAGCTCAAACTTGGTTTGTTTTGCAGGAAAATTGGCACAGAACACTATTTGGTATATATTATTGTGTTGAAGTGGTTAAAATTCAAAATCTTAGTCATATGCTAGAAATTACATGTTAAGTTGCGATTTTATGCGTTTTAAAACTTTTTTGGCACTTTCACGCATAAAGTAGCTCAAATTTGGTTTATTTTGCACGAATCTTGGCACACAAGACTATTTGGTATATATTATTGTGTTGACGTGGTTACAATTGAAAATCATAGTTATATGATAGAAATTACATGTTAAGTTTCGATTTTATGCGTTTATAAGCTATTTTGGCACTTTCACGCATAAAGTCGCTCAAACTTGGTTTGTTCTGCACAAATCTTGGCACACAACAATATTTGATATATATTATTGTGTTGAAGTGGTAAGAATTGTAAATCATAGTCATATGCTAGAAATTACGTGCTAAGATGCGATTTTATGCGTTTTTAAGCTTTTTTCGCACTTTCACGATAAAGTAGCTCCAACTTGGTATGTTCTGCACGAATCTTGGCACACAACACTATTTGGTTTATATTATTGTGTTGAAGTGGTTAGAATTATAAATCATAGTCAGATGCTAGAAATTAAGTGTTAAGTTTTGATTTTATGAGTTTTAAGCGTTTTTGGCACTTTGCGCATAATGTAGCTCAAACTTGGTTTGTTTTTCACGAAACTTGGCACACAACACTATTATGTATATATTATTGTGTTGAAATGGTTAGAATTGAAAATCATAGTCATATGTTAGAAATTACGCGTTAAGTTGCCATTTGATGCGTTTTTTTGATTTTTTGGCACTTTCGCACACAATGTAGGTCAAATTTGGTTTGTTTTGCACGAAACTAGGCACAAAACACTATTTTGTATATATTATTGTGTTGAAGTGGTTAGAATCAAAAATCATAGTCATATACCAGAAATTACGTGGTCAGTTACGATTTTATGCGCTTTTAAGCTTTTTTGGCTCTTTCGCGCATAAAGTAGCTCAAAGTTGGTTTGTTTTCCACAAAATATGGCACACAACACTATTTGGTATATATTATTATGTTGAAGTGGTTAGAATTGAAAATCGTAGTCATATACTAGAAATTACGTGGTAAGTTGCGATTTTATGCGTTTTTAAGCTTTTTTGGCTCTTTCGCGCATAAAGTAGCTCAAACTTGGTTTGTTTTGCACGAAACATGGCACACAACACAATTTGGTATATATTATTGTGTTGAACTGGTTTGAATTGTAAATCATAGTATTATGCTAGAAATTACGTGTCATGTACGGATTTTATGCGTTTATAAACATTTTTGCACTTTCATTCATAAAGTTTTGCATGAAACTTGGCACACAACACTATTTAATATATAATATTTTGTTGAAGTGGTTAGAATTGAAAATCATAGTCATATGCTAGAAATTACGTGTTAAGTTGCGATTTTATGCGTTTTTAAGCTTTTTTGGCACATTCGCGCATAAAGTAGCTCAAACTTGGTTAGTTTTGCACGAAACTTGGCACAAAACACTATTTGGTATATATTATTGTGTTGAAGTGGTTAGAATTTAAAATCTTAGTCATATGCTAGAAATTACATGTTAAGTTGCGTTTTTAAGCTTTTTTGACACTTTCACGCATAAAGTAGCTCATATTTGGTTTATTTTGCACAAATCATGGCACACAACACTATTTGGTATATATTATTGTGTTGACGTGGTTACAATTGAAAATCATAGTCATATGATAGAAATTACGAGTTAAGTTTCGATTTTATGCGTTTTTAAGCTATTTTGGCACTTTCACGCATAAGGTAGCTCAAACTTGGTTTGTTCTGCACAAATCTTGGCACACAACACTATTTGATATATATTATTGTGTTGAAGTGGTTAGAATTGTAAATCATAGACGTATGCTAGAAATTACGTGCTAAGGTGCGATTTTATGCGTTTTTGAGCTTTTTTGGCACTTTAACGCATAAAGTAGCTCAAACTTGGTTTGTTCTGCACGAATCTTGGCACACAACACTATTTAGTTTATATTATTGTGTTGAAGTAGTTAGAATTATAAATCATAGTCATATGGTAGAACTTAAGTGTTAAGTTGCGATTTTATGCGTTTTAAGCTTTTTTGGCACTTTGAGCATAAAGTAGCTCAAACTTGGTTTGTTTTGCACGAAACTTGGAACACAACACTGTTTGGTATATACTAATGTGTTGAAGTGGTTGGAATTGAAAATCATAGTCATATACTAGAAATTACGAGGTAAGTTGAGATTTTATGCGTTTTTAAGCTTTTTTGAATCTTTCGCGCATAAAGAAGCTCAAACTTGGTTTGTTTTGCACGAAACATGGCACACAACACTATTTGGTATATATTATTGTGTTGAAGTGGTTAGAATTGAAAATCATAGTAATATGATAGGAATTACATGTTTAGTTTCGATTTTATGCGTTTTTAAGCTTTTTTGGCACTTTCGCGCATTAAGTAGCTTAAACTTGGTTTGTTTTTCACGAAACTTGGCGCACAAAACTGTTGGTCATATATTATTGTGTTGAAGTGTTTAGAATTGAAAATCATAGTCATGCGCTAGAAATTACGTGTGAAGTTGCGATTTTATTCGTTTTTAATCTTTTTCGGTACTTTCGCGCATAAAGTAGCTCAAACTTGGTTCGTTCTGCACGAATCTCGGCACACAACACTATTTGGTATATATTATAATATTGAAGTGGTTAGAATTTAAAATCATAGTCATGTGCTAGAAATTACGTGTTAAGTTGCGATTTTATGCATTTTTAAGCTTTTTTGGCACTTTCACGCATAAAGTAACTCAAACTTGGTTTGTTATACGAATCTTGGCACACAACACTATATTGGTATATATTTCTGTGTTAAAGTGGTTGGAATTGTAAATTATAGTTATATGCTAAAAATTACGTGTTAAGTTGCGATTTTATGCGTTTTTATGCTTTTTACCATTTTCACGCATAAAGTAGCTCAAACTTGGTTTGTTTTGCACGAATCTTTGCACACAACACTATTTAGTATATATTATTGTGTTGAACTGGTTAAAATTTTAAATCATAAACATATGCTAGAAATTACGTGTTATGTATGGATTTTATGAGTTTTTAAACTTTTTTGGCACTTTCATGCATAAAGTAGCTCAAACTTGGTGTATTTTGCACGAAACATGGCACACAACACTATTTAATATATATTATTTTGTTGAACTAGTTAGAATTGAAAATCATAGTCATATGCTAAAAATTACGTGTTAAGTTGCGATTTTATGCGTTTTTAAGCTTTTTTTGCCACTTTCGCGCATAAAGTAGCTCAAACTTGGTTTATTTTGCACGAATATTGGCATTCAACACTATTTGGTATATATTATTGTGTTCAAGTGGTTAGAATTGTAAATCATAGTCAAATGCTAGAAATTAAGTGTTAAGTTGCGGAACTTGGTTTATTTTGCAGGAAAATTGGCACAGAACACTATTTGGTATATATTATTGTGTTGAAGTGGTTAAAATTGAAAATCTTAGTCATATGCTAGAAATTACATGTTAAGTTGCGATTTTATGCGTTTTAAAGCTTTTTTGGCACTTTCACGCATAAAGTAGCTCAAATTTGGTTTATTTTGCACGAATCTTGGCACACAAGACTATTTGGTATATATTATTGTGTTGACGTGGTTACAATTGAAAATCATAGTTATATGATAGAAATTACGTGTTAAGTTTCGATTTTATGCGTTTATAAGCTATTTTGGCACTTTCACGCATAAAGTCGCTCAAACTTGGTTTGTTCTGCACAAATCTTGGCACACAACACTATTTGATATATATTATTGTGTTGAAGTGGTAAGAATTTTAAATCATAGTCATATGCTAGAAATTACGTGCTAAGTTGCGATTTTATGCGTTTTTAAGCTTTTTTCGCACTTTCACGATAAAGTAGCTCCAACTTGGTATGTTCTGCACGAATCTTGGCACACAACACTATTTGGTTTATATTATTGTGTTGAAGTGGTTAGAATTATAAATCATAGTCAGATGCTAGAAATTAAGTGTTAAGTTTTGATTTTATGAGTTTTAAGCGTTTTTGGCACTTTGCGCATAATGTAGCTCAAACTTGGTTTGTTTTGCACGAAACTTGGCACACAACACTATTATGTATATATTATTGTGTTGAAATGGTTAGAATTGAAAATCATAGTCATATGTTAGAAATTACGCGTTAAGTTGCCATTTGATGCGTTTTTTTTGATTTTTTGGCACTTTCGCACACAATGTAGGTCAAATTTGGTTTGTTTTGCACGAAACTGGGCACAAAACACTATTTTGTATATATTATTGTGTTGAAGTGGTTAGAATCAAAAATCATAGTCATATACCAGAAATTACGTGGTCAGTTACGATTTTATGCGCTTTTAAGCTTTTTTGGCTCTTTCGCGCATAAAGTAGCTCAAAGTTGGTTTGTTTTCCACGAAATATGGCACACAACACTATTTGGTATATATTATTATGTTGAAGTGGTTAGAATTGAAAATCGTAGTCATATACTAGAAATTACATGGTAAGTTGCGATTTTATGCGTTTTTAAGCTTTTTTGGCTCTTTCGCGCATAAAGTAGCTCAAACTTGGTTTGTTTTGCACGAAACATGGCACACAACACCATTTGGTATATATTATTGTGTTGAACTGGTTTGAATTGTAAATCATAGTATTATGCTAGAAATTACGTGTCATGTACGGATTTTATGCGTTTATAAACATTTTGGCACTTTCATTCATAAAGTTTTTCATGAAACTTGGCACACAACACTATTTAATATATAATATTTTGTTGAAGTGGTTAGAATTGAAAATCATAGTCATATGCTAGAAATTACGTGTTAAGTTGCGATTTTATGCGTTTTTAAGTTTTTTTGGCACATTCGCGTATAAAGTAGCTTAAACTTGGTTAGTTTTGCACGAAACTTGGCACAGAACACTATTTGGTATATATTATTGTGTTGAAGTGGTTAGAATTGAAAATGTTAGTCATATGCTAGAAATTACGTGTTAAGTTGCGTTTTTAAGCTTTTTTGACACTTTCACGCATAAAGTAGCTCATATTTGGTTTATTTTGCACAAATCATGGCACACAACACTATTTGGTATATATTATTGTGTTGACGTGGTTACAATTGAAAATCATAGTCATATGATAGAAATTACGTGTTAAGTTTCGATTTTATGCGTTTTTAAGCTATTTTGGCACTTTCACGCATAAGGTAGCTCAAACTTGGTTTGTTCTGCACAAATCTTGGCACACAACACTATTTGATATATATTATTGTGTTGAAGTGGTTAGAATTGTAAATCATAGACGTATGCTAGAAATTACGTGCTAAGGTGCGATTTTATGCGTTTTTGAGCTTTTTTGGCACTTTAACGCATAAAGTAGCTCAAACTTGGTTTGTTCTGCATCTTGGCACACAACACTATTTGGTTTATATTATTGTGTTGAAGTAGTTAGAATTATAAATCATAGTCATATGGTAGAACTTAAGTGTTAAGTTGCGATTTTATGCGTTTTAAGCTTTTTTGGCACTTTGAGCATAAAGTAGCTCAAACTTGGTTTGTTTTGCACGAAACATGGAACACAACACTGTTTGGTATATACTAATGTGTTGAAGTGGTTGGAATTGAAAATCATAGTCATATACTAGAAATTACGAGGTAAGTTGAGATTTTATGCGTTTTTAAGCTTTTTTGAATCTTTCGCGCATAAAGAAGCTCAAACTTGGTTTGTTTTGCACGAAACATGGCACACAACACTATTTGGTATATATTATTGTGTTGAAGTGGTTAGAATTGAAAATCATAGTAATATGATAGGAATTACGTGTTTAGTTTCGATTTTATGCGTTTTTAAGCTTTTTTGGCACTTTCGCGCATTAAGTAGCTTAAACTTGGTTTGTTTTTCACGAAACTTGGCGCACAAAACTATTGGTCATATATTATTGTGTTGAAGTGTTTAGAATTGAAAATCATAGTCATGTGCTAGAAATTACGTGTGAAGTTGCGATTTTATTCGTTTTTAATCTTTTTCGGTACTTTCGCGCATAAAATAGCTCAAACTTGGTTCGTTCTGCACGAATCTCGGCACACAACACTATTTGGTATATATTATAATATTGAAGTGGTTAGAATTTAAAATCATAGTCATGTGCTAGAAATTACGTGTTAAGTTGCGATTTTATGCATTTTTAAGCTTTTTTGGCACTTTCACGCATAAAGTAACTCAAACTTGGTTTGTTATACGAATCTTGGCACACAACACTATATTGGTATATATTTCTGTGTTAAAGTGGTTGGAATTGTAAATTATAGTGATATGCTAAAAATTACGTGTTAAGTTGCGATTTTATGCGTTTTTAAGCTTTTTTGCCATTTTCACGCATAAAGTAGCTCAAACTTGGTTTGTTTTGCACGAATCTTTGCACACAACACTATTTAGTATATATTATTGTGTTGAACTGGTTAAAATTGTAAATCATAAACATATGCTAGAAATTACGTGTTATGTATGGATTTTATGAGTTTTTAAACTTTTTTGGCACTTTCATGCATAAAGAACTTGGTGTATTTTGCACGAAACATGGCACACAACACTATTTAATATATATTATTTTGTTGAACTAGTTAGAATTGAAAATCATAGTCATATGCTAAAAATTACGTGTTAAGTTGCGATTTTATGCGTTTTTAAGCTTTTTTGCCACTTTCGCGCATAAAGTAGCTCAAACTTGGTTTATTTTGCACGAATATTGGCATTCAACACTATTTGGTATATATTATTGTGTTCAAGTGGTTAGAATTGTAAATCATAGTCAAATGCTAGAAATTAAGTGTTAAGTTGCGGTTTTAGGCGTTTTTAAGCTTTTTCGGCGCTTTCGCGCATGAAGTAGCTCAAACTTGGTTTGTTTTGCAGGAAAATTGGCACAGAACACTATTTGGTATATATTATTGTGTTGAAGTGGTTAAAATTTAAAATCTTAGTCATATGCTAGAAATTACATGTTAAGTTGCGATTTTATGCGTTTTAAAGCTTTTTTGGCACTTTCACGCATAAAGTAGCTCAAATTTGGTTTATTTTGCACGAATCTTGGCACACAAGACTATTTGGTATATATTATTGTGTTGACGTGGTTACAATTGAAAATCATAGTTATATGATAGAAATTACGTGTTAAGTTTCGATTTTATGCGTTTATAAGCTATTTTGGCACTTTCACGCATAAAGTCGCTCAAACTTGGTTTGTTCTGCACAAATCTTGGCACACAACACTATTTGATATATATTATTGTGTTGAAGTGGTAAGAATTGTAAATCATAGTCATATGCTAGAAATTACGTGCTAAGTTGCGATTTTATGCGTTTTTAAGCTTTTTTCGCACTTTCACGATAAAGTAGCTCCAACTTGGTATGTTCTGCACGAATCTTGGCACAATACACTATTTGGTTTATATTATTGTGTTGAAGTGGTTAGAATTATAAATCATAGTCAGATGCTAGAAATTAAGTGTTAAGTTTTGATTTTATGAGTTTTAAGCGTTTTTGTCACTTTGCGCATAATGTAGCTCAAACTTGGTTTGTTTTGCACGAAACTTGGCACACAACACTATTTGGTATATATTATTGTGTTGAAATGGTTAGAATTGAAAATCATAGTCATATGTTAGAAATTACGCGTTAAGTTGCCATTTGATGCGTTTTTTTTGATTTTTTGGCACTTTCGCACACAATGTAGGTCAAATTTGGTTTGTTTTGCACGAAACTGGGCACAAAACACTATTTTGTATATATTATTGTGTTGAAGTGGTTAGAATCAAAAATCATAGTCATATACCAGAAATTACGTGGTCAGTTACGATTTTATGCGCTTTTAAGGTTTTTTGGCTCTTTCGCGCATAAAGTAGCTCAAAGTTGGTTTGTTTTCCACGAAATATGGCACACAACACTATTTGGTATATATTATTATGTTGAAGTGGTTAGAATTGAAAATCGTAGTCATATACTAGAAATTACGTGGTAAGTTGCGATTTTATGCGTTTTAAAGCTTTTTTGGCTCTTTCGCGCATAAAGTAGCTCAAACTTGGTTTGTTTTGCACGAAACATGGCACACAACACTATTTGGTATATATTATTGTGTTGAACTGGTTTGAATTGTAAATCATAGTATTATGCTAGAAATTACGTGTCATGTACGGATTTTATGCGTTTATAAACATTTTAGCACTTTCATTCATAAAGTAGCTCAAACTTTGTGTATTTTGCATAAAACTTGGCACACAACACTATTTAATATACAATATTTTGTTGAAGTGGTTAGAATTGAAAATCATAGTCATATGCTAGAAATTACGTGTTAAGTTGCGATTTTATGCGTTTTTAAGCTTTTTTGGCACATTCGCGCATAAAGTAGCTCAAACTTGGTTAGTTTTGCACGAAACTTGGCACAGAACACTATTTGGTATATATTATTGTGTTGAAGTGGTTAGAATTGAAAATCTTAGTCATATGCTAGAAATTACGTGTTAAGTTGCGTTTTTAAGCTTTTTTGACACTTTCACGCATAAAGTAGCTCATATTTGGTTTATTTTACACAAATCATGGCACACAACACTATTTGGTATATATTATTGTGTTGACGTGGTTACAATTGAAAATCATAGTCATATGATAGAAATTACGTGTTAAGTTTCGATTTTATGCGTTTTTAAGCTATTTTGGCACTTTCACGCATAAAGTCTCTCAAACTTGGTTTGTTCTGCACAAATCTTGGCACACAACACTATTTGATATATATTATTGTGTTGAAATGGTTAGAATTGTAAATCATAGACGTATGCTAGAAATTACGTGCTAAGGTGCGATTTTATGCGTTTTTGAGCTTTTTTGGCACTTTAAGGCATAAAGTAGCTCAAACTTGGTTTGTTCTGCACGAATCTTGGCACACAACACTATTTGGTTTATATTATTGTGTTGAAGTAGTTAGAATTATAAATCATAGTCATATGGTAGAACTTAAGTGTTAAGTTGCGATTTTATGCGTTTTAAGCTTTTTTTGCACTTTGAGCATAAAGTAGCTCAAACTTGGTTTGTTTTGCACGAAACTTGGAACACAACACTGTTTGGTATATACTAATGTGTTGAAGTGGTTGGATTTGAAAATCATAGTCATATACTAGAAATTACGAGGTAAGTTGAGATTTTATGCGTTTTTAAGCTTTTTTGAATCTTTCGCGCATAAAAAAGCTCAAACTTGGTTTGTTTTGCACGAAACATGGCACACAACACTATTTGGTATATATTATTGTGTTGAAGTGGTTAGAATTGAAAATCATAGTAATATGATAGGAATTACGTGTTTAGTTTCGATTTTATGCGTTTTTAAGCTTTTTTGGCACTTTCGCGCATTAAGTAGCTTAAACTTGGTTTGTTTTTCACGAAATTTGGCGCACAAAACTATTGGTCATATATTATTGTGTTGAAGTGTTTAGAATTGAAAATCATAGTCATGTGCTAGAAATTACGTGTGAAGTTGCGATTTTATTCGTTTTTAAACTTTTTCGGTACTTTCGCGCATAAAGTAGCTTAAACTTGGTTCGTTCTGCACGAAACTCGGCACACAACACTATTTGGTATATATTATAATATTGAAGTGGTTAGAATTTAAAATCATAGTCATGTGCTAGAAATTACGTGTTAAGTTGCGATTTTATGCATTTTTAAGCTTTTTTGGCACTTTCACGCATAAAGTAACTCAAACTTGGTTTGTTATACGAATCTTGGCACACAACACTATATTGGTATATATTTCTGTGTTAAAGTGGTTGGAATTGTAAATTGTAGTTATATGCTAAAAATTACGTGTTAAGTTGCGATTTTATGCGTTTTTAAGCTTTTTTGCCATTTTCACGCATAAAGTAGCTCAAACTTGGTTTGTTTTGCACGAATCTTTGCACACAACACTATTTAGTATATATTATTGTGTTGAACTGGTTAAAATTGTAAATCATAGACATATGCTAGAAATTACGTGTTATGTATGGATTTTATGAGTTTTTAAACTTTTTTGGCACTTTCATGCATAATGTTGCTCAAACTTGGTGTATTTTGCACGAAACATGGCACACAACACTATTTAATATATATTATTTTGTTGAACTAGTTAGAATTGAAAATCATAGTCATATGCTAAAAATTACGTGTTAAGTGGCGATTTTATGCGTTTTTAAGCTTTTTTGCCACTTTCGCGCATAAAGTAGCTCAAACTTGGTTTATTTTGCACGAATATTGGCATTCAACACTATTTGGTATATATTATTGTGTTCAAGTGGTTAGAATTGTAAATCATAGTCAAATGCTAGAAATTAAGTGTTAAGTTGCGGTTTTAGGCGTTTTTAAGCTTTTTCGGCGCTTTCGCGCATAAAGTAGCTCAAACTTGGTTTGTTTTGCACGAAAATTGGCACAGAACACTATTTGGTATATATTATTGTGTTGAAGTGGTTAAAATTGAAAATCTTAGTCATATGCTAGAAATTACATGTTAAGTTGCGATTTTATGCGTTTTAAAGCTTTTTTGGCACTTTCATGCATAAAGTAGCTCAAATTTGGTTTATTTTGCACGAATCTTGGCACACAAGACTATTTGGTATATATTATTGTGTTGACGTGGTTACAATTGAAAATCATAGTTATATGATAGAAATTACGTGTTAAGTTTCGATTTTATGCGTTTATAAGCTATTTTGGCACTTTCACGCATAAAGTCTCTCAAACTTGGTTTGTTCTGCACAAATCTTGGCACACAACACTATTTGATATATATTATTGTGTTGAAGTGGTAAGAATTGTAAATCATAGTCATACGCTAGAAATTACGTGCTAAGTTGCGATTTTATGCGTTTTTAAGCTTTTTTCGCACTTTCACGATAAAGTAGCTCCAACTTGGTATGTTCTGCACGAGTCTTGGCACACAACACTATTTGGTTTATATTATTGTGTTGAAGTGGTTAGAATTATAAATCATAGTCAGATGCTAGAAATTAAGTGTTAAGTTGTGATTTTATGAGTTTTAAGCGTTTTTGGCACTTTGCGCATAATGTAGCTCAAACTTGGTTTGTTTTGCACGAAACTTGGCACACAACACTATTTGGTATATATTATTGTGTTGAAATGGTTAGAATTGAAAATCATAGTCATATGCTAGAAATTACGCGTTAAGTTGCCATTTGATGCGTTTTTTTTGCTTTTTTGGCACTTTCGCACATAATGTAGCTCAAATTTGGTTTGTTTTGCACGAAACTGGGCACAAAACACTATTTTGTATATATTATTGTGTTGAAGTGGTTAGAATCAAAAATCATAGTCATATACCAGAAATTACGTGGTCAGTTGCGATTTTATGCGCTTTTAAACTTTTTTAGCTCTTTCGCGCATAAAGTAGCTCAAAGTTGGTTTGTTTTCCACGAAATATGGCACACAACACTATTTGGTATATATTATTATGTTGAAGTGGTTAGAATTGAAAATCGTTGTCATATACTAGAAATTACGTGGTAAGTTGCGATTTTATGCGTTTTTAAGCTTTTTTGGCTCTTTCGCGCATAAAGTAGCTCAAACTTGGTTTGTTTTGCACGAAACATGGCACACAACACTATTTGGTATATATTATTGTGTTGAACTGGTTTGAATTGTAAATCATAGTATTATGCTAGAAATTACGTGTCATGTACGGATTTTATGCGTTTATAAACATTTTGGCACTTTCATTCATAAAGTAGCTCAAACTTTGTGTATTTTGCATGAAACTTGGCACACAACACTATTTAATATATAATATTTTGTTGAAGTGGTAAGAATTGTAAATCATAGTCATATGCTAGAAATTACGTGCTAAGTTGCGATTTTATGCGTTTTTAAGCTTTTTTCGCACTTTCACGATAAAGTAGCTCCAACTTGGTATGTTCTGCACGAATCTTGGCACACAACACTATTTGGTTTATATTATTGTGTTGAAGTGGTTAGAATTATAAATCATAGTCAGATGCTAGAAATTAAGTGTTAAGTTGTGATTTTATGAGTTTTAAGCGTTTTTGGCACTTTGCGCATAATGTAGCTCAAACTTGGTTTGTTTTGCACGAAACTTGGCACACAACACTATTTGGTATATATTATTGTGTTGAAATGGTTAGAATTGAAAATCATAGTCATATGCTAGAAATTACGCGTTAAGTTGCCATTTGATGCGTTTTTTTTGCTTTTTTGGCACTTTCGCACATAATGTAGCTCAAATTTGGTTTGTTTTGCACGAAACTGGGCACAAAACACTATTTTGTATATATTATTGTGTTGAAGTGGTTAGAATCAAAAATCATAGTCATATACCAGAAATTACGTGGTCAGTTGCGATTTTATGCGCTTTTAAACTTTTTTAGCTCTTTCGCGCATAAAGTAGCTCAAAGTTGGTTTGTTTTCCACGAAATATGGCACACAACACTATTTGGTATATATTATTATGTTGAAGTGGTTAGAATTGAAAATCGTAGTCATATACTAGAAATTACGTGGTAAGTTGCGATTTTATGCGTTTTTAAGCTTTTTTGGCTCTTTCGCGCATAAAGTAGCTCAAACTTGGTTTGTTTTGCACGAAACATGGCACACAACACTATTTGGTATATATTATTGTGTTGAACTGGTTTGAATTGTAAATCATAGTATTATGCTAGAAATTACGTGTCATGTACGGATTTTATGCGTTTATAAACATTTTGGCACTTTCATTCATAAAGTAGCTCAAACTTTGTGTATTTTGCATGAAACTTGGCACACAACACTATTTAATATATAATATTTTGTTGAAGTGGTAAGATTGTAAATCATAGTCATATGCTAGAAATTACGTGCTAAGTTGCGATTTTATGCGTTTTTAAGCTTTTTTCGCACTTTCACGATAAAGTAGCTCCAACTTGGTATGTTCTGCACGAATCTTGGCACACAACACTATTTGGTTTATATTATTGTGTTGAAGTGGTTAGAATTATAAATCATAGTCAGATGCTAGAAATTAAGTGTTAAGTTGTGATTTTATGAGTTTTTAAGCGTTTTTGGCACTTTGCGCATAATGTAGCTCAAACTTGGTTTGTTTTGCACGAAACTTGGCACACAACACTATTTGGTATATATTATTGTGTTGAAATGGTTAGAATTGAAAATCATAGTCATATGCTAGAAATTACACGTTAAGTTGCCATTTGATGCGTTTTTTTTGCTTTTTTGGCACTTTCGCACATAATGTAGCTCAAATTTGGTTTGTTTTGCACGAAACTGGGCACAAAACACTATTTTGTATATATTATTGTGTTGAAGTGGTTAGAATCAAAAATCATAGTCATATACCAGAAATTACGTGGTCAGTTGCGATTTTATGCGCTTTTAAACTTTTTTAGCTCTTTCGCGCATAAAGTAGCTCAAAGTTGGTTTGTTTTCCACGAAATATGGCACACAACACTATTTGGTATATATTATTATGTTGAAGTGGTTAGAATTGAAAATCGTAGTCATATACTAGAAATTACGTGGGTAAGTTGCGATTTTATGCGTTTTTAAGCTTTTTTGGCTCTTTCGCGCATAAAGTAGCTCAAACTTGGTTTGTTTTGCACGAAACATGGCACACAACACTATTTGGTATATATTATTGTGTTGAACTGGTTTGAATTGTAAATCATAGTATTATGCTAGAAATTACGTGTCATGTACGGATTTTATGCGTTTATAAACATTTTGGCACTTTCATTCATAAAGTAGCTCAAACTTTGTGTATTTTGCATGAAACTTGGCACACAACACTATTTAATATATAATATTTTGTTGAAGTGGTAAGAATTGTAAATCATAGTCATATGCTAGAAATTACGTGCTAAGTTGCGATTTTATGCGTTTTTAAGCTTTTTTCGCACTTTCACGATAAAGTAGCTCCAACTTGGTATGTTCTGCACGAATCTTGGCACACAACACTATTTGGTTTATATTATTGTGTTGAAGTGGTTAGAATTATAAATCATAGTCAGATGCTAGAAATTAAGTGTTAAGTTGTGATTTTATGAGTTTTAAGCGTTTTTGGCACTTTGCGCATAATGTAGCCTCAAACTTGGTTTGTTTTGCACGAAACTTGGCACACAACACTATTTGGTATATATTATTGTGTTGAAATGGTTAGAATTGAAAATCATAGTCATATGCTAGAAATTACGCGTTAAGTTGCCATTTGATGCGTTTTTTTTGCTTTTTTGGCACTTTCGCACATAATGTAGCTCAAATTTGGTTTGTTTTGCACGAAACTGGGCACAAAACACTATTTTGTATATATTATTGTGTTGAAGTGGTTAGAATCAAAAATCATAGTCATATACCAGAAATTACATGGTCAGTTGCGATTTTATGCGCTTTTAAGCTTTTTTAGCTCTTTCGCGCATAAAGTAGCTCAAAGTTGGTTTGTTTTCCACGAAATATGGCACACAACACTATTTGGTATATATTATTATGTTGAAGTGGTTAGAATTGAAAATCGTAGTCATATACTAGAAATTACGTGGTAAGTTGCGATTTTATGCGTTTTTAAGCTTTTTTGGCTCTTTCGCGCATAAAAGTAGCTCAAACTTGGTTTGTTTTGCACGAAACATGGCACACAACACTATTTGGTATATATTATTGTGTTGAACTGGTTTGAATTGTTAATCATAGTATTATGCTAGAAATTACGTGTCATGTACGGATTTTATGCGTTTATAAACATTTTGGCATTTTCATTCATAAAGTTTTTCATGAAACTTGGCACACAACACTATTTAATATATAATATTTTGTTGAAATGGTTAGAATTGAAAATCATAGTCATATGCTAGAAATTACGTGTTAAGTTGCGATTTTATGCGTTTTTAAGTTTTTTTGGCACATTCGCGCATAAAGTAGCTCAAACTTGGTTAGTTTTGCACGAAACTTGGCACAGAACACTATTTGGTATATATTATTGTGTTGAAGTGGTTAGAATTGAAAATCTTAGTCATATGCTAGAAATTACGTGTTAAGTTGCGTTTTTAAGCTTTTTTGACACTTTCACGCATAAAGTAGCTCATATTTGGTTTATTTTGCACAAATCATGGCACACAACACTATTTGGTATATATTATTGTGTTGACGTGGTTACAATTGAAAATCATAGTCATATGATAGAAATTACGTGTTAAGTTTCGATTTTATGCGTTTTTAAGCTATTTTGGCACTTTCACGCATAAGGTAGCTCAAACTTGGTTTGTTCTGCACAAATCTTGGCACACAACACTATTTGATATATATTATTGTGTTGAAGTGGTTAGAATTGTAAATCATAGACGTATGCTAGAAATTACGTGCTAAGGTGCGATTTTATGCGTTTTTGAGCTTTTTTGGCACTTTAACGCATAAAGTAGCTCAAACTTGGTTTGTTCTGCATCTTGGCACACAACACTATTTGGTTTATATTATTGTGTTGAAGTAGTTAGAATTATAAATCATATTCATATGGTAGAACTTAAGTGTTAAGTTGCGATTTTATGCGTTTTAAGCTTTTTTGGCACTTTGAGCATAAAGTAGCTCAAACTTGGTTTGTTTTGCACGAAACTTGGAACACAACACTGTTTGATATATACTAATGTGTTGAAGTGGTTGGAATTGAAAATCATAGTCATATACTAGAAATTACGAGGTAAGTTGAGATTTTATGCGTTTTTAAGCTTTTTTGAATCTTTCGCGCATAAAGAAGCTCAAACTTGGTTTGTTTTGCACGAAACATGGCACACAACACTATTTGGTATATATTATTGTGTTGAAGTGGTTAGAATTGAAAATCATAGTAATATGATAGGAATTACGTGTTTAGTTTCGATTTTATGCGTTTTTATGCTTTTTTGGCACTTTCGCGCATTAAGTAGCTTAAACTTGGTTTGTTTTTCACGAAACTTGGCGCACAAAACTATTGGTCATATATTATTGTGTTGAAGTGTTTAGAATTGAAAATCATAGTCATGTGCTAGAAATTACGTGTGAAGTTGCGATTTTATTCGTTTTTAATCTTTTTCGGTACTTTCGCGCATAAAATAGCTCAAACTTGGTTCGTTCTGCACGAATCTCGGCACACAACACTATTTGGTATATATTATAATATTGAAGTGGTTAGAATTTAAAATCATAGTCATGTGCTAGAAATTACGTGTTAAGTTGCGATTTTATGCATTTTTAAGCTTTTTTGGCACTTTCACGCATAAAGTAACTCAAACTTGGTTTGTTATACGAATCTTGGCACACAACACTATATTGGTATATATTTCTGTGTTAAAGTGGTTGGAATTGTAAATTATAGTTATATGCTAAAAATTACGTGTTAAGTTGCGATTTTATGCGTTTTTAAGCTTTTTTGCCATTTTCACGCATAAAGTAGCTCAAACTTGGTTTGTTTTGCACGAATCTTTGCACACAACACTATTTAGTATATATTATTGTGTTGAACTGGTTAAAATTGTAAATCATAAGCATATGCTAGAAATTACGTGTTATGTATGGATTTTATGAGTTTTTAAACTTTTTTGGCACTTTCATGCATAAAGTAGCTCAAACTTGGTGTATTTTGCACGAAACATGGCACACAACACTATTTAATATATATTATTTTGTTGAACTAGTTAGAATTGAAAATCATAGTCATATGCTAAAAATTACGTGTTAAGTTGCGATTTTATGCGTTTTTAAGCTTTTTTGCCACTTTCGCGCATAAAGTAGCTCAAACTTGGTTTATTTTGCACGAATATTGGCATTCAACACTATTTGGTATATATTATTGTCTTCAAGTGGTTAGAATTGTAAATCATAGTCAAATGCTAGAAATTAAGTGTTAAGTTGCGGTTTTAGGCGTTTTTAAGCTTTTTCGGCGCTTTCGCGCATCAAGTAGCTCAAACTTGGTTTGTTTTGCAGGAAAATTGGCACAGAACACTATTTGGTATATATTATTGTGTTGAAGTGGTTAAAATTGAAAATCTTAGTCATATGCTAGAAATTACATGTTAAGTTGCGATTTTATGCGTTTTAAAGCTTTTTTGGCACTTTCACGCATAAAGTAGCTCAAATTTGGTTTATTTTGCACGAATCTTGGCACACAAGACTATTTGGTATATATTATTGTGTTGACGTGGTTACAATTGAAAATCATAGTTATATGATAGAAATTACGTGTTAAGTTTCGATTTTATGCGTTTATAAGCTATTTTGGCACTTTCACGCATAAAGTCGCTCAAACTTGGTTTGTTCTGCACAAATCTTGGCACACAACACTATTTGATATATATTATTGTGTTGATTGAAGTGGTAAGAATTGTAAATCATAGTCATATGCTAGAAATTACGTGCTAAGTTGCGATTTTATGCGTTTTTAAGCTTTTTTCGCACTTTCACGATAAAGTAGCTCCAACTTGGTATGTTCTGCATGAATCTTGGCACACAACACTATTTGGTTTCTATTATTGTGTTGAAGTGGTTAGAATTATAAATCATAGTCAGATGCTAGAAATTAAGTGTTAAGTTTTGAATTTATGAGTTTTAAGCGTTTTTGGCACTTTGCGCATAATGTAGCTCAAACTTGGTTTGTTTTGCACGAAACTTGGCACACAACACTATTTGGTATATATTATTGTGTTGAAATGGTTAGAATTGAAAATCATAGTCATATGTTAGAAATTACGCGTTAAGTAGCCATTTGATGCGTTTTTTTGATTTTTTGGCACTTTCGCACACAATGTAGGTCAAATTTGGTTTGTTTTGCACGAAACTGGGCACAAAACACTATTTTGTATATATTATTGTGTTGAAGTGGTTAGAATCAAAAATCATAGTCATATACCAGAAATTACGTGGTCAGTTACGATTTTATGCGCTTTTAAGCTTTTTTGGCTCTTTCGCGCATAAAGTAGCTCAAAGTTGGTTTGTTTTCCACGAAATATGGCGCACAACACTATTTGGTATATATTATTATGTTGAAGTGGTTAGAATTGAAAATCGTAGTCATATACTAGAAATTACGTGGTAAGTTGCGATTTTATGCGTTTTTAAGCTTTTTTGGCTCTTTCGCGCATAAAGTAGCTCAAACTTGGTTTGTTTTGCACGAAACATGGCACACAACACTATTTGGTATATATTATTGTGTTGAACTGGTTTGAATTGTAAATCATAGTATTATGCTAGAAATTACGTGTCATGTACGGATTTTATGCGTTTATAAACATTTTGGCACTTTCATTCATAAAATTTTTCATGAAACTTGGCACACAACACTATTAAATATATAATATTTTGTTGAAGTGGTTAGAATTGAAAATCATAGTCATATGCTAGAAATTACGTGTTAAGTTACGATTTTATGCGTTTTTAAGTTTTTTTGGCACATTCGCGCATAAAGTAGCTCAAACTTGGTTAGTTTTGCACGAAACTTGGCACAGAACACTATTTGGTATATATTATTGTGTTGAAGTGTTTAGAATTGAAAATCTTAGTTATATGCTAGAAATTACGTGTTAAGTTGCGTTTTTAAGCTTTTTTGACACTTTCACGCATAAAGTAGCTCATATTTGGTTTATTTTGCACAAATCATGGCACACAACACTATTTGGTATATATTATTGTGTTGACGTGGTTACAATTGAAAATCATAGTCATATGATAGAAATTACGTGTTAAGTTTCGATTTTAAGCGTTTTTAAGCTATTTTGGCACTTTCACGCATAAGGTAGCTCAAACTTGGTTTGTTCTGCACAAATCTTGGCACACAACACTATTTGATATATATTATTGTGTTGAAGTGGTTAGAATTGTAAATCATAGACGTATGCTAGAAATTACGTGCTAAGGTGCGATTTTATGCGTTTTTGAGCTTTTTTGGCACTTTAACGCATATAGTAGCTCAAACTTGGTTTGTTCTGCATCTTGGCACACAACACTATTTGGTTTATATTATTGTGTTGAAGTAGTTAGAATTATAAATCATAGTCATATGGTAGAACTTAAGTGTTAAGTTGCGATTTTATGCGTTTTAAGCTTTTTGGCACTTTGAGCATAAAGTAGCTCAAACTTGGTTTGTTTTGCACGAAACTTGGAACACAACACTGTTTGGTATATACTAATGTGTTGAAGTGGTTGGAATTGAAAATCATAGTCATATACTAGAAATTACGAGGTAAGTTGAGATTTTATGCGTTTTTAAGCTTTTTTGAATCTTTCGCGCATAAAGAAGCTCAAACTTGGTTTGTTTTGCACGAAACATGGCACACAACACTATTTGGTATATATTATTGTGTTGAAGTGGTTAGAATTGAAAATCATAGTAATATGATAGGAATTACGTGTTTAGTTTCGATTTTATGCGTTTTTAAGCTTTTTTGGCACTTTCGCGCATTAAGTAGCTTAAACTTGGTTTGTTTTTCACGAAACTTGGCGCACAAAACTATTGGTCATATATTATTGTGTTGAAGTGTTTAGAATTGAAAATCATAGTCATGTGCTAGAAATTACGTGTGAAGTTGCGATTTTATTCGTTTTTAATCTTTTTCGGTACTTTCGCGCATAAAGTAGCTCAAACTTGGTTCGTTCTGCACGAATCTCGGCACACAACACTATTTGGTATATATTATAATATTGAAGTGGTTAGAATTTAAAATCATAGTCATGTGCTAGAAATTACATGTTAAGTTGCGATTTTATGCATTTTTAAGCTTTTTTGGCACTTTCACGCATAAAGTAACTCAAACTTGGTTTGTTATACGAATCTTGGCACACAACACTATATTGGTATATATTCTGTGTTAAAGTGGTTGGAATTGTAAATTATAGTTATATGCTAAAATTACGTGTTAAGTTGCGATTTTATGCGTTTTTAAGCTTTTTTGCCATTTTCACGCATAAAGTAGCTCAAACTTGCTTTGTTTTGCACGAATCATTGCACACAACACTATTTAGTATATATTATTGTGTTGAATTAGTTAAAATTGTAAATCATAGACATATGCTAGAAATTACGTGTTATGTATGGATTTTATGAGTTTTTAAACTTTTTTGGCACTTTCATGCATAATGTAGCTCAAACTTGGTGTATTTTGCACGAAACATGGCACACAACACTATTTAATATATATTATTTTGTTGAACTAGTTAGAATTGAAAATCATAGTCATATGCTAAAAATTACGTGTTAAGTGGCGATTTTATGCGTTTTTAAGCTTTTTTGCCACTTTCGCGCATAAAGTAGCTCAAACTTGGTTTATTTTGCACGAATATTGGCATTCAACACTATTTGGTATATATTATTGTGTTCAAGTGGTTAGAATTGTAAATCATAGTCAAATGCTAGAAATTAAGTGTTAAGTTGCGGTTTTAGGCGTTTTTAAGCTTTTTCGGAGCTCAAACTTGGTTTGTTTTGCACTAAAATTGTCACAGAACACTATTTGGTATATATTATTGTGTTGAAATGGTTAAAATTGAAAATCTTAGTCATATGCTAGAAATTACATGTTAAGTTGCGATTTTATGCGTTTTAAAGCTTTTTTGGCACTTTCACGCATAAAGTAGCTCAAATTTGGTTTATTTTGCACGAATCTTAGCACACAACACTATTTGATATATATTATTGTGTTGACGTGGTTACAATTGAAAATCATAGTTATATGATAGAAATTACGTGTTAAGTTTCGATTTTATGCGTTTATAAGCTATTTTGGCACTTTCACGCATAAAGTCGCTCAACTTGGTTTGTTCTGCACAAATCTTGGCACACAACACTATTTGATATATATTATTGTGTTGAAGTGGTAAGAATTGTAAATCATAGTCATACGCTAGAAATTACGTGCTAAGTTGCGATTTTATGCGTTTTTAAGCTTTTTTTCGCACTTTCACGATAAAGTAGCTGCAACTTGGTATGTTCTGCACGAATCTTGGCACACAACACTATTTGGTTTATATTATTGTGTTGAAGTGGTTAGAATTATAAATCATAGTCAGATGCTAGAAATTAAGTGTGAAGTTGTGATTTTATGAGTTTTAAAGCGTTTTTGGCACTTTGCGCATAATGTAGCTCAAACTTGGTTTGTTTTGCACGAAACATGGCACACAACACTATTTGGTATATATTATTGTGTTGAAATGGTTAGAATTAAAAATCATAGTCATATGCTAGAAATTACGCGTTAAGTTGCCATTTAATGCGTTTTTTTTGCTTTTTTGGCACTTTCGCACATAATGTAGCTCAAATTTGGTTTGTTTTGCACGAAACTGGGCACAAAACACTATTTTGTATATATTATTGTGTTGAAGTGGTTAGAATCAAAAATCATAGTCATATACCAGAAATTACGTGGTCAGTTGCGATTTTATGCGCTTTTAAGCTTTTTTAGCTCTTTCGCGCATAAAGTAGCTCAAAGTTGGTTTGTTTTCCACGAAATATGGCACACAACACTATTTGGTATATATTATTATGTTGAAGTGGTTAGAATTGAAAATCGTAGTCATATACTAGAAATTACGTGGTAAGTTGCGATTTTATGCGTTTTAAAGCTTTTTTGGCTCTTTCGCGCATAAAGTAGCTCAAACTTGGTTTGTTTTGCACGAAACATGGCACACAACACTATTTGGTATATATTATTGTGTTGAACTGGTTTGAATTGTAAATCATAGTATTATGCTAGAAATTACGTGTCATGTACGGATTTTATGCGTTTATAAACATTTTGGCACTTTCATTCATAAAGTAGCTCAAACTTTGTGTATTTTGCATGAAACTTGGCACACAACACTATTTAATATATAATATTTTGTTGAAGTGGTTAGAATTGAAAATCATAGTCATATGTTAGAAATTACGTGCTAAGTTGCGATTTTATGCGTTTTTAAGCTTTTTTGGCACATTCGCGCATAAAGTAGCTCAAACTTGGTTAGTTTTGCACGAAACTTGGCACAGAACACTATTTGGTATATATTATTGTGTTGAAGTGGTTAGAATTGAAAATCTTAGTCATATGCTAGAAATTACGTGTTAAGTTGCGTTTTTAAGCTTTTTTGACACTTTCACGCATAAAGTAGCTCATATTTGGTTTATTTTGCACAAATCATGGCACACAACACTATTTGGTATATATTATTGTGTTGACGTGGTTACAATTGAAAATCATAGTCTTATGATAGAAATTACGTGTTAAGTTTCGATTTTATGCGTTTTTAAGCTATTTTGGCACTTTCACGCATAAGGTAGCTCAAACTTGGTTTGTTCTGCACGAATCTTGGCACACAACACTATTTGGTTTATATTATTATGTTGAAGTAGTTAGAATTATAAATCATAGTCATATGGTAGAACTTAAGTGTTAAGCTGCGATTTTATGCGTTTTAAGCTTTTTTGGCACTTTGAGCATAAAGTAGCTCAAACTTGGTTTGTTTTGCACGAAAATTGGCACAGAACACTATTTGGTATATATTATTGTGTTGAAGTGGTTAAAATTGAAAATCTTAGTCATATGCTAGAAATTACATGTTAAGTTGCGTTTTTATGCGTTTTAAAGCTTTTTTGGCACTTTCACGCATAAAGTAGCTCAAATTTGGTTTATTTTGCACGAATCTTGGCACACAAGACTATTTGGTATATATTATTGTGTTGACGTGGTTACAATTGAAAATCATAGTTTTATGGTAGAAATTACGTGTTAAGTTTCGATTTTATGCGTTTATAAGCTATTTTGGCACTTTCACGCATAAAGTCTCTCAAACTTGGTTTGTTCTGCACAAATCTTGGGCACACAACACTATTTGATATATATTATTGTGTTGAAGTGGTTAGAATTGTAAATCATAGACGTATGCTAGAAATTACGTGCTAAGGTGCGATTTTATGCGTTTTTGAGCTTTTTTTGGCACTTTAACGCAAAAAGTAGCTCAAACTTGGTTTGTTCTGCACGAATCTTGGCACACAACACTATTTGGTTTATATTATTGTGTTGAAGTATTTAGAATTATAAATCATAGTCATATGGTAGAACTTAAGTGTTAAGTTGCGATTTTATGCGTTTTAAGCTTTTTTGGCACTTTGAGCATAAAGTAGCTCAAACTTGGTTTGTTTTGCACGAACTTGGAACACAACACTGTTTGGTATATACTAATGTGTTGAAGTGGTTGGAATTGAAAATCATAGTCATATACTAGAAATTACGAGGTAAGTTGAGATTTTATGCGTTTTTAAGCTTTTTTGAATCTTTCGCGCATAAAAAAGCTCAAACTTGGTTTGTTTTGCACGAAACATGGCACACAACACTATTTGGTATATATTATTGTGTTGAAGTGGTTAGAATTGAAAATCATAGTAATATGATAGGAATTACGTGTTTAGTTTCGATTTTATGCGTTTTTAAGCTTTTTTGGCACTTTCGCGCATTAAGTAGCTTAAACTTGGTTTGTTTTTCACGAAATTTGGCGCACAAAACTATTGGTCATATATTATTGTGTTGAAGTGTTTAGAATTGAAAATCATAGTCATGTTCTAGAAATTACGTGTGAAGTTGCGATTTTAATCGTTTTTAATCTTTTTCGGTACTTTCGCGCATAAAGTAGCTTAAACTTGGTTCGTTCTGCACGAATCTCGGCACACAACACTATTTGGTATATATTATAATATTGAAGTGGTTAGAATTTAAAATCATAGTCATGTGCTAAAAATTACGTGTTAAGTTGCGATTTTATGCATTTTTAAGCTTTTTTGGCACTTTCACGCATAAAGTAACTCAAACTTGGTTTGTTATACGAATCTTGGCACACAACACTATATTGGTATATATTTCTGTGTTAAAGTGGTTGGAATTGTAAATTATAGTTATATGCTAAAAATTACGTGTTAAGTTGCGATTTTATGCGTTTTTAAGCTTTTTTGCCATTTTCACGCATAAAGTAGCTCAAACTTGGTTTGTTTTGCACGAATCTTTGCACACAACACTATTTAGTATATATTATTGTGTTGAACTGGTTAAAATTGTAAATCATAGACATATGCTAGAAATTACGTGTTATGTATGGATTTTATGAGTTTTTAAACTTTTTTGGCACTTTCATGCATAATGTTGCTCAAACTTGGTGTATTTGCACGAAACATGGCACACAACACTATTTAATATATATTATTTTTTTGAACTAGTTAGAATTGAAAATCATAGTCATATGCTAAAAATTACGTGTTAAGTGGCGATTTTATGCGTTTTTAAGCTTTTTTGCCACTTTCGCGCATAAAGTAGCTCAAACTTGGTTTATTTTGCACGAATATTGGCATTCAACACTATTTGGTATATATTATTGTGTTCAAGTGGTTAGAATTGTAAATCATAGTCAAATGCTAGAAATTAAGTGTTAAGTTGCGGTTTTAGGTGTTTTTAAGCTTTTTCGGCGCTTTCGCGCATAAAGTAGCTCAAACTTGGTTTGTTTTGCACGAAAATTGGCACAGAACACTATTTGGTATATATTATTGTGTTGAAGTGGTTAAAATTGAAATCTTAGTCATATGCTAGAAATTACATGTTAAGTTGCGATTTTATGCGTTTTAAAGCTTTTTTGGCACTTTCACGCATAAAGTAGCTCAAATTTGGTTTATTTTGCACGAATCTTGGCACACAAGACTATTTGGTATATATTATTGTGTTGACGTGGTTACAATTGAAAATCATAGTTATATGATAGAAATTACGTGTTAAGTTTCGATTTTATGCGTTTATAAGCTATTTTGGCACTTTCACGCATAAAGTCGCTCAAACTTGGTTTGTTCTGCACAAATCTTGGCACACCAACACCTATTTGATATATATTATTGTGTTGAAGTGGTAAGAATTGTAAATCATAGTCATATGCTAGAAATTACGTGCTAAGTTGCGATTTTATGCGTTTTTAAGCTTTTTTCGCACTTTCATGATAAAGTAGCTCCAACTTGGTATGTTCTGCACGAATCTTGGCACACAACACTATTTGGTTTATATTATTGTGTTGAAGTGGTTAGAATTATAAATCATAGTCAGATGCTAGAAATTAAGTGTTAAGTTGTGATTTTATGAGTTTTAAGCGTTTTTGGCACTTTGCGCATAATGTAGCTCAAACTTGGTTTGTTTTGCACGAAACTTGGCACACAACACTATTTGGTATATATTATTGTGTTGAAATGGTTAGAATTGAAAATCATAGTCATATGCTAGAAATTACGCGTTAAGTTGCCATTTGATGCGTTTTTTTTGCTTTTTTGGCACTTTCGCACATAATGTAGCTCAAATTTGGTTTGTTTTGCACGAAACTGGGCACAAAAACACTATTTTGTATATATTATTGTGTTGAAGTGGTTAGAATCAAAAATCATAGTCATATACCAGAAATTACGTGGTCAGTTGCGATTTTATGCGCTTTTAAACTTTTTTAGCTCTTTCGCGCATAAAGTAGCTCAAAGTTGGTTTTTTTTCCACGAAATATGGCACACAACACTATTTGGTATATATTATTATGTTGAAGTGGTTAGAATTGAAAATCGTAGTCATATACTAGAAATTACGTGGTAAGTTGCGATTTTATGCGTTTTTAAGTTTTTTTGGCTCTTTCGCGCATAAAGTAGCTCAAACTTGGTTTGTTTTGCACGAAACATGGCACACAACACTATTTGGTATATATTATTGTGTTGAACTGGTTTGAATTGTAAATCATAGTATTATGCTAGAAATTACGTGTCATGTACGGATTTTATGCGTTTATAAACATTTTGGCACTTTCCATTCATAAAGTAGCTCAAACTTTGTGTATTTTGCATGAAACTTGGCACAAAACACTATTTAATATATAATATTTTGTTGAAGTGGTAAGAATTGTAAATCATAGTCATATGCTAGAAATTACGTGCTAAGTTGCGATTTTATGCGTTTTTAAGCTTTTTTCGCACTTTCACGATAAAGTAGCTCCAACTTGGTATGTTCTGCACGAATCTTGGCACACAACACTATTTGGTTTATATTATTGTGTTGAAGTGGTTAGAATTATAAATCATAGTCAGATGCTAGAAATTAAGTGTTAAGTTGTGATTTTATGAGTTTTAAGCGTTTTTGGAACTTTGCGCATAATGTAGCTTAAACTTGGTTTGTTTTGCACGAAACTTGGCACACAACACTATTTGGTATATATTATTGTGTTGAAATGGTTAGAATTGAAAATCATAGTCATATGCTAGAAATTACGCGTTAAGTTGCCATTTGATGCGTTTTTTTGCTTTTTTGGCACTTTCGCACATAATGTAGCTCAAATTTGGTTTGTTTTGCACGAAACTGGGCACAAAACACTATTTTGTATATATTATTGTGTTGAAGTGGTTAGAATAAAAAATCATAGTCATATACCAGAAATTACGTGGTCAGTTGCGATTTTATGCGCTTTTAAGCTTTTTTAGCTCTTTCGCGCATAAAGTAGCTCAAAGTTTGTTTGTTTTCCACGAAATATGGCACATAACACTATTTGGTATATATTATTATGTTGAAGTGGTTAGAATTGAAAATCGTAGTCATATACTAGAAATTACGTGGTAAGTTGCGATTTTATGCGTTTTTTAAGCTTTTTTGGCTCTTTCGCGCATAAAGTAGCTCAAACTTGGTTTTGTTTTGCACGAAACATGGCACACAACACTATTTGGTATATATTATTGTGTTGAACTGGTTTGAATTGTAAATCATAGTATTATGCTAGAAATTACGTGTCATGTACGGATTTTATGCGTTTATAAACATTTTGGCACTTTCATTCATAAAGTAGCTCAAACTTTGTGTATTTTGCATGAAACTTGGCACACAACACTATTTAATATATAATATTTTGTTGAAGTGGTTAGAATTGAAAATCATAGTCATATGCTAGAAATTACGTGTTAAGTTGCGATTTTATGCGTTTTTAAGCTTTTTTGGCACATTCGCGCATAAAGTAGCTCAAACTTGGTTAGTTTTGCACGAAACTTGGCACAGAACACTATTTGGTATATATTATTGTGTTGAAGTGGTTAGAATTGAAAATCTTTGTCATATGCTAGAAATTACGTGTTAAGTTGCGTTTTTAAGCTTTTTTGACATTTTCACGCATAAAGTAGCTCATATTTGGTTTATTTTGCACAAATCATGGCACACAACACTATTTGGTATATATTATTGTGTTGACGTGGTTACAATTGAAAATCATAGTCATATGATAGAAATTACGTGTTAAGTTTCGATTTTATGCGTTTTTAAGCTATTTTGGAACTTTCACGCATAAGGTAGCTCAAACTTGGTTTGTTCTGCACAAATCTTGGCACACAACACTATTTGATATATATTATTGTGTTGAAGTGGTTAGAATTGCAAATCATAGACGTATGCTAGAAATTACGTGCTAAGGTGCGATTTTATGCGTTTTTGAGCTTTTTTGGCACTTTAACGCATAAAGTAGCTCAAACTTGGTTTGTTCTGCACGAATCTTGGCACACAACACTATTTGGTTTATATTTTTGTGTTGAAGTAGTTAGAATTATAAATCATAGTCATATGGTAGAATTTAAGTGTTAAGTTGCGATTTTATGCGTTTAAGCTTTTTTGGCACTTTGAGAATAAAGTAGCTCAAACTTGGTTTGTTTTGCACGAAAATTGGCACAGAACACTATTTGGTATATATTATTGTGTTGAAGTGGTTAAAATTGAAAATCTTAGTCATATGCTAGAAATTACATGTTAAGTTGCGATTTTATGCGTTTTAAAGCTTTTTTGGCACTTTCACGCATAAAGTAGCTCAAATTTGGTTTATTTTGCACGAATCTTGGCACACAAGACTATTTGGTATATATTATTGTGTTGACGTGGTTACAATTGAAAATCATAGTTATATGATAGAAATTACGTGTTAAGTTTCGATTTTATGCGTTTATAAGCTATTTTGGCACTTTCACGCATAAAGTCGCTCAAACTTGGTTTGTTCTGCACAAATCTTGGCACACAACACTATTTGATATATATTATTGTGTTGAAGTGGTAAGAATTGTAAATCATAGTCATATGCTAGAAATTACGTGCTAAGTTGCGATTTTATGCGTTTTTAAGCTTTTTTTCGCACTTTCACGATAAAGTAGCTCCAACTTGGTATGTTCTGCACGAATCTTGGCACACAACACTATTTGGTTTATATTATTGTGTTGAAGTGGTTAGAATTATAACTCATAGTCAGATGCTAGAAATTAAGTGTTAAGTTGTGATTTTATGAGTTTTAAGCGTTTTTGGCACTTTGCGCATAATGTAGCTCAAACTTGGTTTGTTTTGCACGAAACTTGGCACACAACACTATTTGGTATATATTATTGTGTTGAAATGGTTAGAATTGAAAATCATAGTCATATGCTAGAAATTACGCGTTAAGTTGCCATTTGATGCGTTTTTTTGCTTTTTTGGCACTTTCGCACATAATGTAGCTCAAATTTGGTTTGTTTTGCACGAAACTGGGCACAAAACACTATTTTGTATATATTATTGTGTTGAAGTGGTTAGAATCAAAAATCATAGTCATATACCAGAAATTACGTGGTCAGTTGCGATTTTATGCGCTTTTAAGCTTTTTTAGCTCTTTCGCGCATAAAGTAGCTCAAAGTTGGTTTGTTTTCCACGAAATATGGCACACAACACTATTTGGTATATATTATTATGTTGAAGTGGTTAGAATTGAAAATCGTAGTCATATACTAGAAATTACGTGGTAAGTTGCGATTTTATGCGTTTTTAAGCTTTTTTGGCTCTTTCGCGCATAAAGTAGCTCAAACTTGGTTTGTTTTGCACGAAACATGGCACACAACACTATTTGGTATATATTATTGTGTTGAACTGGTTTGAATTGTAAATCATAGTATTATGCTAGAAATTACGTGTCATGTACGGATTTTATGCGTTTATAAACATTTTGGCACTTTCATTCATAAAGTAGCTCAAACTTTGTGTATTTTGCATGAAACTTGGCACACAACACTATTTAATATATAATATTTTGTTGAAGTGGTTAGAATTGAAAATCATAGTCATATGCTAGAAATTACGTGTTAAGTTGCGATTTTATGCGTTTTTAAGCTTTTTTGGCACATTCGCGCATAAAGTAGCTCAAACTTGGTTAGTTTTGCACGAAACTTGGCACAGAACACTATTTGGTATATATTATTGTGTTGAAGTGGTTAGAATTGAAAATCTTAGTCATATGCTAGAAATTACGTGTTAAGTTGCGTTTTTAAGCTTTTTTGACACTTTCACGCATAAAGTAGCTCATATTTGGTTTATTTTGCACAAATCATGGCACACAACACTATTTGGTATATATTATTGTGTTGACGTGGTTACAATTGAAAATCATAGTCATATGATAGAAATTACGTGTTAAGTTTCGATTTTATGCGTTTTTAAGCTATTTTGGGACTTTCACGCATAAGGTAGCTCAAACTTGGTTTGTTCTGCACAAATCTTGGCACACAACACTATTTGATATATATTATTGTGTTGAAGTGGTTAGAATTGTAAATCATAGACGTATGCTAGAAATTACGTGCTAAGGTGCGATTTTATGCGTTTTTGAGCTTTTTTGGCACTTTAACGCATAAAGTAGCTCAAACTTGGTTTGTTCTGCACGAATCTTGGCACACAACACTATTTGGTTTATATTTTTGTGTTGAAGTAGTTAGAATTATAAATCATAGTCATATGGTAGAACTTAAGTGTTAAGCTGCGATTTTATGCGTTTTAAGCTTTTTTGGCACTTTGAGCATAAAGTAGCTCAAACTTGGTTTGTTTTGCACGAAAATTGGCACAGAACACTATTTGGTATATATTATTGTGTTGAAGTGGTTAAAATTGAAAATCTTAGTCATATGCTAGAAATTACATGTTAAGTTGCGATTTTATGCGTTTTAAAGCTTTTTTGGCACTTTCACGCATAAAGTAGCTCAAATTTGGTTTATTTTGCACGAATCTTGGCACACAAGACTATTTGGTATATATTATTGTGTTGACGTGGTTACAATTGAAAATCATAGTTATATGATAGAAATTACGTGTTAAGTTTCGATTTTATGCGTTTATAAGCTATTTTGGCACTTTCACGCATCAAGTCGCTCAAACTTGGTTTGTTCTGCACAAATCTTGGCACACAACACTATTTGATATATATTATTGTGTTGAAGTGGTAAGAATTGTAAATCATAGTCATATGCTAGAAATTACGTGCTAAGTTGCGATTTTATGCGTTTTTAAGCTTTTTTCGCACTTTCACGATAAAGTAGCTCCAACTTGGTATGTTCTGCACGAATCTTGGCACACAACACTATTTGGTTTATATTATTGTGTTGAAGTGGTTAGAATTATAAATCATAGTCAGATGCTAGAAATTAAGTGTTAAGTTGTGATTTTATGAGTTTTAAGCGTTTTTGGCACTTTGCGCATAATGTAGCTCAAACTTGGTTTGTTTTGCACGAAACTTGGCACACAACACTATTTGGTATATATTATTGTGTTGAAATGGTTAGAATTGAAAATCATAGTCATATGCTAGAAATTACGCGTTAAGTTGCCATTTGATGCGTTTTTTTGCTCTTTTGGCACTTTCGCACATAATGTAGCTCAAATTTGGTTTGTTTTGCACGAAACTGGGCACAAAACACTATTTTGTATATATTATTGTGTTGAAGTGGTTAGAATCAAAAATCATAGTCATATACCAGAAATTACGTGGTCAGTTGCGATTTTATGCGCTTTTAAGCTTTTTTAGCTCTTTCGCGCATAAAGTAGCTCAAAGTTGGTTTGTTTTCCACGAAATATGGCACACAACACTATTTGGTATATATTATTATGTTGAAGTGGTTAGAATTGAAAATCGTACTCATATACTAGAAATTACGTGGTAAGTTGCGATTTTATGCGTTTTTAAGCTTTTTTGGCTCTTTCGCGCATAAAGTAGCTCAAACTTGGTTGGTTTTGTACGAAACATGGCACACAACACTATTTGGTATATATTATTGTGTTGAACTGGTTTGAATTGTAAATCATAGTATTATGCTAGAAATTACGTGTCATGTACGGATTTTATGCGTTTATAAACATTTTGGCACTTTCATTCATAAAGTAGCTCAAACTTTGTGTAGGTTGCATAAAACTTGGCACACAACACTATTTAATATATAATATTTTGTTGAAGTGGTTAGAATTGAAAATCATAGTCATATGCAAGAAATTACGTGTTAAGTTGCGATTTTATGCGTTTTTTAGCTTTTTTGGCACATTCGCGCATAAAGTAGCTCAAACTTGGTTTGTTTTGCACGAAACATGGCACACAACACTATTTGGTATATATTATTGTGTTGAACTGGTTTGAATTGTAAATCATAGTATTATGCTAGAAATTACGTGTCATGTACGGATTTTATGCGTTTATAAACATTTTGGCACTTTCATTCATAAAGTAGCTCAAACTTTGTGTATTTTGCATGAAACTTGGCACACAACACTATTTAATATATAATATTTTGTTGAAGTGGTTAGAATTGAAAATCATAGTCATATGCTAGAAATTACGTGTTAAGTTGCGATTTTTATGCGTTTTTAAGCTTTTTTGGCACATTCGCGCATAAAGTAGCTCAAACTTGGTTAGTTTTGCACGAAACTTGGCACAGAACACTATTTGGTATATATTATTGTGTTGAAGTGGTTAGAATTGAAAATCTTAGTCATATGCTAGAAATTACGTGTTAAGTTGCGTTTTTAAGCTTTTTTGACACTTTCACGCATAAAGTAGCTCATATTTGGTTTATTTTTCACAAATCATGGCACACAACACTATTTGGTATATATTATTGTGTTGACGTGGTTACAATTGAAAATCATAGTTATATGATAGAAATTACGTGTTAAGTTTCGATTTTATGCGTTTATAAGCTATTTTGGCACTTTCACGCATAAAGTCGCTCAAACTTGGTTTGTTCTGCACAAATCTTGGCACACAACACTATTTGATATATATTATTGTGTTGAAGTGGTAAGAATTGTAAATCATAGTCATATGCTAGAAATTACGTGCTAAGTTGCGATTTTATGCGTTTTTAAGCTTTTTTCGCACTTTCACGATAAAGTAGCTCCAACTTGGTATGTTCTGCACGAATCTTGGCACACAACACTATTTGGTTTATATTATTGTGTTGAAGTGGTTAGAATTATAAATCATAGTCAGATGCTAGAAATTAAGTGTTAAGTTGTGATTTTATGAGTTTTAAGCGTTTTTGGCACTTTGCGCATAATGTAGCTCAAACTTGGTTTGTTTTGCACGAAACTTGGCACACAACACTATTTGGTATATATTATTGTGTTGAAATGGTTAGAATTGAAAATCATAGTCATATGCTAGAAATTACGCGTTAAGTTGCCATTTGATGCGTTTTTTTGCTTTTTTGGCACTTTCGCACATAATGTAGCTCAAATTTGGTTTGTTTTGCACGAAACTGGGCACAAAACACTATTTTGTATATATTATTGTGTTGAAGTGGTTAGAATCAAAAATCATAGTCATATACCAGAAATTACGTGGTCAGTTGCGATTTTATGCGCTTTTAAGCTTTTTAGCTCTTTCGCGCATAAAGTAGCTCAAAGTTGGTTTGTTTTCCACGAAATATGGCACACAACACTATTTCTTATATATTATTATGTTGAAGTGGTTAGAATTGAAAATCGTAGTCATATACTAGAAATTACGTGGTAAGTTGCGATTTTATGCGTTTTTAAACTTTTTTGGCTCTTTCGCGCATAAAGTAGCTCAAACTTGGTTTGTTTTGCACGAAACATGGCACACAACACTATTTGGTATATATTATTGTGTTGAACTGGTTTGAATTGTAAATCATAGTATTATGCTAGAAATTACGTGTCATGTACGGATTTTATGCGTTTATAAACATTTTGGCACTTTCATTCATAAAGTAGCTCAAACTTTGTGTATTTTGCATGAAACTTGGCACACAACACTATTTAATATATAATATTTTGTTGAAGTGGTTAGAATTGAAAATCATAGTCATATGCTAGAAATTACGTGTTAAGTTGCGATTTTATGCGTTTTTAAGCTTTTTTGGCACATTCGCGCATAAAGTAGCTCAAACTTGGTTAGTTTTGCACGAAACTTGGCACAGAACACTATTTGGTATATATTATTGTGTTGAAGTGGTTAGAATTGAAAATCTTAGTCATATGCTAGAAATTACGTGTTAAGTTGCGTTTTTAAGCTTTTTTGACACTTTCACGCATAAAGTAGCTCATATTTGGTTTATTTTGCACAAATCATGGCACACAACACTATTTGGTATATATTATTGTGTTGACGTGGTTACAATTGAAAATCATAGTCATATGATAGAAATTACGTGTTAAGTTTCGATTTTATGCGTTTTTAAGCTATTTTGGGACTTTCACGCATAAGGTAGCTCAAACTTGGTTTGTTCTGCACAAATCTTGGCACACAACACTATTTGATATATATTATTGTGTTGAAGTGGTTAGAATTGTAAATCATAGACGTATGCTAGAAATTACGTGCTAAGGTGCGATTTTATGCGTTTTTGAGCTTTTTTGGCACTTTAACGCATAAAGTAGCTCAAACTTGGTTTGTTCTGCACGAATCTTGGCACACAACACTATTTGGTTTATATTTTTGTGTTGAAGTAGTTAGAATTATAAATCATAGTCATATGGTAGAATTTATGTGTTAAGTTGCGATTTTATGCGTTTTAAGCGCACTTTGAGCATAAAGTAGCTCAAACTTGGTTTGTTTTGCACGAAAATTGGCACAGAACACTATTTGGTATAATATTATTGTGTTGAAGTGGTTAAAATTGAAAATCTTAGTCATATGCTAGAAATTACATGTTAAGTTGCGATTTTATGCGTTTTAAAGCTTTTTTGGCACTTTCACGCATAAAGTAGCTCAAATTTGGTTTATTTTGCACGAATCTTGGCACACAAGACTATTTGGTATATATTATTGTGTTGACGTGGTTACAATTGAAAATCATAGTTATATGATAGAAATTACGTGTTAAGTTTCGATTTTATGCGTTTATAAGCTATTTTGGCACTTTCACGCATAAAGTCGCTCAAACTTGGTTTGTTCTGCACAAATCTTGGCACACAACACTATTTGATATATATTATTGTGTTGAAGTGGTAAGAATTGTAAATCATAGTCATATGCTAGAAATTACGTGCTAAGTTGCGATTTTATGTGTTTTTAAGCTTTTTTCGCACTTTCACGATAAAGTAGCTCCAACTTGGTATGTTCTGCACGAATCTTGGCACACAACACTATTTGGTTTATATTATTGTGTTGAAGTGGTTAGAATTATAAATCATAGTCAGATGCTAGAAAATTAAGTGTTAAGTTGTGATTTTATGAGTTTTAAGCGTTTTTGGCACTTTGCGCATAATGTAGCTCAAACTTGGTTTGTTTTGCACGAAACTGGCACACAACACTATTTGGTATATATTATTGTGTTGAAATGGTTAGAATTGAAAATCATAGTCATATGCTAGAAATTACGCGTTAAGTTGCCATTTGATGCGTTTTTTTTGCTCTTTTGGCACTTTCGCACATAATGTAGCTCAAATTTGGGTTTGTTTTGCACGAAACTGGGCACAAAACACTATTTTGTATATATTATTGTGTTGAAGTGGTTAGAATCAAAAATCATAGTCATATACCAGAAATTACGTGGTCAGTTGCGATTTTATGCGCTTTTAAGCTTTTTTAGCTCTTTCGCGCATAAAGTAGCTCAAAGTTGGTTTGTTTTCCACGAAATATGGCACACAACACTATTTGGTATATATTATTATGTTGAAGTGGTTAGAATTGAAAATCGTACTCATATACTAGAAATTACGTGGTAAGTTGCGATTTTATGCGTTTTTAAGCTTTTTTGGCTCTTTCGCGCATAAAGTAGCTCAAACTTGGTTTGTTTTTGCACGAAACATGGCACACAACACTATTTGGTATATATTATTGTGTTGAACTGGTTTAAATTGTAAATCATAGTATTATGCTAGAAATTACGTGTCATGTACGGATTTTATGCGTTTATAAACATTTTGGCACTTTCATTCATAAAGTAGCTTAAACTTTGTGTATTTTGCATGAAGAAACTTGGCACACAACACTATTAATATATAATATTTTTGTTGAAGTGGTTAGAATTGAAAATCATAGTCATATGCTAGAAATTACGTGTTAAGTTGCGATTTTATGCGTTTTTAAGCTTTTTTGGCAGATTCGCGCATAAAGTAGCTCAAACTTGGTTAGTTTTACACGAAACTTGGCACAGAACACTATTTGGTATATATTATTGTGTTGAAGTGGTTAGAATTGAAAATCTTAGTCATATGCTAGAAATTACGTGTTAAGTTGCGTTTTTAAGCTTTTTTGACACTTTCACGCATAAAGTAGCTCAAATTTGGTTTATTTTGCACGAATCTTGGCACACAAGACTATTTGGTATATATTATTGTGTTGACGTGGTTACAATTGAAAATCATAGTTATATGATAGAAATTACGTGTTAAGTTTCGATTTTATGCGTTTATAAGCTATTTTGGCACTTTCACGCATAAAGTCGCTCAAACTTGGTTTGTTCTGCACAAATCTTGGCACACAACACTATTTGATATATATTATTGTGTTGAAGTGGTTAGAATCTTAAATCATAGACGTATGCTAGAAATTACGTGCTAAGGTGCGATTTTATGCGTTTTTGAGCTTTTTTGGCACTTTAACGCATAAAGTAGCTCAAACTTGGTTTGTTCTGCACGAATCTTGGCACACAACACTATTTGGTTTATATTTTTGTGTTGAAGTAGTTAGAATTATAAATCATAGTCATATGGTAGAACTTAAGTGTTAAGTTGCGATTTTATGCGTTTTAAGCTTTTTTGGCACTTTGAGCATAAAGTAGCTCAAACTTGGTTTGTTTTGCACGAAAATTGGCACAGAACACTATTTGGTATATATTATTGTGTTGAAGTGGTGAAAATTGAAAATCTTAGTCATATGCTAGAAATTACATGTTAAGTTGCGATTTTATGCGTTTTAAAGCTTTTTTGGCACTTTCACGCATAAAGTAGCTCAAATTTGGTTTATTTTGCACGAATCTTGGCACACAAGACTATTTGGTATATATTATTGTGTTGACGTGGTTACAATTGAAAATCATAGTTATATGATAGAAATTACGTGTTAAGTTTCGATTTTATGCGTTTATAAGCTATTTTGGCACTTTCACGCATAAAGTCGCTCAAACTTGGTTTGTTCTGCACAAATCTTGGCACACAACACTATTTGATATATATTATTGTGTTGAAGTGGTAAGAATTGTAAATCATAGTCATATGCTAGAAATTACGTGCTAAGTTGCGATTTTATGCGTTTTTAAGCTTTTTTCGCACTTTCACGATAAAGTAGCTCCAACTTGGTATGTTCTGCACGAAACTTGGCACACAACACTATTTGGTTTATATTAATGTGTTGAAGTGGTTAGAATTATAAATCATAGTCAGATGCTAGAAATTAAGTGTTAAGTTGTGATTTTATGAGTTTTAAGCGTTTTTGGCACTTTGCGCATAATGTAGCTCAAACTTGGTTTGTTTTGCACGAAACTTGGCACACAACACTATTTGGTATATATTATTGTGTTGAAATGGTTAGAATTGAAAATCATAGTCATATGCTAGAAATTACACGTTAAGTTGCCATTTGATGCGTTTTTTTTGCTTTTTTGGCACTTTCGCACATAATGTAGCTCAAATTTGGTTTGTTTTGCACGAAACTGGGCACAAAACACTATTTTGTATATATTATGGTGGTTAAGTGGTTAGAATCAAAAATCATAGTCATATACCAGAAATTACGTGGTCAGTTGCGATTTTATGCGCTTTTAAGCTTTTTTAGCTCTTTCGCGCATGAAGTAGCTCAAAGTTGGTCTGTTTTCCACGAAATATGGCACACAACACTATTTGGTATATATTATTATGTTGAAGTGGTTAGAATTGAAAGTCGTAGTCATATACTAGAAATTACGTGGTAAGTTGCGATTTTATGCGTTTTTAAGCTTTTTTGGCTCTTTCGCGCATAAAGTAGCTCAAACTTGGTTGGTTTTGCACGAAACATGGAACACAACACTATTTGGTATATATTATTGTGTTGAACTGGTTTGAATTGTAAATCATAGTATTATGCTAGAAATTACGTGTCATGTACGGATTTTATGCGTTTATAAACATTTTGGCACTTTCATTCATAAAGTAGCTCATACTTTGTGTATGTTGCATGAAACTTGGCACACAACACTATTTAATATATAATATTTTGTTGAAGTGGTTAGAATTGAAAATCATAGTCATATGCAAGAAATTACGTGTTAAGTTGCGATTTTATGCGTTTTTTAGCTTTTTTGGCACATTCGCGCATAAAGTAGCTCAAACTTGGTTTGTTTTGCACGAAACATGGCACACAACACTATTTGGTATATATTATTGTGTTGAACTGGTTTGAATTGTAAATCATAGTATTATGCTAGAAATTACGTGTCATGTACGGATTTTATGCGTTTATAAACATTTTGGCACTTTCATTCATAAAGTAGCTCAAACTTTGTGTATTTTGCATGAAACTTGGCACACAACACTATTTAATATATAATATTTTGTTGAAGTGGTTAGAATTGAAAATCATAGTCATATGCTAGAAATTACGTGTTAAGTTGCGATTTTATGCGTTTTTAAGCTTTTTTGGCACATTCGCGCATAAAGTAGCTCAAACTTGGTTAGTTTTGCACGAAACTTGGCACAGAACACTATTTGGTATATATTAGTGTGTTGAAGTGGTTAGAATTGAAAATCTTAGTCATATGCTAGAAATTACGTGTTAAGTTGCGTTTTTAAGCTTTTTTGACACTTTCACGCATAAAGTAGCTCATATTTGGTTTATTTTGCACAAATCATGGCACACAACACTATTTGGTATATATTATTGTGTTGAGGTGGTTACAATTGAAAATCATAGTCATATGATAGAAATTACGTGTTAAGTTTCGATTTTATGCGTTTTTAAGCTATTTTGGGACTTTCACGCATAAGGTAGCTCAAACTTGGTTTGTTCTGCACAAATCTTGGCACACAACACTATTTGATATATATTATTGTGTTGAAGTGGTTAGAATTGTAAATCATAGACGTATGCTAGAAATTACGTGCTAAGGTGCGATTTTATGCGTTTTTGAGCTTTTTTGGCACTTTAACGCATAAAGTAGCTCAAACTTGGTTTGTTCTGCACGAATCTTGGCACACAACACTATTTGGTTTATATTTTTGTGTTGAAGTAGTTAGAATTATAAATCATAGTCATATGGTAGAACTTAAGTGTTAAGTTGCGATTTTATGCGTTTTAAGCTTTTTTGGCACTTTGAGCATAAAGTAGCTCAAACTTGGTTTGTTTTGCACGAAAATTGGCACAGAACACTATTTGGTATATATTATTGTGTTGAAGTGGTTAAAATTGAAAATCTTAGTCATATGCTAGAAATTACATGTTAAGTTGCGATTTTATGCGTTTTAAAGCTTTTTTGGCACTTTCACGCATAAAGTAGCTTAAATTTGGTTTATTTTGCACGAATCTTGGCACACAAGACTATTTGGTATATATTATTGTGTTGACGTGGTTACAATTGAAAATCATAGTTATATGATAGAAATTACGTGTTAAGTTTCGATTTTATGCGTTTATAAGCTATTTTGGCACTTTCACGCGTAAAGTCGCTCAAACTTGGTTTGTTCTGCACAAATCTTGGCACACAACACTATTTGATATATATTATTGTGTTGAAGTGGTAAGAATTGTAAATCATAGTCATATGCTAGAAATTACGTGCTAAGTTGCGATTTTATGCGTTTTTAAGCTTTTTTTCGCACTTTCACGATAAAGTAGCTCCAACTTGGTATGTTTTGCACGAAACTTGGCACACAACACTATTTGGTTTATATTATTGTATTGAAGTGGTTAGAATTATAAATCATAGTCAGATGCTAGAAATTAAGTGTTAAGTTGTGATTTTATGAGTTTTAAGCGTTTTTGGCACTTTGCGCATAATGTAGCTCAAACTTGGTTTGTTTTGCACGAAACTTGGCACACAACACTATTTGGTATATATTCTTGTGTTGAAATGGTTAGAATTGAAAATCATAGTCATATGCTAGAAATTACGCGTTAAGTTGCCATTTGATGCGTTTTTTTGCTTTTTTGGCACTTTCGCACATAATGTAGCTCAAATTTGGTTTGTTTTACACGAAACTGGGCACAAAACACTATTTTGTATATATTATTGTGTTGAAGTGGTTAGAATCAAAAATCATAGTCATATACCAGAAATTACGTGGTCAGTTGCGATTTTATGCGCTTTTAAGCTTTTTTAGCTTTTTCGCGCATGAAGTAGCTCAAAGTTGGTTTGTTTTCCACGAAATATGGCACACAACACTATTTGGTATATATTATTATGTTGAAGTGGTTAGAATTGAAAGTCGTAGTCATATACTAGAAATTACGTGGTAAGTTGCGATTTTATGCGTTTTTAAGCTTTTTTGGCTCTTTCGCGCATAAAGTAGCTCAAACTTGGTTGGTTTTGCACGAAACATGGCACACAACACTATTTGGTATATATTATTGTGTTGAACTGGTTTGAATTGTAAATCATAGTATTATGCTAGAAATTACGTGTCATGTACGGATTTTATGCGTTTATAAACATTTTGGCACTTTCATTCATAAAGTAGCTCAAACTTTATGTATGTTGCATGAAACTTGGCACACAACACTATTTAATATATAATATTTTGTTGCAGTGGTTAGAATTGAAAATCATAGTCATATGCAAGAAATTACGTGTTAAGTTGCGATTTTATGCGTTTTTTAGCTTTTTTGGCACATTCGCGCATAAAGTAGCTCAAACTTGGTTAGTTTTGCACGAAACTTGGCACAGAACACTATTTGGTATATATTATTGTGTTGAAGTGGTTAGAATTGAAAATCTTAGTCATATGCTAGAAATTACGTGTTAAGTTGCGTTTTTAAGCTTTTTTGACACTTTCACGCATAAAGTAGCTCATATTTGGTTTATTTTGCACAAATCATGGCACACAACACTATTTGGTATATATTATTGTGTTGACGTGGTTACAATTGAAAATCATAGTCATATGATAGAAATTACGTGTTAAGTTTCGATTTTATGCGTTTTTAAGCTATTTTGGCACTTTCACGCATAAGGTAGCTCAAACTTGGTTTGTTCTGCACAAATCTTGGCACACAACACTATTTGATATATATTATTGTGTTGAAGTGGTTAGAATTGTAAATCATAGACGTATGCTAGAAATTACGTGCTAAGGTGCGATTTTATGCGTTTTTGAGCTTTTTTGGCACTTTAACGCATAAAGTAGCTCAAACTTGGTTTGTTCTGCACGAATCTTGGCACACAACACTATTTGGTTTATATTTTTGTGTTGAAGTAGTTAGAATTATAAATCATAGTCATATGGTAGAACTTAAGTGTTAAGTTGCGATTTTATGCGTTTTAAGCTTTTTTGGCACTTTGAGCATAAAGTAGCTCAAACTTGGTTTGTTTTGCACGAAAATTGGCACAGAACACTATTTGGTATATATTATTGTGTTGAAGTGGTTAAAATTGAAAATCTTAGTCATATGCTAGAAATTACATGTTAAGTTGCGATTTTATGCGTTTTAAAGCTTTTTTGGCACTTTCACGCATAAAGTAGCTCAAATTTGGTTTATTTTGCACGAATCTTGGCACACAACACTATTTGGTATATATTATTGTGTTGACGTGGTTACAATTGAAAATCATAGTTATATGATAGAAATTACGTGTTAAGTTTTGATTTTATGCGTTTATAAGCTATTTTGGCACTTTCACGCATAAAGTCGTTCAAACTTGGTTTGTTCTGCACAAATCTTGGCACACAACACTATTTGATATATATTATTGTGTTGAAGTGGTAAGAATTGTAAATCATAGTCATATGCTAGAAATTACGTGCTAAGTTGCAATTTTATGCGTTTTTAAGCTTTTTTCGCACTTTCACGATAAAGTAGCTCCAACTTGGTATGTTCTGCACGAAACTTGGCACACAACACTATTTGGTTTATATTATTGTGTTGAAGTGGTTAGAATTATAAATCATAGTCAGATGCTAGAAATTAAGTGTTAAGTTGTGATTTTATGAGTTTTAAGCGTTTTTGGCACTTTGCGCATAATGTAGCTCAAACTTGGTTTGTTTTGCACGAAACTTGGCACACAACACTATTTGGTATATATTATTGTGTTGAAATGGTTAGAATTGAAAATCATAGTCATATGCTAGAAATTACGCGTTAAGTTGCCATTTGATGCGTTTTTTTTGCTTTTTTTGGCACTTTCGCACATAATGTAGCTCAAATTTGGTTTGTTTTGCACGAAACTGGGCACAAAACACTATTTTGTATATATTATTGTGTTGAAGTGGTTAGAATCAAAAATCATAGTCATATACCAGAAATTACGTGGTCAGTTGCGATTTTATGCGCTTTTAAGCTTTTTTAGCTCTTTCGCGCATGAAGTAGCTCAAAGTTGGTTTGTTTTCCACGAAATATGGCACACAACACTATTTGGTATATATTATTATGTTGAAGTGGTTAGAATTGAAAATCGTAGTCATATACTAGAAATTACGTGGTAAGTTGCGATTTTATGCGTTTTTAAGCTTTTTTGGCTCTTTCGCGCATAAAGTAGCTCAAACTTGGTTGGTTTTGCACGAAACATGGCACACAACACTATTTGGTATATATTATTGTGTTGAACTGGTTTGAATTGTAAATCATAGTATTATGCTAGAAATTACGTGTCATGTACGGATTTTATGCGTTTATAAACATTTTGGCACTTTCATTCATAAAGTAGCTCAAACTTTGTGTATGTTGCATGAAACTTGGCACACAACACTATTTAATATATAATATTTTGTTGAAGTGGTTAGAATTGAAAATCATAGTCATATGCAAGAAATTACATGTTAAGTTGCGATTTTATGCGTTTTTTAGCTTTTTTGGCACATTCGCGCATAAAGTAGCTCAAACTTGGTTAGTTTTGCACGAAACTTGGCACAGAACACTATTTGGTATATATTATTGTGTTGAAGTGGTTAGAATTGAAAATCTTAGTCATATGCTAGAAATTACGTGTTAAGTTGCGTTTTTAAGCTTTTTTGACACTTTCACGCATAAAGTAGCTCATATTTGGTTTATTTTGCACAAATCATGGCACACAACACTATTTGGTATATATTATTGTGTTGACGTGGTTACAATTGAAAATCATAGTCATATGATAGAAATTACGTGTTAAGTTTCGATTTTATGCGTTTTTAAGCTATTTTGGCACTTTCACGCATAAGGTAGCTCAAACTTGGTTTGTTCTGCACAAATCTTGGCACACAACACTATTTGATATATATTATTGTGTTGAAGTGGTTAGAATTGTAAATCATAGACGTATGCTAGAAATTACGTGCTAAGGTGCGATTTTATGCGTTTTTGAGCTTTTTTGGCACTTTAACGCATAAAGTAGCTCAAACTTGGTTTGTTCTGCACGAATCTTGGCACACAACACTATTTGGTATATATTATTGTGTTGAAGTGCTTAGAATTGAAAATCATAGTAATATGATAGGACTTACGTGTTTAGTTGCGATTTTATGCGTTTTTAAGCTTTTTTGGCACTTTCGCGCATTAAGTAGCTTAAACTTGGTTTGTTTTTCACGAAACTTGGCGCACAAAACTATTGGGCATATATTATTGTGTTGAAGTGTTTAGAATTAAAAATCATAGTCATGTGCTAGAAATTACGTGTTAAGTTGCGATTTTATTCGTTTTTAATCGTTTTCGGTACTTTCGCACATAAAGTAGCTCAAACGTGGTTCGTTCTGCACGAATCTCGGCACACAACACTATTTGGTATATATTATAATATTGAAGTGGTTAGAATTTAAAATCATAGTCATGTGCTATAAATTACGTGTTAAGTTGCGATTTTATGCATTTTTAAGCTTTTTTGGCACTTTTACGCATAAAGTAGCTCAAACTTGGTTTGTTATACGAATCTTGGCACACAACACTATATTGGTATATATTTCTGTGTTAAAGTGGTTGGAATTGTAAATTATAGTTATATGCTAAAAATTACGTGTTAAGTTGTGATTTTATGCGTTTTTAAGCTTTTTTGCCATTTTCACGCATAAAGTAGCTCAAACTTGGTTTGTTTTGCACGAATCTTTGCACACAACACTATTTAGTATATATTATTGTGTTGAACTGGTTAGAATTGTAAATCATAGACATATGCTAGAAATTACGTGTTATGTATGGATTTTATGAGTTTTTAAACGTTTTTGGCACTTTCATGCATAAACTAGCTCAAACTTGGTGTATTTTGCACAAAACATGGCACACAACACTATTTAATATATATTATTTTGTTGAACTAGTTAGAATTGAAAATCATAGTCATATGCTAAAAATTACGTGTTAAGTTGCGATTGTATGCGTTTTTAAGCTTTTTTGCCACTTTCGCACATAAAGTAGCCCAAACTTGGTTTATTTTGCACGAATATTGGCATTCAACACTATTTGGTATATATTATTGTGTTCAAGTGGTTAGAATTGTAAATCATAGTCAAATGCTAGAAATTAAGTGTTAAGTTGCGGTTTTAGGCGTTTTTAATCTTTTTCGGCGCTTTCACGCATAAAGTAGCTCAAACTTGGTTTGTTTTGCACGAAAATTGGCACAGAACACTATTTGGTATATATTATTGTGTTGAAGTGGTTAAAATTGAAAATCTTAGTCATATGCTAGAAATTACATGTTAAGTTGCGATTTTATGCGTTTTAAAGCTTTTTTGGCACTTTCACGCATAAAGTAGCTCAAATTTGGTTTATTTTGCACGAATCTTGGCACACAAGACTATTTGGTATGTATTATTGTTTTGACGTGGTTGCAATTGAAAATCATAGTTATATGATAGAAATTACGTGTTAAGTTTCGATTTTATGCGTTTATAAGCTATTTTGGCACTTTCACGCATAAAGTCGCTCAAACTTGGTTTGTTCTGCACGAATCTTGGCACACAACACTATTTGATATATATAGTATTGTGTTGAAGTGGTAAGAATTGTAAATCATAGTCATATGCTAGAAATTACGTGCTAAGTTGCGATTTTATGCGTTTTTATGCTTTTTTGGCACTTTCACGCATAAAGTAGCTCAAACTTGGTATGTTCTGCACGAATCTTGGCACACAACACTATTTGGTTTATATTATTGTGTTGAAGTGTTTAGAATTATAAATCATAGTCAGATGCTAGAAATTAAGTGTTAAGTTGCGATTTTATGAGTTTTAAGCGTTTTTGGCACTTTGTGCATAATGTAGCTCAAACTTGGTTTGTTTTGCACGAAACTTGGCACACAACACTATTTGGTATATATTATTGTGTTGAAATGGTTAGAATTGAAAATCATAGTCATGTTCTAGAAATTACGCGTTAAGTTACGATTTGATGCGTTTTTTTTGCTTTTTAGGCACTTTCGCACATAATGTAGCTCAAGTTTGGTTTGTTTTGCACGAAACTGGGCACATAACACTATTTGGTATATATTATTGTGTTGAAATGGTTAGAATCAAAAATCATAGTCAGATATCAGAAATTACGTGGTCAGTTGCGATTTTATGCGCTTTTAAGCTTTTTTGGCTCTTTCGCGAATAAAGTAGCTCAAAGTTGGTTTGTTTTGCACGAAATATGGCACACAACACTATTTGGTATATATTATTATGTTGAAGTGGTTAGAATTGAAAATGATAGTCATATGATAGAAATTACGTTTTTTGTTGCGATTTTATGCATTTTGAAGCTTTTTTGGCAATTTCGCGCATAAAGTAGCTAAACTTGGTTTGTTTTGCACGAAACTTGGCACAAAAAACTATTGGGCATTTATTATTGTGTTGAAGTGGTTAGAAATGAAAATCATAGTCATGTGCTAGAAAATACGTGTTAAGTTGCAATTTTATGGGTTTTTAAGCTTTTTTGGCACTTTCACGCAAAAAGTAGCTCAAACTTGGTTTGTTCTGCACGAATCTTGGCACACAACACTATTTGATATATATTATTGTGTTGAAGTGGTTAGAATTGTAAATCATAGTCATATGCTATAAATTACGTGCTAAGTTTAGATTTGATGCGTTTTTATGCTTTTTTTGGCACTTTCAGGCATAAAGTAGCTCAAACTTGGTTTGTTTTGCACGAATCTTGGCACACAACACTATTTGGTTTATATTATTGTGTTGAAGTAGTTAGAATTATAAATCATAGTCATATGCTAGAACTTAAGTGTTAAGTTGCGATTTTATGCGTTTTAAGCTTTTTTGGCACTTTGCGCAAAAAGTAGCTAAAACTTGGTTTATTTTGCACGAAAATTGGCACACAACACTATTTGGTATATATTATTGTGTTGAAGTGGTTAAAATTGAAAATCTTAGTCATATGCTAGAACTTACATGTTAAGTTTCGATTTTATGCGTTTTAAAGCTTTTTTGGCACTTTCACGCATAAAGTAGCTCAAATTTGGTTTATTTTGCACGAATCTTGGCATACAAGACTATTTGGTATATATTATTGTGTTGACGTGGTTACAATTGAAAATCATAGTTATATGATAGAGATTACGTGTTAAGTTTCGATTTTATGCGTTTATAAGCTATTTTGGCACTTTCACGCATAAAGTCGCTCAAACTTGGTATGTTCTGCACGAATCTTGGCACACAACACTATTTGGTTTATATTATTGTGTTGAAGTGGTTAGAATTATAAATCATAGTCAGATGCTAGAATCTAAGTGTTAAATTGCGATTTTATGAGTTTTAAGCGTTTTTTGCACTTTGCGCATAATGTAGCTAAAACTTGGTTTGTTTTGAACGAAACTTGGCACACAACACTATTTGCTATATATATTATTGTGTTGAAATGGTTAGAATTGAAAATCATAGTCATATGCTAGAAATTAGGCGTTAAGTTGCGATTTGATGCGTTTTTTTTGCTTTTTTGGCACTTTCGCACATAATGTAGCTCAAATTTGGTTTGTTTTGCACGAAACTGGGCACACAACACTATTTGGTATATATTTTTGTGTTGAAGTGGTTAGAATCAAAAATCATAGTCATATACCAGAAATTACGTGGTCAGTTGCGATTTTATGCGCTTTTAAGCCTTTTTGGCTCTTTCGCGCATAAAATAGCTCAAAGTTGGTTTGTTTTGCACAAAATATGGCACACAACACTATTTGGTATATATTATTATGTGGAAGTGGTTAGAATTGAAAATGATAGTCATATGATAGAAATTACGTTTTTTGTTGCGATTTTATGCGTTTTTAAGCTTTTTTGGCACTTTCGCGCATAAAGTAGCTAAACTTGGTTTGTTTTGCACGAAACTTGGCACAAAAAACTATTGGGCATTTATTATTGTGTTGAAGTGGTTAGAATTGAAAATCATAGTCATGTGCTAAAAAATACGTGTTAAGTTGCGATTTTATGCGTTTTTAAGCTTTTTTGGCACTTTCACGCATAAAGTAGCTCAAACTTGGTTTGTTCTGCACGAATCTTTGCACACAACACTATTTGATATATATTATTGTGTCGAAGTGGTTAGAATTGTAAATCATAGTCATATGCTATAAATTACGTGCTAAGTTGAGATTTTATGCGTTTTAATGCTTTTTTGGCACTTTCAGGCATAAAGTAGCTCAAACTTGGTTTGTTTTGCACGAATCTTGGCACACAACACTATTTGGTTTATATTATTGTGTTGAAGTAGTTAGAATTATAAATCATAGTCATATGCTAGAACTTAAGTGTTAAGTTACGATTTTATGCGTTTTAAGCTTTTTTGGCACTTTGCGCAAAAAGTAGCTCAAACTTGGTTTGTTTTGCACGAAACTTGGCACACAACACTGTTTGGTATATATTATTGTGTTGAAGCGGTTAGAATTGAAAATCCTAGTCATATACTAGAAATTACGTGGTAAGTTGCGATTTTATGCGTTTTTAAGCTTTTTTGGCTCTTTCGCGCATAAAGTAGCTCAAACTTGGTTTGTTTTGCACGAAACATGGCACACAACACTATTTGGTATATATTATTTTTTTGAATTAGTTAGAATTGAAAATCATAGTCATATGCTAGAAATTACGTGTTAAATTGCGATTTTATGCGTTTTTAAGCTTTTTTGCCACTTTCGCGCATAAAGTAGCTGAAACTTGGTTTATTTTGCACGAATATTGGCATTCAACACTATTTGGTATATATTATTGTGTTCAAGTGGTTAGAATTGTAAATCATAGTCAAATGCTAGAAATTAAGTGCTAAGTTGCATTTTTAGGCGTTTTTAAGCTTTTTCGGCGCTTTCGCGCATAAAGTAGCTCAAACTTGGTTTGTTTTGCACGAAAATTGGCACAGAACACTATTTGGTATATATTATTGTGTTGAAGTGGTTAAAATTGAAAATTTTAGTCATATGCTAGAAATTACATGTTAAGTTGCGATTTTATGCGTTTTAAAGCTTTTTTGGCACTTCAAGCATAAAGTAGCTCAAATTTGGTTTATTTTGCACGAATCTTGGCACACAAGACTATTTGGTATATATTATTGTGTAGACGTGGTTACAATTGAAAATCATAGTTATATGATAGATATTACGTGTTAAGATTCGATTTTATGCATTTATAAGCTATTTTGGCACTTTCACGCATAAAGTCGCTCAAACTTTGTTTGTTCTGCACGAATCTTGGCACACAACACTATTTGATAGATATTATTGTGTTGAAGTGGTAAGAATTGTAAATCATAGTCATATGCTAGAAATTACGTGCTAAGTTGCGATTTTATGCGTTTTTATGCTTTTTTGGCACTTTCACGCATAAAGTAGCTCAAACTTGGTATGTTCTGCACGAATCTTGGCACACAACACTATTTGGTTTATATTATTGTGTTGAAGTGGTTAGAATTATAAATCATAGTCAGATGCTAGAAATTAAGTGTTAAGTTGTGATTTTATGAGTTTTAAGCGTTTTTGGCACTTTGCGCATAATGTAGCTCAAACTTGGTTTGTTTTGCACGAAACTTGGCACACAACACTATTTTGTATATATTATTGTGTTGAAATGGTTAGAATTGAAAATCATAGTCATGTTCTAGAAATTACGCGTTAAGTTACGATTTAATGCGTTTTTTTTGCTTTTTAGGCACTTTCGCACATAATGTAGCTCAAGTTTGGTTTGTTTTGCACGAAACTGGGCACATAACACTATTTGGTATATATTATTGTGTTGAAATGGTTAGAATCAAAAATCATAGTCAGATATCAGAAATTACGTGGTCAGTTGCGATTTTATGCGCTTTTAAGCTTTTTTGGCTCTTTCGCGAATAAAGTAGCTCAAAGTTCGTTTGTTTTGCACGAAATATTGCACACAACACTATTTGGTATATATTATTATGTCGAAGTGGTTAGAATTGAAAATGATAGTCATATGATAGAAATTACGTTTTTTGTTGCGATTTTATGCATTTTGAAGCTTTTTTGGCAATTTCGCGCATAAAGTAGCTAAACTTGGTTTGTTTTGCACGAAACTTGGCACAAAAAACTATTGGGCATTTATTATTGTGTTGAAGTGGTTAGAAATGAAAATCATAGTCATGTGCTAGAAAATACGTGTTAAGTTGCAATTTTATGGGTTTTTAAGCTTTTTTGGCACTTTCACGCAAAAAGTAGCTCAAACTTGGTTTGTTCTGCACGAATCTTGGCACACAACACTATTTGATATATATTATTGTGTTGAAGTGGTTAGAATTGTAAATCATAGTCATATGCTATAAATTACGTGCTAAGTTTAGATTTGATGCGTTTTTATGCTTTTTTTGGCACTTTCAGGCATAAAGTAGCTCAAACTTGGTTTGTTTTGCACGAATCTTGGCACACAACACTATTTGGTATATATTATTGTGTTGAAGTAGTTAGAATTATAAATCATAGTCATATGCTAGAACTTAAGTGTTAAGTTGCGATTTTATGCGTTTTAAGCTTTTTTGGCACTTTGCGCAAAAAGTAGCTAAAACTTGGTTTATTTTGCACGAAAATTGGCACACAACACTATTTGGTATATATTATTGTGTTGAAGTGGTTAAAATTGAAAATCTTAGTCATATGCTAGAACTTACATGTTAAGTTTCGATTTTATGCGTTTTAAAGCTTTTTTGGCACTTTCACGCATAAAGTAGCTCAAATTTGGTTTATTTTGCACGAATCTTGGCATACAAGACTATTTGGTATATATTATTGTGTTGACGTGGTTACAATTGAAAATCATAGTTATATGATAGAAATTACGTGTTAAGTTTCTATTTTATGCGTTTATAAGCTATTTTGGCACTTTCACGCATAAAGTCGCTCAAACTTGGTATGTTCTGCACGAATCTTCGCACACAACACTATTTGGTTTATATTATTGTGTTGAAGTGGTTAGAATTATAAATCATAGTCAGATGCTAGAAATTAAGTGTTAAATTGCGATTTTATGAGTTTTAAGCGTTTTTTGCACTTTGCGCATAATGTAGCTAAAACTTGGTTTGTTTTGAACGAAACTTGGCACACAACACTATTTGCTATATATATTATTGTGTTGAAATGGTTAGAATTGAAAATCATAGTCATATGCTAGAAATTAGGCGTTAAGTTGCAATTTGATGCGTTTTTTTGCTTTTTTGGCACTTTCGCACATAATGTAGCTCAAATTTGGTTTGTTTTGCACGAAACTGGGCACACAACACTATTTGGTATATATTTTTGTGTTGAAGTGGTTAGAATCAAAAATCATAGTCATATACCAGAAATTACGTGGTCAGTTGCGATTTTATGCGCTTTTAAGCCTTTTTGGCTCTTTCGCGCATAAAATAGCTCAAAGTTGGTTTGTTTTGCACAAAATATGGCACACAACACTATTTGGTATATATTATTATGTGGAAGTGGTTAGAATTGAAAATGATAGTCATATGATAGAAATTACGTTTTTTGTTGCGATTTTATGCGTTTTTAAGCTTTTTGGGCACTTTCGCGCATAAAGTAGCTAAACTTGGTTTGTTTTGCACGAAACTTGGCACAAAAAACTATTGGGCATTTATTATTGTGTTGAAGTGGTTAGAATTGAAAATCATAGTCATGTGCTAAAAAATACGTGTTAAGTTGCGATTTTATGCGTTTTTAAGCTTTTTTGGCACTTTCACGCATAAAGTAGCTCAAACTTGGTTTGTTCTGCACGAATCTTTGCACACAACACTATTTGATATATATTATTGTGTCGAAGTGGTTAGAATTGTAAATCATAGTCATATGCTATAAATTACGTGCTAAGTTGAGATTTTATGCGTTTTAATGCTTTTTTGGCACTTTCAGGCATAAAGTAGCTCAAACTTGGTTTGTTTTGCACGAATCTTGGCACACAACACTATTTGGTTTATATTATTGTGTTGAAGTAGTTAGAATTATAAATCATAGTCATATGCTAGAACTTAAGTGTTAAGTTACGATTTTATGCGTTTTAAGCTTTTTTGGCACTTTGCGCAAAAAGTAGCTCAAACTTGGTTTGTTTTGCACGAAACTTGGCACACAACACTGTTTGGTATATATTATTGTGTTGAAGCGGTTAGAATTGAAAATCCTAGTCATATACTGGAAATTACGTGGTAAGTTGCGATTTTATGCGTTTTTAAGCTTTTTTGGCTCTTTCGCGCATAAAGTAGCTCAAACTTGGTTTGTTTTGCACGAAACATGGCACACAACACTATTTGGTATATATTATTTTTTTGAATTAGTTAGAATTGAAAATCATAGTCATATGCTAGAAATTACGTGTTAAATTGCGATTTTATGCGTTTTTAAGCTTTTTTGCCACTTTCGCGCATAAAGTAGCTGAAACTTGGTTTATTTTGCACGAATATTGGCATTCAACACTATTTGGTATATATTATTGTGTTCAAGTGGTTAGAATTGTAAATCATAGTCAAATGCTAGAAATTAAGTGCTAAGTTGCATTTTTAGGCGTTTTTAAGCTTTTTCGGAGCTTTCGCGCATAAAGTAGCTCAAACTTGGTTTGGTTTGTACGAAAATTGGCACAGAACACTATTTGGTATATATTATTGTGTTGAAGTGGTTAAAATTGAAAATTTTAGTCATATGCTAGAAATTACATGTTAAGTTGCGATTTTATGCGTTTTAAAGCTTTTTTGGCACTTCAAGCATAAAGTAGCTCAAATTTGGTTTATTTTGCACGAATCTTGGCACACAAGACTATTTGGTATATATTATTGTGTTGACGTGGTTACAATTGAAAATCATAGTTATATGATAGACATTACGTGTTAAGATTCGATTTTATGCATTTATAAGCTATTTTGGCACTTTCACGCATAAAGTCGCTCAAACTTTGTTTGTTCTGCACGAATCTTGGCACACAACACTATTTGATAGATATTATTGTGTTGAAGTGGTAAGAATTGTAAATCATAGTCATATGCTAGAAATTACGTGCTAAGTTGCGATTTTATGCGTTTTTATGCTTTTTTCGCACTTTCACGCATAAAGTAGCTCAAACTTGGTATGTTCTGCACGAATCTTGGCACACAACACTATTTGGTTTATATTATTGTGTTGAAGTGGTTAGAATTATAAATCATAGTCAGATGCTAGAAATTAAGTGTTAAGTTGTGATTTTATGAGTTTTAAGCGTTTTTGGCACTTTGCGCATAATGTAGCTCAAACTTGGTTTGTTTTGCACGAAACTTGGCACACAACACTATTTGGTATATATTGTTGTGTTGAAATGGTTAGAATTGAAAATCATAGTCATATGCTTGAAATTACACGTTAAGTTGCCATTTGATGCGTTTTTTTTGCTTTTTTGGCACATTCGCACATAATGTCGCTCAAATTTGGTTTGTTTTGCACGAAACTGGGCACAAAAAACTATTTTGTATATATTATTGTGTTGAAGTGGTTAGAATCAAAAATCATAGTCATATACCAGAAATTACGTGGTCAGTTGCGATTTTATGCGCTTTTATGCTTTTTTGGCTCTTTCGCGCATAAAGTAGCTCAAACTTTGTGTATTTTGCATGAAACTTGGCACACAACACTATTTAATATATAATATTTTGTTGAAGTGGTTAGAATTGAAAATCGTAGTCATATGCTAGAAATTACGTGTTAAGTTGCGATTTTATGCGTTTTTAAGCTTTTTTGGCTCTTTCGCGCATAAAGTAGCTCAAACTTGGTTAGTTTTGCACGAAACATGGCACACAACACTATTTGGTATATATTATTGTGTTGAACTGGTTTGAATTGTAAATCATAGTATTATGCTAGAAATTACGTGTTAAGTTGCGATTTTATGCGATTTTAAGCTTTTTTGACACTTTCACGCATAAAGTAGCTCATATTTGGTTTATTTTGCACGAATCATGGCACACAACACTATTTGGTATATATTATTGTGTTGACGTGGTTACAATTGAAAATCATAGTCATATGATAGAAATTACGTGTTAAGTTTCGATTTTATGCGTTTTTGAGCTTTTTTGGCACTTTCACGCATAAAGTAGCTCAAACTTAGTTTGTTCTGCACGAATCTTGGCAAACAACACTATTTGATTTATATTATTGTGTTGAAGTAGTTAGAATTATAAATCATAGTCATATGGTAGAACTTAGGTGTTAAGTTGCGATTTTATGCGTTTTAATCATTTTTGGCACTTTGCGCATAAAGTAGCTCAGACTTGGTTTGTTTTGCACGAAACTTGGCACACAACACTGTTTGGTATATACTATTGTGTTGAAGTGGTTAGAATTGAAAATCATAGTCATATACTAGAATTTACGAGGTAAGTTGCGACTTTATGCGTTTTAAAGCTTTTTTGTATCTTTCGCGCATAAAGAAGCTCAAACTTGGTTTGTTTTGCACGAAACATGGCACACAACACTATTTGGTATATATTATTGTGTGGAAGTGGTTAGAATTGAAAATCATAGTCATATGATAGGAATTACGTGTTTAGATGTGATTTTATGCGTTTTTAAGCTTTTTTTGCACTTTCGCGCATAAAGTAGCTTCAACTTGGTTTGTTTTTCACGAAACTTGGCGCACAAAACTATTGGGCATATATTATTGTGTTGAAGTGTTTAGAATTGAAAATCATAGTCATGTGCTAGAAATTACGTGTTAAGTTGCGATTTTATTCGTTTTTGATCTTTTTCGGTACTTTCGCACATAAAGTAGCTCAAACTTGGTTCGTTCTGCACGAATCTCGGCACACAACACTATTTGGTATATATTATAATATTGAAGTGGTTAGAATTTAAAATCATAGTCATGTGCTAGAAATTACGTGTTAAGTTGCGATTTTATGCGTTTTTAAGCTTTTTTGCCATTTTCATGCATAAAGTAGCTCAAACTTGGTTTGTTTTGCACGAATCTTTGCACACAACACTATTTAGTATATATTATTGTGTTGAACTGGTTAGAATTGTAAATCATAGACATATGCTAGAAATTACGTGTTATGTATGGATTTTATGATTTTTTAAACTTTTTTGGCACTTTCATGCATAAAGTAGCTCAAACTTGGTGTATTTTTCACGAAACATGGCACACAACACTATTTAATATATATTATTTTGTTGAACTAGTTAGAATTGAAAATCATAGTCATATGCTAAAAATTACGTGTTAAATTGCGATTTTATGCGTTTTTAAGCTTTTTTGCCACTTTCGCGCATAAAGTAGCTCAAACTTGGTTTATTTTGCACGAATATTGGCATTCAACACTATTTGGTATATATTATTGTGTTCAAGTGGTTAGAATTGTAAATCATAGTCAAATGCTAGAAATTAAGTGCTAAGTTAAATTTTTAGGCGTTTTTAAGCTTTTTCGGCGCTTTCGCGCATAAAGTAGCTCAAACTTGGTTTGTTTTGCACGAAAATTGGCACAGCACACTATTTGGTATATATTATTGTGTTGAAGTGGTTAAAATTGAAAATCTTAGTCATATGCTAGAAATTACATGTTAAGTTGCGATTTTATGCGTTTTAAAGCTTTTTTGGCACTTTCAAGCATAAAGTAGCTCAAATTTGGTTTATTTTGCAAGAATCTTGGCACACAAGACTATTTGGTATATATTATTGTGTTGACGTGGTTACAATTGAAAATCATAGTTATATGATAGATATTACGTGTTAAGTTTCGATTTTATGCGTTTATAAGCTATTTTGGCACTTTCACGCATAAAGTCGCTCAAACTTGGTTTGTTCTGCACGAATCTTGGCACACAACACTATTTGATATATATTATTGTGTTGAAGTGGTAAGAATTGTAAATCATAGTCATATGCTAGAAATTACGTGCTAAGTTGCGATTTTATGCGTTTTTAAGCTTTTTTTCACGCATAAAATAGCTCAAACTTTGGTATGTTCTGCACGAATCTTGGCACACAACACTATTTTGGTTTATATTAATGTGTTGAAGTGGTTAGAATTATAAATCATTGTCAGATGCTAGAAATTAAGTGTTAAGTTGTGATTTTATGAGTTTTAAGCGCTTTTGGCACTTTGCGCATAATGTAGCTCAAACTTGGTTTGTTTTGCACGAAACTTGGCACACAACATTATTTGGTATATATTATTGTGTTGAAATGGTTAGAATTGAAAATCATAGTCATGAAATTACGCGTTAAGTTGCCATTTGATGCGTTTTTTTGCTTTTTTTGGCACTTTCGCACATAATGTCGCTCAAATTTGGTTTGTTTTGCACGAAACTGGGCACAAAACACTATTTTGTATATATTATTGTGTTGAAGTGGTTAGAATCAAAAAACATAGTCATATACCAGAAATTACGTGGTCAGTTGCGATTTTATGCGCTTTTAAGCTTTTTTGGCTCTTTCGCGCATAAAGTAGCTCAAAGTTGGTTTGTTTTTGCACGAAATATGGCACACAACACTATTTGGTATATATTATTATGTAGAAGTGGTTAGAATTGAAAATCGTAGACATATACTAGAAATTACGTGGTAAGTTGCGATTTTATGCGTTTTTAAGCTTTTTTGGCTCTTTCGCGCATAAAGTAGCTCAAACTTGGTTTGTTTTGCACGAAACATGGCACACAACACTATTTGGTATATATTATTGTGTTGAACTGGTTTGAATTGTAAATCATAGCATTATGCTAGAAATTACGTGTCATGTACGGATTTTATGCGTTTATAAACATTTTGGCACTTTCGCGCACAATGTAGCTCAAACTTGGTTAGTTTTTCACGAAACTTGGCACAGAACACTATTTGGTATATATTATTGTGTTGAAGTGGTTAGAATTGAAAATCTTTGTCATATGCTAGAAATTACGTGTTAAGTTGCGATTTTATGCGATTTTAAGCTTTTTTGACACTTTCACGCATAAAGTAGCTCATATTTGGTTTATTTTGCACGAATCATGGCACACAACACTATTTGGTATATATTATTGTGTTGACGTGGTTACAATTGAAAATCATAGTCCTATGATAGAAATTACGTGTTATGTTTCGATTTTATGCGTTTTTAAGCTATTTTGGCACTTTCACGCATAAGGTAGCTCAAACTTGGTTTGTTCTGCACAAATCTTGGCACACAACACTATTTGATATATATTATTGTGTTGAAGTGGTTAGAATTGTAAATCATAGACGTATGCTAGAAATTACGTGCTAAGTTGCGATTTTATGCGTTTTTGAGCTTTTTTGGCACTTTCACGCATAAAGTAGCTTAAAGTTGGTTTGTTTTGCACGAAAATTGGCACAGAACACTATTTGGTATATATTATTGTGTTGAAGTGGTTAAAATTGAAAATCTTAGTCATATGCTAGAAATTACATGTTAAGTTGCGATTTTATGCGTTTTAAAGCTTTTTTTGGCACTTTCACGCATAAAGTAGCTCAAATTTGGTTTATTTTGCACGAATCTTGGCACACAAGACTATTTGGTAGGTATTATTGTGTTGACGTGGTTACAATTGAAAATCATAGTTATATGATAGAAATTACGTGTTAAGTTTCGATTTTATGCGTTTATAAGCTATTTTGGCACACCACGCATAAAGTCGCTCAAACTTGGTATGTTCTGCACGAATCTTGGCACACAACACTATTTGGTTTATATTATTGTGTTGAAGTGGTTAGAATTATAAATCATAGTCAGATGCTAGAAATTAAGTGTTAAGTTGTGATTTTATGAGTTTTAAGCGTTTTTGGCACTTTGCGCATAATGTAGCTCAAACTTGGTTTGTTTTGCACGAAACTTGGCACACAACACTATTTGGTATATATTGTTGTGTTGAAATGGTTAGATATGAAAATCATAGTCATATGCTTGAAATTACACGTTAAGTTGCCATTTGATGCGTTTTTTTTGCTTTTTTTGGCACATTCGCACATAATGTCGCTCAAATTTGGTTTGTTTTGCACGAAACTGGGCACAAAAAAACTATTTTGTATATATTATTGTGTTGAAGTGGTTAGAATCAAAAATCATAGTCATATACCAGAAATTACGTGGTCAGTTGCGATTTTATGCGCTTTTATGCTTTTTTGGCTCTTTCGCGCATAAAGTAGCTCAAACTTTGTGTATTTTGCATGAAACTTGGCACACAACACTATTTAATATATAATATTTTGTTGAAGTGGTTAGAATTGAAAAATCGTAGTCATATGCTAGAAATTACGTGTTAAGTTGCGATTTTATGCGTTTTTAAGCTTTTTTGGCTCTTTCGCGCATAAAGTAGCTCAAACTTGGTTAGTTTTGCACGAAACATGGCACACAACACTATTTGGTATATATTATTGTGTTGAACTGGTTTGAATTGTAAATCATAGTATTATGCTAGAAATTACGTGTTAAGTTGCGATTTTATGCGATTTTAAGCTTTTTTGACACTTTCACGCATAAAGTAGCTCATATTTGGTTTATTTTGCACGAATCATGGCACACAACACTATTTGGTATATATTATTGTGTTGACGTGGTTACAATTGAAAATCATAGTCATATGTTAGAAATTACGTGTTAAGTTTCGATTTTATGCGTTTTTAAGCTATTTTGGCACTTTCACGCATAAGGTAGCTCAAACTTGGTTTGTTCTGCACAAATCTTGGCACACAACACTATTTGATATATATTATTGTGTTGAAGTGGTTAGAATTGTAAATCATAGACGTATGCTAGAAATTACGTGCTAAGTTGCGATTTTTATGCGTTTTTGAGCTTTTTTGGCACTTTCACGCATAAAGTAGCTCAAACTTAGTTTGTTCTGCACGAATCTTGGCAAACAACACTATTTGATTTATATTATTGTGTTGAAGTAGTTAGAATTATAAATCATAGTCATATGGTAGAACTTAGGTGTTAAGTTGCGATTTTCTGCGTTTTAATCATTTTTGGCACTTTGCGCATAAAGTAGCTCAGACTTGGTTTGTTTTGCACGAAACTTGGCACACAACACTGTTTGGTATATACTATTGTGTTGAAGTGGTTAGAATTGAAAATCATAGTCATATACTAGAAATTACGAGGTAAGTTGCGATTTTATGCGTTTTAAAGCTTTTTTGTATCTTTCGCGCATAAAGAAGCTCAAACTTGGTTTGTTTTGCACGAAACATGGCACACAACACTATTTGGTATATATTATTGTGTTGAAGTGGTTAGAATTGAAAATCATAGTCATATGATAGGAATTACGTCTTTAGATGTGATTTTATGCGTTTTTAAGCTTTTTTTGCACTTTCGCGCATAAAGTAGCTTCAACTTGGTTTGTTTTTCACGAAACTTGGCGCACAAAACTATTGGGCATATATTATTGTGTTGAAGTGTTTAGAATTGAAAATCATAGTCATGTGCTAGAAATTACGTGTTAAGTTGCGATTTTATTCGTTTTTGATCTTTTTCGGTACTTTCGCACATAAAGTAGCTCAAACTTGGTTCGTTCTGCACGAATCTCGGCACACAACACTATTTGGTATATATTATAATATTGAAGTGGTTAGAATTTAAAATCATAGTCATGTGCTAGAAATTACGTGTTAAGTTGCGATTTTATGCGTTTTTAAGCTTTTTTTGCCATTTTCATGCATAAAGTAGCTCAAACTTGGTTTGTTTTGCACGAATCTTTGCACACAACACTATTTAGTATATATTATTGTGTTGAACTGGTTAGAATTGTAAATCATAGACATATGCTAGAAATTACGTGTTATGTATGGATTTTATGAGTTTTAAAACTTTTTTGGCACTTTCATGCATAAAGTAGCTCAAACTTGGTGTATTTTTCACGAAACATGGCACACAACACTATTTAATATATATTATTTTGTTGAACTAGTTAGAATTGAAAATCATAGTCATATGCTAAAAATTACGTGTTAAATTGCGATTTTATGCGTTTTTAAGCTTTTTTGCCACTTTCGCGCATAAAGTAGCTCAAACTTGGTTTATTTTGCACGAATATTGGCATTCAACACTATTTGGTATATATTATTGTGTTCAAGTGGTTAGAATTGTAAATCATAGTCAAATGCTAGAAATTAAGTGCTAAGTTAAATTTTTAGGCGTTTTTAAGCTTTTTCGGCGCTTTCGCGCATAAAGTAGCTCAAACTTGGTTTGTTTTGCACGAAAATTGGCACAGAACACTATTTGGTATATATTATTGTGTTGAAGTGGTTAAAATTGAAAATCTTAGTCATATGCTAGAAATTACATGTTAATTTGCGATTTTATGCGTTTTAAAGCTTTTTTGGCACTTTCAAGCATAAAGTAGCTCAAATTTGGTTTATTTTGCAAGAATCTTGGCACACAAGACTATTTGGTATATATTATTGTGTTGACGTGGTTACAATTGAAAATCATAGTTATATGATAGATATTACGTGTTAAGTTTCGATTTTATGCGTTTATAAGCTATTTTGGCACTTTCACGCATAAAGTCGCTCAAACTTGGTTTGTTCTGCACGAATCTTGGCACACAACACTATTTGATATATATTATTGTGTTGAAGTGGTAAGAATTGTAAATCATAGTCATATGCTAGAAATTACGTGCTAAGTTGCGATTTTATGCGTTTTTAAGCTTTTTTTCGCACTTTCACGCATAAAATAGCTCAAACTTGGTATGTTCTGCACGAATCTTGGCACACAACACTATTTGGTTTATATTAATGTGTTGAAGTGGTTAGAATTATAAATCATAGTCAGATGCTAGAAATTAAGTGTTAAGTTGTGATTTTATGAGTTTTAAGCGCTTTTGGCACTTTGCGCATAATGTAGCTCAAACTTGGTTTGTTTTGCACGAAACTTGGCACACAACATTATTTGGTATATATTATTGTGTTGAAATGGTTAGAATTGAAAATCATAGTCATGAAATTACGCGTTAAGTTGCCATTTGATGCGTTTTTTTGCTTTTTTGGCACTTTCGCACATAATGTCGCTCAAATTTGGTTTGTTTTGCACGAAACTGGGCACAAAACACTATTTTGTATATATTATTGTGTTGAAGTGGTTAGAATCAAAAATCATAGTCATATACCAGAAATTACGTGGTCAGTTGCGATTTTATGCGCTTTTAAGCTTTTTTGGCTCTTTCGCGCATAAAGTAGCTCAAAGTTGGTTTGTTTTGCACGAAATATGGCACACAACACTATTTGGTATATATTATTATGTAGAAGTGGTTAGAATTGAAAATCGTAGACATATACTAGAAATTACGTGGTAAGTTGCGATTTTATGCGTTTTTAAGCTTTTTTGGCTCTTTCGCGCATAAAGTAGCTCAAACTTGGTTTGTTTTGCACGAAACATGGCACACAACACTATTTGGTATATATTATTGTGTTGAACTGGTTTGAATTGTAAATCATAGCATTATGCTAGAAATTACGTGTCATGTACGGATTTTATGCGTTTATAAACATTTTGGCACTTTCGCGCACAAAGTAGCTCAAACTTGGTTAGTTTTTCACGAAACTTGGCACAGAACACTATTTGGTATATATTATTGTGTTGAAGTGGTTAGAATTGAAAATCTTTGTCATATGCTAGAAATTACGTGTTAAGTTGCGATTTTATGCGATTTTAAGCTTTTTTGACACTTTCACGCATAAAGTAGCTCATATTTGGTTTATTTTGCACGAATCATGGCACACAACACTATTTGGTATATATTATTGTGTTGACGTGGTTACAATTGAAAATCATAGTCCTATGATAGAAATTACGTGTTATGTTTCGATTTTATGCGTTTTTAAGCTATTTTGGCACTTTCACGCATAAGGTAGCTCAAACTTGGTTTGTTCTGCACAAATCTTGGCACACAACACTATTTGATATATATTATTGTGTTGAAGTGGTTAGAATTGTAAATCATAGACGTATGCTAGAAATTACGTGCTAAGTTGCGATTTTATGCGTTTTTGAGCTTTTTTGGCACTTTCACGCATAAAGTAGCTTAAAGTTGGTTTGTTTTGCACGAAAATTGGCACAGAACACTATTTGGTATATATTATTGTGTTGAAGTGGTTAAAATTGAAAATCTTAGTCATATGCTAGAAATTACATGTTAAGTTGCGATTTTATGCGTTTTAAAGCTTTTTTGGCACTTTCACGCATAAAGTAGCTCAAATTTGGTTTATTTTGCACGAATCTTGGCACACAAGACTATTTGGTAGGTATTATTGTGTTGACGTGGTTACAATTGAAAATCATAGTTATATGATAGAAATTACGTGTTAAGTTTCGATTTTATGCGTTTATAAGCTATTTTGGCACTTTCACGCATAAAGTCGCTCAAACTTGGTTTGTTCTGCACGAATCTTGGCACACAACACTATTTGATATATATAGTATTGTGTTGAAGTGGTAAGAATTGTAAATCATAGTCATATGCTAGAAATTACGTGCTAAAACTTGGTATGTTCTGCACGAATCTCGCACACAACACTATTTGGTTTATAGTATTGTGTTGAAGTGTTTAGAATTATAAATCATAGTCAGATGCTAGAAATCAAGTGTTAAGTTGCGATTTTATGAGTTTTAAGCGTTTTTGGCACTTTGCGCATAATGTAGCTCAAACTTGGTTTGTTTTGCACGAAACTTGGCACACAACACTATTTGGTATATATTATTGTGTTGAAATGGTTAGAATTGAAAATCATAGTCATATGCTAGAAATTACGCGTTAAGTTGCGATTTGATGCGTTTTTTTTGCTTTTTTGGCACTTTCGCACATAATGTAGCTCAAATTTGGTTTGTTTTGCACGAAATTGGGCACACAACACTATTTGGTATATATTATTGTGTTGAAGTGGTTAGAATCAAAAATCATAGTCATATACCAGAAATTACGTGGTCAGTTGCGATTTTATGCGCTTTTAAGCTTTTTTGGCTCTTTCGCGCATAAAGTAGCTCAAAGTTGGTTTGTTTTGCACGAAATATGGCACACAACACTATTTGGTATATATTATTATGTTGAAGTGGTTAGAATTGAAAATGATAGTCATATGATAGAAATTACGTTTTTTGTTGCGATTTTATGCGTTTTTAAGCTTTTTTGGCACTTTCGCGCATAAAGTAGCTAAACTTGGTTTGTTTTGCACGAAACTTGGCACAAAAAACTATTGGGCATTTATTATTGTGTTGAAGTGGTTAGAATTTAAAATCATAGTCATGTGCTAGAAAATACGTGTTAAGTTGCAATTTTATGCGTTTTTAAGCTTTTTTGGCACTTTCACGCAAAAAGTAGCTCAAACTTGGTTTGTTCTGCACGGATCTTGGCACACAAAACTATTTGATATATATTATTGTGTTGAAGTTGTTAGAATTGTAAATCATAATCATATGCTATAAATTACGTGCTAAGTTTAGATTTTATGCGTTTTTATGCTTTTTTTGGCACTTTCGGGCATAAAGTAGCTCAAACTTGGTTTGTTTTGCACGAATCTTGGCACACAACACTATTTGGTTTATATTATTGTGTTGAAGTAGTTAGAATTATAAATCATAGTCATATGCTAGAACTTAAGTGTTAAGTTGCGATTTTATGCGTTTTAAGCTTTTTTTGGCACTTTGGGCAAAAAGTAGCTCAAACTTGGTTTGTTTTGCACGAAAATTGGCACACAACACTATTTGGTATATATTATTGTGTTGAAGTGGTTAAAATTGAAAATCTTAGTCATATGCTAGAAATTACATGTTAAGTTGCGATTTTATGCGTTTTAAAGCTTTTTTTGGCACTTTCACGCATAAAGTAGCTCAAATTTGGTTTATTTTGCACGAATCTTGGCACAGAAGACTATTTGGTATATATTATTGTGTTGACGTGGTTACAATTGAAAATCATAGTTATATGATAGAAATTACGTGTTAAGTTTCGATTTTATGCGTTTATAAGCTATTTTGGCACTTTCACGCATAAAGTCGCTCAAACTTGGTTTGTTCTGCATGAATCTTGGTACACAACACTTTTTGATATATATTATTGTGTTGAAGTGGTTAGAATTGTAAATCATAGACGTATGCTAGAAATTACGTGCTAAGTTGCGATTTTATGCGTTTTTGAGCTTTTTTGGCACTTTCACGCATAAAGTAGCTCAAACTTGGTTTGTTCTGCACGAATCTTGGCACACAACACTATTTGGTTTATATTATTGTGTTGAAGTAGTTAGAATTATAAATCATAGTCATATGGTAGAACTTAAGTGTTAAGTTGCGATTTTATGCGTTTTATGCTTTTTTGGAACTTTGCGCATAAAGTAGCTAAAACTTGGTTTGTTTTGCACGAAACTTGGCACACAACACTGTTTGGTATATACTATTGTGTTGAAGTGGTTAGAATTGAAAATCATAGTCATATACTAGAAATTACGAGGTAAGTTGCGATTTTATGCGTTTTTAAGCTTTTTTGGATCTTTCGCGCATAAAGAAGCTCAAACTTGGTTTGTTTTGCACGAAACATTGCACACAACACTATTTGGTATATATTATTGTGTTGAAATGGTTATAATTGAAAATTATAGTCATATCATAGGAATTACGTGTTTAGTTGCGATTTTTTGCGTTTTTAAGCTTTTTTGGCACTTTCGCGCATAAAGTAGCTTAAACTTGGTTTATTTTTCACGAAACTTGGCGCACAAAACTATTGGGCATATATTATTGTGTTGAAGTGTTTAGAATTGAAAATCATAGTCATGTGCTAGAAATTACGTGTTAAGTTGCGATTTTATTCGTTTTTGATCTTTTTCGGTACTTTCGCACATAAAGTAGCTCAAACTTAGTTCGTTCTGCACGAATCTCGGCGCACAATACTATTTGGTATATATTATAATATTGAAGTGGTTAGAATTTAAAATCATAGTCATGTGCTAGAAATTACGTGTTAAGTTGCGATTTTATGCATTTTTAAGCTTTTTTGGCCCTTTCACGCATAAAGTAGCTCAAACTTGGTTTGTTATACGAATCTTGGCACACAACACTATATTGGTATATATTTCTGTGTTAAAGTGGTTGGAATTGTAAATTATAGTTATATGCTAAAAATTACGTGTTAAGTTGCGATTTTATGCGTTTTTAAGCTTTTTTGCCATTTTCACTCATAAAGTAGCTCAAACTTGGTTTGTTTTGCACGAATCTTTGCACACAACACTATTTAGTATATATTATTGTGTTGAACTGGTTAGAATTGTAAATCATAGACATATGCTAGAAATTACGTGTTATGTATGGATTTTAAGAGTTTTTAAACATTTTTGGCACTTTCATGCATAAAGTAGCTCAAACTTGGTGTATTTTGCACAAAACATGGCACACAACACTATTTAATATATATTATTTTGTTGAACTAGTTAGAATTGAAAATCATAGTCATATGCTAAAAATTACGTGTTAAGTTGCGATTGTATGCGTTTTTAAGCTTTTTTTGCCACTTTCGCGCATAAAGTAGCTCAAACTTGGTTTATTTTGCACGAATATTGGCATTCAACACTATTTGGTATATATTATTGTGTTCAAGTGGTTAGAATTGTAAATCATAGTCAAATGCTAGAAATTAAATGTTAAGTTGCGGTTTTAGGCGTTTTTAATCTTTTTCGGCGCTTTCGCGCATAAAGTAGCTCAAACTTGGTTTGTTTTGCACGAAAATTGGCACAGAACACTATTTGGTATATATTATTGTGTTGAAGTGGTTAAAATTGAAAATCTTAGTCATATGCTAGAAATTACATGTTATGTTGCGATTTTATGCGTTTTAAAGCTTTTTTTGGCACTTTCACGCACAAAGTAGCTCAAATTTGGTTTATTTTGCACGAATCTTGGCACACAAGACTATTTGGTATGTATTATTGTGTTGACGTGGTTACAATTGAAAATCATAGTTGTATGATAGAAATTACGTGTTAAGTTTCGATTTTATGCGTTTATAAGCTATTTTGGCACTTTCACGCCTAAAGTCGCTAAAACTTGGTTTGTTCTGCACGAATCTTGGCACACAACACTATTTGATATATATAGTATTGTGTTGAAGTGGTAAGAATTGTAAATCATAGTCATATGCTAGAAATTACGTGCTAAGTCGCGATTTTATGCGTTTTTAAGCTTTTTTGGCACTTTCACGCATAAAGTAGCTCAAACTTGGTATGTTCTCGCACACAACACTATTTGGTTTATATTATTGTGTTGAAGTGTTTAGAATTATAAATCATAGTCAGATGCTAGAAATTAAGTGTTAAGTTGCTATTTTATGAGTTTTAAGCGTTTTTGGCACTTTGCGCATAATGTAGCTCAAACTTGGTTTGTTTTGCACGAAACTTGGCACACAACACTATTTGGTATATATTATTGTGTTGAAATGGTTAGAATTGAAAATCATAGTCATATGCTAGAAATTACGCGTTAAGTTGCGATTTGATGCGTTTTTTTGCTTTTTTGGCACTTTCGCACATAACGTAGCTCAAATTTGGTTTGTTTTGCACGAAATTGGGCACACAACACTATTTGGTATATATTATTGTGTTGAAGTGGTTAGAATCAAAAATCATAGTCATATACCAGAAATTACGTGGTCAGTTGCGATTTTATGCGTTTTAAGCTTTTTTGGCTCTTTCGCGCATAAAGTAGCTCAAAGTTGGTTTGTTTTGCACGAAATATGGCACACAACACTATTTGGTATATATTATTATGTTGAAGTGGTTAGAATTGAAAATGATAGTCATATGATAGAAATTTCGTTTTTTGTTGCGATTTTATGCGTTTTTAAGCTTTTTTGGCACTTTCGCGCATAAAGTAGCTAAACTTGGTTTGTTTTGCACGATACTTGGCACAAAAAACTATTGGCATTTATTATTGTGTTGAAGTGGTTAGAATTGTAAATCATAGTCATATGCTATAAATTACGTGCTAAGTTTTGATTTTATGCGTTTTTATGCTATTTTTGGCACTTTGCGCAAAAAGTAGCTCAAACTTGGTTTGTTTTGCACGAAAATTGGCACACAACACTATTTGGTATATATTATTGTGTTGAAGTGGTTAAAATTGAAAATCTTAGTCATATGCTAGAAATTACATGTTAAGTTGCGATTTTATGCGTTTTAAAGCTTTTTTTGGCACTTTCACGCATAAAGTAGCTCAAATTTGGTTTATTTTGCACGAATCTTGGCACAGAAGACTATTTGGTATATATTATTGTGTTGACGTGGTTACAATTGAAAATCATAGTTATATGATAGAAATTACGTGTTAAGTTTCGATTTTATGCGTTTATAAGCTATTTTGGCACTTTCACGCATAAAGTCGCTCAAACTTGGTTTGTTCTGCACGAATCTTGGTACACAACACTTTTTGATATATATTATTGTGTTGAAGTGGTTAGAATTGTAAATCATAGACGTATGCTAGAAATTACGTGCTAAGTTGCGATTTTATGCGTTTTTGAGCTTTTTTTGGCACTTTCACGCATAAAGTAGCTCAAACTTGGTTTGTTCTGCACGAATCTTGGCACACAACACTATTTGGTTTATATTATTGTGTTGAAGTAGTTAGAATTATAAATCATAGTCATATGGTAGAACTTAAGTGTTAAGTTGCGATTTTATGCGTTTTATGCTTTTTTGGAACTTTGCGCATAAAGTAGCTAAAACTTGGTTTGTTTTGCACGAAACTTGGCACACAACACTGTTTGGTATATACTATTGTGTTGAAGTGGTTAGAATTGAAAATCATAGTCATATACTAGAAATTACGAGGTAAGTTGCGATTTTATGCGTTTTTAAGCTTTTTTGGATCTTTCGCGCATAAAGAAGCTCAAACTTGGTTTGTTTTGCACGAAACATTGCACACAACACTATTTGGTATATATTATTGTGTTGAAATGGTTATAATTGAAAATTATAGTCATATCATAGGAATTACGTGTTTAGTTGCGATTTTTTGCGTTTTTAAGCTTTTTTGGCACTTTCGCGCATAAAGTAGCTTAAACTTGGTTTATTTTTCACGAAACTTGGCGCACAAAACTATTGGGCATATATTATTGTGTTGAAGTGTTTAGAATTGAAAATCATAGTCATGTGCTAGAAATTACGTGTTAAGTTGCGATTTTATTCGTTTTTGATCTTTTTCGGTACTTTCGCACATAAAGTAGCTCAAACTTAGTTCGTTCTGCACGAATCTCGGCGCACAATACTATTTGGTATATATTATAATATTGAAGTGGTTAGAATTTAAAATCATAGTCATGTGCTAGAAATTACGTGTTAAGTTGCGATTTTATGCATTTTTAAGCTTTTTTTGGCCCTTTCACGCATAAAGTAGCTCAAACTTGGTTTGTTATACGAATCTTGGCACACAACACTATATTGGTATATATTTCTGTGTTAAAGTGGTTGGAATTGTAAATTATAGTTATATGCTAAAAATTACGTGTTAAGTTGCGATTTTATGCGTTTTTAAGCTTTTTTGCCATTTTCACTCATAAAGTAGCTCAAACTTGGTTTGTTTTGCACGAATCTTTGCACACAACACTATTTAGTATATATTATTGTGTTGAACTGGTTAGAATTGTAAATCATAGACATATGCTAGAAATTACGTGTTATGTATGGATTTTAAGAGTTTTTAAACATTTTTGGCACTTTCATGCATAAAGTAGCTCAAACTTGGTGTATTTTGCACGAAACATGGCACACAACACTATTTAATATATATTATTTTGTTGAACTAGTTAGAATTGAAAATCATAGTCATATGCTAAAAATTACGTGTTAAGTTGCGATTGTATGCGTTTTTAAGCTTTTTTGCCACTTTCGCGCATAAAGTAGCTCAAACTTGGTTTATTTTGCACGAATATTGGCATTCAACACTATTTGGTATATATTATTGTGTTCAAGTGGTTAGAATTGTAAATCATAGTCAAATGCTAGAAATTAAATGTTAAGTTGCGGTTTTAGGCGTTTTTAATCTTTTTCGGCGCTTTCGCGCATAAAGTAGCTCAAACTTGGTTTGTTTTGCACGAAAATTGGCACAGAACACTATTTGGTATATATTATTGTGTTGAAGTGGTTAAAATTGAAAATCTTAGTCATATGCTAGAAATTACATGTTATGTTGCGATTTTATGCGTTTTAAAGCTTTTTTGGCACTTTCACGCACAAAGTAGCTCAAATTTGGTTTATTTTGCACGAATCTTGGCACACAAGACTATTTGGTATGTATTATTGTGTTGACGTGGTTACAATTGAAAATCATAGTTGTATGATAGAAATTACGTGTTAAGTTTCGATTTTATGCGTTTATAAGCTATTTTGGCACTTTCACGCCTAAAGTCGCTAAAACTTGGTTTGTTCTGCACGAATCTTGGCACACAACACTATTTGATATATATAGTATTGTGTTGAAGTGGTAAGAATTGTAAATCATAGTCATATGCTAGAAATTACGTGCTAAGTCGCGATTTTATGCGTTTTTAAGCTTTTTTGGCACTTTCACGCATAAAGTAGCTCAAACTTGGTATGTTCTCGCACACAACACTATTTGGTTTATATTATTGTGTTGAAGTGTTTAGAATTATAAATCATAGTCAGATGCTAGAAATTAAGTGTTAAGTTGCTATTTTATGAGTTTTAAGCGTTTTTGGCACTTTGCGCATAATGTAGCTCAAACTTGGTTTGTTTTGCACGAAACTTGGCACACAACACTATTTGGTATATATTATTGTGTTGAAATGGTTAGAATTGAAAATCATAGTCATATGCTAGAAATTACGCGTTAAGTTGCGATTTGATGCGTTTTTTTTGCTTTTTTGGCACTTTCGCACATAACGTAGCTCAAATTTGGTTTGTTTTGCACGAAATTGGGCACACAACACTATTTGGTATATATTATTGTGTTGAAGTGGTTAGAATCAAAAATCATAGTCATATACCAGAAATTACGTGGTCAGTTGCGATTTTATGCGCTTTTAAGCTTTTTTGGCTCTTTCGCGCATAAAGTAGCTCAAAGTTGGTTTGTTTTGCACGAAATATGGCACACAACACTATTTGGTATATATTATTATGTTGAAGTGGTTAGAATTGAAAATGATAGTCATATGATAGAAATTTCGTTTTTTGTTGCGATTTTATGCGTTTTTAAGCTTTTTTGGCACTTTCGCGCATAAAGTAGCTAAACTTGGTTTGTTTTGCACGATACTTGGCACAAAAAACTATTGGCATTTATTATTGTGTTGAAGTGGTTAGAATTGTAAATCATAGTCATATGCTATAAATTACGTGCTAAGTTTTGATTTTATGCGTTTTTATGCTATTTTTGGCACTTTGCGCAAAAAGTAGCTCAAACTTGGTTTGTTTTGCACGAAAATTGGCACACAACACTATTTGGTATATATTATTGTGTTGAAGTGGTTAAAATTGAAAATCTTAGTCATATGCTAGAAATTACATGTTAAGTTGCGATTTTATCCGTTTTAAAGCTTTTTTGGCACTTTCACGCATAAAGTAGCTCAAATTTGGTTTATTTTGCACGAATCTTGGCACAGAAGATTATTTGGTATATATTATTGTGTTGACGTGGTTACAATTGAAAATCATTGTTATATGATAGAAATTACGTGTTAAGTTTCGATTTTATGCGTTTATAAGCTATTTTGGCACTTTCACGCATAAAGTCGCTCAAACTTGGTTTGTTCTGCACGAATCTTGGCACACAACACTATTTGATATATATTATTGTGTTGAAGTGGTAAGAATTGTAAATCATAGTCATATGCTAGAAATTACGTGCTAAGTTGCGATTTTATGCGTTTTTAAGCTTTTTTGGCACTTTCACGCATAAAGTAGCTCAAACTTGGTATGTTTTGCACGAAACTTGGCACACAACACTGTTTGGTATATATTATTGTGTTGAAGTGGTTAGAATTGAAAATCATAGTCATATACTAGAAATTACGTGGTAAGTTGCGATTTTATGCGTTTTTAAGCTTTTTGGATCTTTCGCGCATAAAGAAGCTCAAACTTGGTTTGTTTTGCACGAAACATGGCACACAACACTATTTGGTATATATTATTGTGTTGAAGTGTTTAGAATTGAAAATCATAGTCATATGATAGGAATTACGTGTTTAGTTGCGATTTTATGCGTTATAAAGCTTTTTTGGCACTTTCGCGCATAAAGTAGCTTAAACTTGGTTTGTTTTTCACGAAACTTGGCGCACAAAACTATTGGGCATATATTATTGTGTTGAAGTGTTTAGAATTGAAAATCATAGTCATGTGCTAGAAATTACGTGTTAAGTTGCGATTTTATTCGTTTTTAATCTTTTTCGGCACTTTCGCGCATAAAGTAGCTCAAACTTGGTTCGTTCTGCACGAATCTCGGCACACAACACTATTTGGTATATATTATAATATTGAAGTGGTTAGAATTTAAAATCATAGTCATGTGCTAGAAATTACGTGTTAAGTTGCGATTTTATGTGTTTTTAAGCTTTTTTGCCATTTTCATGCATAAAGTAGCTCAAACTTGGTTTGTTTTGCGCGAATCTTTGCACACAACACTATTTAGTATATATTATTGTGTTGAACTGGTTAGAATTGTAAATCATAGACATATGCTAGAAATTACGTGTTATGTATGGATTTTATGAGTTTTTAAACTTTTTTGGCACTTTCATGCATAAAGTAGCTCAAACTTGGTGTATTTTTCACGAAACATGGCACACAACACTATTTAATATATATTATTTTGTTGAACTGGTTAGAATTGAAAATTATAGTCATATGTTAAAAATTACATGTTAAGTTGCGATTTTATGCGTTTTTAAGCTTTTTTGCCACTTTCGCGCATAAAGTAGCTCAAACTTGGTTTATTTTGCACGAATATTGGCATTCAACACTATTTGGTATATATTAATGTGTTGAAGTGGTTAGAATTGTAAATCATAGTCAAATGCTAGAAATTAAGTGTTAAGTTGCGGTTTTATTCGTTTTTAAGCTTTTTCGGCGCTTTCGCGCATAAAGTAGCTCAAACTTGGTTTGTTTTGCACGAATCTTGGCACACAACACTATTTGGTTTATATTATTGTGTTGAAGTGGTTAGAATTATAAATCATAGTCAGATGCTAGAAATTAAGTGTTAAGTTGCGATTTTATAAGTTTTAAGCGTTTTGGGCACTTTGCGCATAATGTAGCTCAAACTTGGTTTGTTTTGCACGAAACTGGGCACACAACACTACTTGGTATATATTATTGTTTTGAAGTGGTTAGAATCAAAAATCATAGTCATATACAAGAAATTACGTGGTCAGTTGCGATTTTATGCGCTTTTAAGCTTTTTTGGCTCTATCGCGCATAAAGTAGCTCAAACTTGGTTTGTTTTGCACGAAATATGGCACACAACACTATTTGATATATATTATTATGTTGAAGTGGTTAGAATTGAAAATGATAGTCATATGATAGAAATTACGTTTTTTGTTGCGATTTTATGCGTTTTTAAGCTTTTATGGCAGTTTCGCGCATAAAGTAGCTAAACTTGGTTTGTTTTGCACGAAACTTGGCACACAAAACTATTGGGCATTTATTATTGTGTTGAAGTGGTTAGAATTGAAAATCATAGTCATGTGCTAGAAAATACGTGTTAAATTGCGATTTCATGCGTTTTTAAGCTTTTTTGGCACTTTCACGCATAAAGTAGCTCAAACTTGGTTTGTTCTGCACGAATCTTGGCACACAACACTATTTGATATATATTATTGTGTTGAAGTGGTTAGAATTGTAAATCATAGTCATATGCTATAAATTACGTGCTAAGTTGAGATTTTATGCGTTTTTATGCTTTTTTGGCACTTTCAGGCATAAAGTAGCTCAAACTTGGTTTGTTTTGCACGAATCTTGGCAGACAACACTATTTGGTTTATATTATTTTGTTGAAGTAGTTAGAATTATAAATCATAGTCATATGCTAGAACTTAAGTGTTAAGTTGCGATTTTATGCGTTTTAAGCTTTTTTGGCACTTTGCGCAAAAAGTAGCTCAAACCTGGTTTGTTTTGCACGAAACTTGGCACACAACACTGTTTGGTATATATTATTGTGTTGAAGTGGTTAGAATTGAAAATCATAGTCATATACTAGAAATTACGTGGTAAGTTGCGATTTTATGCGTTTTTAAGCTTTTTGGATCTTTCGCGCATAAAGAAGCTCAAACTTGGTTTGTTTTGCACGAAACATGGCACACAACACTATTTGGTATATATTATTGTGTTGAAGTGTTTAGAATTGAAAATCATAGTCATATGATAGGAATTACGTGTTTAGTTGCGATTTTATGCGTTTTTAAGCTTTTTTGGCACTTTCGCGCATAAAGTAGCTTAAACTTGGTTTGTTTTTCACGAAACTTGGCGCACAAAACTATTGGGCATATATTATTGTGTTGAAGTGTTTAGAATTGAAAATCATAGTCATGTGCTAGAAAATACGTGTTAAGTAGCGATTTTATTCGTTTTTAATCTTTTTCGGCACTTTCGCGCATAAAGTAGCTCAAACTTGGTTCGTTTTGCACGAATCTCGGCACACAACACTATTTGGTATATATTATAATATTGAAGTGGTTAGAATTTAAAATCATAGTCATGTGCTAGAAATTACGTGTTAAGTTGCTAATTTATGCGTTTTTAAGCTTTTTTGCCATTTTCATGCATAAAGAAGCTCAAACTTGGTTTGTTTTGCACGAATCTTTGCACACAACACTATTTAGTATATATTATTGTGTTGAACTGGTTAGAATTGTAAATGATAGACATATGCTAGAAATTACGTGTTATGTATGGATTTTATGAGTTTTTAAACTTTTTTGGCACTTTCATGCATAAAGTAGCTCAAACTTGGTGCATTTTGCACGAAACATGGCACACAACACTATTTAATATATATTATTTTGTTGAACTGGTTAGAATTGAAAATCATAGTGATACGCTAAAAATTACGTGTTAAGTTGCGATTTTATGCGTTTTTAAGCTTTTTTGCCACTTTCGCGCATAAAGTAGCTCAAACTTGGTTTATTTTGCACGAATATTGGCATTCAACACTATTTGGTATATATTATTGTGTTGAATTGGTTAGAATTGTAAATCATAGTCAAATGCTAGGAATTAAGTGTTAAGTTGCGGTTTTATGCGTTTTGAAGCTTTTTCGGCGCTTTCGCGCATAAAGTACCTCAAACTTGGTTTGTTTTGCACGAAAATTTGCACAGAACACTATTTGGTATATATTATTGTGTTGAAGTGGTTAAAATTGAAAATCTTAAGTCATATGCTAGAAATTACAGGTTAAGTTGCGATTTTATGCGTTTTAAAGCTTTTTTGGCACTTTCACGCATAAAGTAGCTCAAATTTGGTTTATTTTGCACGAATCTTGGCACACAAGACTATTTGGTATATATTATTGTGTTGACGTGGTTACAATTGAAAATCATAGTTATATGATAGAAATTAGGTTTTAAGTTTCGATTTTATGCATTTATAAGCTATTTTGGCACTTTCACGCATAAAGTCGCTCAAACTTGGTTTGTTCTGCACGAATCTTGGCACACAACACTATTTGATATATATTATTGTGTTGAAGTGGTAAGAATTGTAAATCATAGTCATATGCTAGAAATTACGTGCTAAGTTGCGATTTTATGCGTTTTTAAGCTTTTTTGGCACTTTCACGCATAAAGTAGCTCAAACTTGGTTTGTTCTGCACGAATCTTGGCACACAACACTATTTGGTTTATATTATTGTATTGAAGTGGTTAGAATTATAAATCATAGTCAGATGCTAGAAATTAAGTGTTAACTTGCGATTTTATAAGTTTTAAGCGTTTTTGGCACTTTGCGCATAATGTAGCTCAAACTTGGTTTGTTTTGCACGAAACTTGGCACACAACACTATTTGGTATATATTATTGTGTTGAAATGGTTAGAATTGAAAATCATAGTCATATGCTAGAAATTACGCGTTAAGTTGCGATTTGATGCGTTTTTTTGCTTTTTTGGCATTTTCGCACATAATGTAGCTCAAATTTGGTTTGTTTTGCACGAAACTGGGCACACAACACTATTTGGTATATATTATTGTGTTGAAGTGGTTCGAATCAAAAAACAAAGCAGAAATTACGTGGTCAGTTGCGATTTTATGCGCTTTTAAGCTTTTTTGGCTCTTTCGCGCATAAAGTAGCTCAAACTTGATTTGTTTTGCACGAAATATGGCAGGCAACACTATTTGGTATATATTATTATGTTGAAATGGATAGAATTGAAAATGATAGTCATATGATAGAAATTACGTTTTTGTTGCCATTTTATGCGTTTTTATGCTTTTTTGGCACTTTCGCGCATAAAGTAGCTAAACTTGGTTTGTTTTGCACGAAATTTGGCACACAAAACTATTGGGCATTTATTATTGTGTTGAAGTGGTTAGAATTGAAAATCATAGTCATGTGCTAGAAAATACGTGTTAAGTTGCGATTTTATGCGTTTTTAAGCTTTTTTGGCACTTTCACGCATAAAGTAGTTAAACTTGGTTTGTTCTGCACGAATCTTGGCACACAACACTATTTGATATATATTATTGTGTTGAAGTGGTTAGAATTGTAAATCATAGTCATATGCTATAAATTACGTGCTAAGTTGAGATTTTATGCGTTTTTATGCTTTTTTGGCACTTTCAGGCATAAAGTAGCTCAAACTTGGTTTGTTTGGAACGAATCTTGGCACACAACACTATTTGGTTTATGCTATTGTGTTGAAGTAATTAGAATTATAAATCATAGTCATATGCTAGAACTTAAGTGTTAAGTTGCGATTTTATGCGTTTTAAGCTTTTTTGGCACTTTGCGCAAAAAGTAGCTCAAACTTGGTTTGTTTTGCACGAAACATGGCACACAACACTGTTTGGTATATATTATTGTGTTGAAGTGGTTAGAATTGAAAATCATAGTCATATACTAGAAATTACGTGGTAAGTTGCGATTTTATGCGTTTTTAAGTTTTTTTGGATCTTTTGCGCATAAAGAAGCTCAAACTTGGTTTGTTTTGCACGAAACATAGCACACAACACTATTTGGTATATATTATTGTGTTGAAGTGGTTAGAATTGAAAATCGTAGTCATATGATTGGAATTACGTGTTTAGTTGCGATTTTATGCGTTTTTAATCTTTTTAGGCACTTTCGCGCATAAAGTAGCTCAAACTTGGTTCGTTCTGCACGAATCTCGGCACACAACACTATTTGGTATATATTATAATATTGAAGTGGTTAGAATTTAAAATCATAGTCATGTGCTAGAAATTACGTGTTAAGTTGCGATTTAATGCATTTTTAAGCTTTTTTGGCACTTTCACGCATAAAGTGGCTCAAACTTGGTTTGTTATACGAATCTTGGCACACAACACTATATTGGTATATATTTCTGTGTTAAAGTGGTTGGAATTGTAAATTATAGATATATGCTAAAAATTACATGTTAAGTTGCGATTTTATGCGTTTTTAAGCTTTTTTGCCATTTTCACGCATAAAGTAGCTCAAACTTGGTTTGTTTTGCACAAATCTTTGCACACAACACTATTTAGTATATATTATTGTGTTGAACTGGTTAGAATTGTAAATCATAGACATATGCTAGAAATTACTTTTTAAGTTGCGATTTTATGTGTTTTTAAGCTTCTTTGCCACTTTCGCGCATAAAGTAGTTCAAACTTGGTTTATTTTGCACGAATCTTGGCATTCAACACTATTTGGTATATATTATTGTGTTGAAGTGGTTAGATTTGTAAATGATAGTCAAATGCTAGAAATTAAGTGTTAAGTTGCGGTTTTATGCGTTTTTAAGCTTTTTCGGCGCTTTCGCGCATAAAGTAGCTCAAACTTGGTTTGTTTTGCACGAAAATTGGCACAGAACACTATTTGGTATATATTATTATGTTGACGTGGTTAGAATTGAAAATCATAGTCGCATGCTAGAAATTACGTGTTAAGTTGAGATTTGATACCTTTTTTTGCTTTTTTTGGCACTTTCGCGCATAATGTAGCTCAAACATGGTGTGTTTTGCACGAAACTGGGCACACAACACTATGTGGTATATATTATTGTGTTGAAGTGGTTAGAATTGAAAATCATAGTCATATATTAGAAATTACGTGGTAAGTTGCGATTTTTTGCGTTTTTAAGCGTTTTTGGCTCTTGCGCGCATAAAGTAGCTCAAAGTATATATTATTGTTTTGAAATGGTTAGGATTGAAAATCATAGTCATATGATAGAAATTACGTGTTTAGTTGCCATTTTATGTGTTTTTAAGCTTTTTTGGCACTTTCGCGCATAAAGTACCTTAAACTTGGTTTGTTTTGCACGAAACTTGGCGCACAAAACTATTGGGCATATATTATTGTGTTGAAGTGGTTAGAATTCAAAATCATAGTCATGTGCTAAAAATTAGGTGTTAAGTTGCGATTTTATGCATTTTTAAGCTTTTTTGGCACTTTCACTCATAAAGTAGAAACTTGGTTTGTTCTAAACGAATCTTGACACACAACACTATTTGATATATATTACTGTCTTAAAGTGGTTGGAATTGTAAAATAGAGTCATATGCTAAAAATAAATTGTTAAGTTGCGATTTTATGCATTTTAAGCTTGCACTTTGCGCATAAAGTGGCTCAAACGTGATTGGTTCTGCACGAAACTTGGCATTCAACACTATTTGGTATATATTATTGTGTTGAAATGGTTATAATTGTAAATCATAGTCATATGCTAGAAATTAAGTGTTAATTTGCGATTTTATGCGTTTTTAAGCTTTTTCGGCGCTTTCACGCTTAAAGTAGCTCAAATTTGGTTTATTTAGCACGAATCTTGGCACACAACAATATTTGGTATATATTATTGTGTTGATGTGGTTACAATTCAAAATCATATTCATATGATAGCAATTACGTGTTAAGTTGCGATTTTATGCGTTTTAAAGCTTTTTTGGCACTTTAAACCATAAAGTAGCTCAAACTTGGTTTGTTCTGCACGAATCTTGGCACACAACACTATTTGGTTTATATTATTTTATTGAAGTGGTTAGAATTATAAACCATAGTCATATGCTAAAAATTAATTGTTAAGTTGCGATTTTATGAGTTTTATGCGTTTTTGGCACTTTGTGCATAATGTAGCTCAAACTTGGTTTGTTTTGCACGAAACTTGGCACACAAAACTATTTGGTTTATATTATTGTGTTGAAATGGTTAGAACTGAAAGTCATAGTCATATGCTAGAAATTACGTGTTAAGTTGCGATTTGATGCGTTTTTTTTGCTTTTTTGGCACTTTCGCACATAATGTAGCTCAAACTTGGTTTGTTTTGCACGAAACTGGGCACACAACACTATTTGGTATATATTATTGTGTTGAAGTGGTTAGAATCGAAAATCATAGTCATATACTAGAAATTACGTGGTAAGTTGCGAGTTTATGCGTTTTTAAGCTTTTTTGGCTCTTTTGCGCATAAAGTAGCTCAAACTTGGTTTGTTTTGCACGAAACATGGCACACAACACTATTTGGTATATATTATTATGTTAAAGTGGTTAGAATTAAAAATCATAGTCATATAGTAAAATTACGTGTTTTGTTGCGATTTTATGCGTTTTTAAGCTTTTTTGGTACTTTCGCGCATAAAGTAGCTAAACTTGGTTTGTTTTGCACGAAACTTGGCGCACAAAACTATTGGGCATTTATTATTGTGTTGAAGTGGTTAGAATTGAAAATCATGGTAATGTGCTAGAAATTACGTGTTAAGTTGCGATTTTATGCATTTTTAAGCTTTTTTTGGCACTTTCACGCATAAAGTAAACTTGGTTTGTTCTGCACGAATCTTGGCTCATAACACTATTTGATATATATTATTGTGTTGAAATGGTTAGATTTGTAAATCATAGTCATATGCTAGAAATTACGTCTTATGTATGGATTTTATGAGTTTTTAAACTTCTTTGGTTCTTTCATGCATAAAGTAGCTCAAACCTTGTGTATTTTGCATGAAACTTGGCACACAACACTATTTAATATATATTATTTTGTTGAAGTGGTTAGAATTCAAAATCATAGTCATATATGAGAAAGTACGTGTTAAGTTGCGAATTTATGCGTTTTTAAGCTTTTTTGCCACTTTCGCGCATAAAGTAGCTCAAACTTGGTTTATTTTGCACGAATCTTGGCATTCAACACTATTTGGTTTATATTATTGTGTTGAAGTGGTAAGAATCGTAAATCATAGTCATATGCTAGAAATTAAGTGTTAAGTTGCGATTTTATGCGTTTTTAAGCTTTTTCGGCACTTTCCCGCATAAAGTAACTTGGTTTGTTTTGCACGAAAATTGGCACAGAACACTATTTGGTATATTTTATTGTGTTGAAGTGGTTAAAATTGAAAATCTTAGTCATAAGCTAGAAATTACGTGTTAAGTTGCGATTTTATGCCTCTTAAGCTTTTTTGGCACTTTCACGCATAAAGTAGCTTAAACTTGGTTTGTTATGCACGAATCTTGGCACACAACACTTTTTGGTATATATTACTGTGTTAAAGTGGTTGGAATTGTAAATTAGAGTCATATGCTAAAAATTAAGTGTTAAGTTGCGATTTTATGCGTTCTTAGCTTGCACTTTGCGCATAAAGTGGCTCAAACTTGGTTGGTTCTGCACGAAACTTGGCACACAACACTATTTGGTATATATTATTGTGTTGAAGTGGTTAGAATTGAAAATCATAATCATATGCTACAAATTACGTGTTAAGTTGCGATTTTATGCGTTTTTAGGCTTTTTTGGCACTTTCACGCATAAAGTAGCTCAAAGTTGGTTTGTTTTGCACGAATCTTTGCACGCAACACTATTTGGTGTATATTATTGTGTTGAACTTGTTATAATTGTTAATCATAGTCATATGCTAGAAATTACGTGTTATGTATGAATTTTATGATTTTTTAAACTTTTTTGGCACTTTCATGTATAAAGTAGCTCAAACTTGGTGTATTTTGCACGTGACTTGTCACACAACACTATTTAATATATATTATTTTGTTTAAGTGTTTAGGATTTAAAATCATAGGCATATGCTAGAAATTACGTGTTAAGTTGCGATTTTATGCGTTTTTAAGCTTTTTTTGCCATTTTTGCGCATAAAGTAGCTCAAACTTGGTTTATTTTGCACGAATCTTGGCATTCAAAACTATTTGGTATATATTATTGTGTTGAAGTGGTTAGAAATGTAAATCATAGTCATATGCTACAAATAAAGTGTTAAGTTGCGATTTTATGCGTTTTTAAGCTTTTTTGGCACTTTCACGCATAAAGTAGCTTAAATTGTTTTATTTTGCACGAATCTTGGCACACAACACTATTTGGTATATATTATTGTGTTGACGTGGTTACAATTGAAAATCCTAGTCATATGATAGAAATTACGTGTTAAGTTTCGCTTTTATACGTTTTTAAGCTTTTTTGGCACTTTCACGTATAAAGTAGCTCAAGCTTGGTTTGTTCTGCACGAATCTTGGCACACAACACTATTTGATATATATTATTGTGTTGAAGTGGTTAGAATTGTAAATCGTAGTCATATGCTAGAATTTACGTACTAAGTTGCGATTTTATGCGTTTTTAAGTTTTTTTGGCACTTTCACGCGTAAAGTAGCTCAAACATGGTTTGTTCTGCACGAATCATGGCACACAACACTATTTGGTATATATTATTGTGTTGAAGTGGTTAGAACTGAAAATCTTAATCATAAGCAAAAAATTACGTGTTAAGTTGAAATATTATGCGTTTTTAAGCTTTTTTGGCATTTTCATGCATAAAGTAGCTCAACCTTGGTGTATTTTGCACGAAACATGGCACACAACACTATTTAATATAAATTATTTTGTTGAAGTGGTTAGAATTGAAAATCATAGTCATATGCTAGAAAGTACGTGTTAAGTTGCGATTTTATGCGTTTTTAAGCTTTTTTGCCACTTTCGCGCATAAAGTAGCTCAAACTTGGTTTATTTTGCACGAATCTTGGCATTCAACACTATTTGGTTTATATTATTGTGTTGAAGTGGTTAGAATTGTAAATCATAGTCATATGCTAGAAATTAAGTGTTAAGTTGCGATTTTATGCGTTTTTAAGCTTTTTCGGCACTTTCCCGCATAAAGTAGCTCAAACTTGGTTTGTGTTGCACGAAAATTGGCACAGAACACTATTTGGTATATATTATTGTGTTGAAGTGGTTAAAATTGAAAATCTTAGTCATATGCTAGAAATTACGTGTTAAGTTGCGATTTTATGCGTTTTAAAGCTTTTTTGGCAATTTCACGCATAAAGTAGCTCAAATTTCGTTTATTTTGCACGAATCTTGGCACACAACTCTATTTGGTATATATTATTGTGTTGACGTGGTTACAATTGAAAATCATAGTCATATAATATAAATTACGTGTTAAGTTTCGATTTTATGCATTTTTAAGCTATTTTTGCACTTTCACGCATAAAGTCGCTCAAACTTGGTTTGTTCTGCACGAATCTTGGCACACAACACTATTTGATTGATATTATTGTGTTGAAGTGGTTAGAATTATAAAACATAGTCATGTGCTAGAAATTAAGTGTTAAGTTGCGATTTTATGAGTATTAAGCGTTTTTCGCACTTTGCGCATAATGTAGCTCAAACTTGGTTTGTTTTGCACGAAACATGGCACACAACACTATTTGGTATATATTATTTTGTTGAAATGGTTAGAATTGAAAATCATAGTCATATGATAGAAATTACGTGTTTTGTTGCGATTTTATGCGTTTTTAATCGTTTTTGGCACTTTCGCGCATAAAGTAGCTAAACTTGGTTTGTTTTGCACGAAACTTGGCGCACAAAACTATTGGGCATTTAATATTGTGTTGAAGTGGATAGAATTGAAAATCATAGTCATGTGCTAGAAATTACGTGTTAAGTTGCGATTTTATGCGATTTTATGCGATTTTAAGCTTTTTTGGCACTTTCACGCATAAAGTAGATCAAACTTGGTTTGTTCTGCACGAATCCTTGAACACAACACTATTTGATATATATTGTTGTGTTGAAGTGATTAGAATTGTAAATCATAGTCATATGCTAGAAATTACGTACTATGTATGGATTTTATGCGTTTTTAAGCTTTTTTGGCACTTTCACGCATAAAGTAGCTCAAACTTATTTTGTTCTACACGAATCTTGGCACACAACACTATTTGGTAAATATTATAATGTTGAAGTAGTTAGAATTTAAAATCATAGTCATGTGCTAGTAATTACGTGTTAAGTTGCGATTTTATGCGTCTTAAGCTTTTCTGGCACTTTCACGCATAAAGTAGCTCAAACTTGGTTTGTTCTCCACGAATCTTGGCACACAACACTATTTGGTATAAATTACTGTTTTAAAGTGGATGGAATTGTAAATTAGAGTCATAAGCTAAAAATTAAGTGTTAAGTTTCGATTTTATGTGTTCTAAGCTTGCAATTTGCGCATAAAGTGGCTCAAACTTGGTTAGTTCTGCACGAAACTTGGCACACAACACTATTTGGTATATATTATTGTGTTGAAGTGGTTAGAATTTAAAATCATAATCATATACTACAAATTACGTGTTAAGTTGTGATTTTATGCGTTTTTAAGCTTTTTTGCCACTTTCGCGCATAAAGTAGCTCAAACTTGGTTTATTTTGCACGAATCTTGGCATTCAACACTATTTGGTTTATATTATTGTGTAGAAGTGGTTAGAATTGTAAATCATAGTCATATGCTAGAAATTAAGTGTTAAGTTGCGATTTTATGCGTTTTTAAGCTTTTTCGGCACTTTCCCGCATAAAGTAGCTCAAACTTGGTTTGTGTTGCACGAAAATTGGCACAGAACACTATTTGGTATATATTCTTGTGTTGAAGTGGTTAAAATTGAAAATCTTAGTCATATGCTAGAAATTACGTGTTAAGTTGCGATTTTATGCGTTTTAAAGCTTTTTTGGCAATTTCACGCATAAAGTAGCTCAAATTTCGTTTATTTTGCACGAATCTTGGCACACAACTCTATTTGGTATATATTATTGTGTTGACATGGTTACAATTGAAAATCATAGTCATATAATATAAATTACGTGTTAAGTTTCGATTTTATGCATTTTTAAGCTATTTTTGCACTTTCACGCATAAAGTCGCTCAAACTTGGTTTGTTCTGCACGAATCTTGGCACACAACACTATTTGATTGATATTATTGTGTTGAAGTGGTTAGAATTATAAAACATAGTCATGTGCTTGAAATTAAGTGTTAAGTTGCGATTTTATGAGTATTAAGCGTTTTTCGGACTTTGCGCATAATGTAGCTCAAACTTGGTTTGTTTTGCACGAAACATGGCACACAACACTATTTGGTATATATTATTTTGTTGAAATGGTTAGAATTGAAAATCATAGTCATATGATAGAAATTACGTGTTTTGTTGCGATTTTATGCGTTTTTAATCGTTTTTGGCACTTTCGCGCATAAAGTAGCTAAACTTGGTTTGTTTTGCACGAAACTTGGCGCACAAAACTATTGGGCATTTATTATTGTGTTGAAGTGGTTAGAATTGAAAATCATAGTCATGTGCTAGAAATTACTTGTTAAGTTGAGATTTTATGCGATTTTAAGCTTTTTTGGCACTTTCACGCATAAAGTAGATCAAACTTGGTTTGTTCTGCACGAATCCTTGAACACAACACTATTTGATATATATTGTTGTGTTGAAGTGATTAGAATTGTAAATCATAGTCATATGCTAGAAATTACGTACTATGTATGGATTTTATGCGTTTTTAAGCTTTTTTGGCACTTTCACGCATAAAGTAGCTCAAACTTATTTTGTTCTACACGAATCTTGGCACACAACACTATTTGGTAAATATTATAATGTTGAAGTAGTTAGAATTTAAAATCATAGTCATGTGCTAGTAATTACGTGTTAAGTTGCGATTTTATGCGTCTTAAGCTTTTCTGGCACTTTCACGCATAAAGTAGCTCAAACTTGGTTTGTTCTCCACGAATCTTGGCACACAACACTATTTGGTATAAATTACTGTTTTAAAGTGGATGGAATTGTAAATTAGAGTCATAAGCTAAAAATTAAGTGTTAAGTTTCGATTTTATGTGTTCTAAGCTTGCACTTTGCGCATAAAGTGGCTCAAACTTGGTTAGTTCTGCACGAAACTTGGCACACAACAATATTTGGTATATATTATTGTGTTGAAGTGGTTAGAATTTAAAATCATAATCATATACTACAAATTACGTGTTAAGTTGTGATTTTATGCGTTTTTAAGCTTTTTTGCCACTTTCGCGCATAAAGTAGCTCAAACTTGGTTTATTTTGCACGAATCTTGGCATTCAACACTATTTGGTTTATATTATTGTGTTGAAGTGGTTAGAATTGTAAATCATAGTCATATGCTAGAAATTAAGTGTTAAGTTGCGATTTTATGCGTTTTTAAGCTTTTTCGGCACTTTCCCGCATAAAGTAGGTCAAACTTGGTTTGTGTTGCACGAAAATTGGCACAGAACACTATTTGGTATATATTATTGTGTTGAAGTGGTTAAAATTGAAAATCTTAGTCATATGCTAGAAATTACGTGTTAAGTTGCGATTTTATGCGTTTTAAAGCTTTTTTGGCAATTTCACGCATAAAGTAGCTCAAATTTCGTTTATTTTGCACGAATCTTGGCACACAACTCTATTTGGTATATATTATTGTGTTGACGTGGTTACAATTGAAAATCATAGTCATATAATATAAATTACGTGTTAAGTTTCGATTTTATGCATTTTTAAGCTATTTTTGCACTTTCACGCATAAAGTCGCTCAAACTTGGTTTGTTCTGCACGAATCTTGGCACACAACACTATTTGATTGATATTATTGTGTTGAAGTGGTTAGAATTATAAAACATAGTCATGTGCTTGAAATTAAGTGTTAAGTTGCGATTTTATGAGTATTAAGCGTTTTTCGGACTTTGCGCATAATGTAGCTCAAACTTGGTTTGTTTTGCACGAAACATGGCACACAACACTATTTGGTATATATTATTTTGTTGAAATGGTTAGAATTGAAAATCATAGTCATATGATAGAAATTACGTGTTTTGTTGCGATTTTATGCGTTTTTAATCGTTTTTGGCACTTTCGCGCATAAAGTAGCTAAACTTGGTTTGTTTTGCACGAAACTTGGCGCACAAAACTATTGGGCATTTATTATTGTGTTGAAGTGGTTAGAATTGAAAATCATAGTCATGTGCTAGAAATTACGTGTTAAGTTGCGATTTTATGCGATTTTAAGCTTTTTTGGCACTTTCACGCATAAAGTAGATCAAACTTGGTTTGTTCTGCACGAATCCTTGAACACAACACTATTTGATATATATTGTTGTGTTGAAGTGATTAGAATTGTAAATCATAGTCATATGCTAGAAATTACGTACTATGTATGGATTTTATGCGTTTTTATGCTTTTTTGGCACTTTCACGCATAAAGTAGCTCAAACTTATTTTGTTCTACACGAATCTTGGCACACAACACTATTTGGTAAATATTATAATGTTGAAGTAGTTAGAATTTAAAATCATAGTCATGTGCTAGTAATTACGTGTTAAGTTGCGATTTTATGCGTCTTAAGCTTTTCTGGCACTTTCACGCATAAAGTAGCTCAAACTTGGTTTGTTCTCCACGAATCTTGGCACACAACACTATTTGGTATAAATTACTGTTTTAAAGTGGATGGAATTGTAAATTAGAGTCATAAGCTAAAAATTAAGTGTTAAGTTTCGATTTTATGCGTTCTAAGCTTGCACTTTGCGCATAAAGTGGCTCAAACTTGGTTAGTTCTGCACGAAACTTGGCACACAACACTATTTGGTATATATTATTGTGTTGAAGTGGTTAGAATTTAAAATCATAATCATATACTACAAATTACGTGTTAAGTTGTGATTTTATGCGTTTTTAAGCTTTTTTGCCACTTTCGCGCATAAAGTAGCTCAAACTTGGTTTATTTTGCACGAATCTTGGCATTCAACACTATTTGGTTTATATTATTGTGTAGAAGTGGTTAGAATTGTAAATCATAGTCATATGCTAGAAATTAAGTGTTAAGTTGCGATTTTATGCGTTTTTAAGCTTTTTCGGCACTTTCCCGCATAAAGTAGCTCAAACTTGGTTTGTGTTGCACGAAAATTGGCACAGAACACTATTTGGTATATATTCTTGTGTTGAAGTGGTTAAAATTGAAAATCTTAGTCATATGCTAGAAATTACGTGTTAAGTTGCGATTTTATGCGTTTTAAAGCTTTTTTGGCAATTTCACGCATAAAGTAGCACAAATTTCGTTTATTTTGCACGAATCTTGGCACACAACTCTATTTGGTATATATTATTGTGTTGACATGGTTACAATTGAAAATCATAGTCATATAATATAAATTACGTGTTAAGTTTCGATTTTATGCATTTTTAAGCTATTTTTGCACTTTCACGCATAAAGTCGCTCAAACTTGGTTTGTTCTGCACGAATCTTGGCACACAACACTATTTGATTGATATTATTGTGTTGAAGTGGTTAGAATTATAAAACATAGTCATGTGCTTGAAATTAAGTGTTAAGTTGCGATTTTATGAGTATTAAGCGTTTTTCGGACTTTGCGCATAATGTAGCTCAAACTTGGTTTGTTTTGCACGAAACATGGCACACAACACTATTTGGTATATATTATTTTGTTGAAATGGTTAGAATTGAAAATCATAGTCATATGATAGAAATTACGTGTTTTGTTGCGATTTTATGCGTTTTTAATCGTTTTTGGCACTTTCGCGCATAAAGTAGCTAAACTTGGTTTGTTTTGCACGAAACTTGGCGCACAAAACTATTGGGCATTTATTATTGTGTTGAAGTGGTTAGAATTGAAAATCATAGTCATGTGCTAGAAATTACTTGTTAAGTTGAGATTTTATGCGATTTTAAGCTTTTTTGGCACTTTCACGCATAAAGTAGATCAAACTTGGTTTGTTCTGCACGAATCCTTGAACACAACACTATTTGATATATATTGTTGTGTTGAAGTGATTAGAATTGTAAATCATAGTCATATGCTAGAAATTACGTACTATGTATGGATTTTATGCGTTTTTAAGCTTTTTTGGCACTTTCACGCATAAAGTAGCTCAAACTTATTTTGTTCTACACGAATCTTGGCACACAACACTATTTGGTAAATATTATAATGTTGAAGTAGTTAGAATTTAAAATCATAGTCATGTGCTAGTAATTACGTGTTAAGTTGCGATTTTATGCGTCTTAAGCTTTTCTGGCACTTTCACGCATAAAGTAGCTCAAACTTGGTTTGTTCTCCACGAATCTTGGCACACAACACTATTTGGTATAAATTACTGTTTTAAAGTGGATGGAATTGTAAATTAGAGTCATAAGCTAAAAATTAAGTGTTAAGTTTCGATTTTATGTGTTCTAAGCTTGCACTTTGCGCATAAAGTGGCTCAAACTTGGTTAGTTCTGCACGAAACTTGGCACACAACAATATTTGGTATATATTATTGTGTTGAAGTGGTTAGAATTTAAAATCATAATCATATACTACAAATTACGTGTTAAGTTGTGATTTTATGCGTTTTTAAGCTTTTTTGCCACTTTCGCGCATAAAGTAGCTCAAACTTGGTTTATTTTGCACGAATCTTGGCATTCAACACTATTTGGTTTATATTATTGTGTTGAAGTGGTTAGAATTGTAAATCATAGTCATATGCTAGAAATTAAGTGTTAAGTTGCGATTTTATGCGTTTTTAAGCTTTTTCGGCACTTTCCCGCATAAAGTAGGTCAAACTTGGTTTGTGTTGCACGAAAATTGGCACAGAACACTATTTGGTATATATTATTGTGTTGAAGTGGTTAAAATTGAAAATCTTAGTCATATGCTAGAAATTACGTGTTAAGTTGCGATTTTATGCGTTTTAAAGCTTTTTTGGCAATTTCACGCATAAAGTAGCTCAAATTTCGTTTATTTTGCACGAATCTTGGCACACAACTCTATTTGGTATATATTATTGTGTTGACGTGGTTACAATTGAAAATCATAGTCATATAATATAAATTACGTGTTAAGTTTCGATTTTATGCATTTTTAAGCTATTTTTGCACTTTCACGCATAAAGTCGCTCAAACTTGGTTTGTTCTGCACGAATCTTGGCACACAACACTATTTGATTGATATTATTGTGTTGAAGTGGTTAGAATTATAAAACATAGTCATGTGCTTGAAATTAAGTGTTAAGTTGCGATTTTATGAGTATTAAGCGTTTTTCGGACTTTGCGCATAATGTAGCTCAAACTTGGTTTGTTTTGCACGAAACATGGCACACAACACTATTTGGTATATATTATTTTGTTGAAATGGTTAGAATTGAAAATCATAGTCATATGATAGAAATTACGTGTTTTGTTGCGATTTTATGCGTTTTTAATCGTTTTTGGCACTTTCGCGCATAAAGTAGCTAAACTTGGTTTGTTTTGCACGAAACTTGGCGCACAAAACTATTGGGCATTTATTATTGTGTTGAAGTGGTTAGAATTGAAAATCATAGTCATGTGCTAGAAATTACGTGTTAAGTTGCGATTTTATGCGATTTTAAGCTTTTTTGGCACTTTCACGCATAAAGTAGATCAAACTTGGTTTGTTCTGCACGAATCCTTGAACACAACACTATTTGATATATATTGTTGTGTTGAAGTGATTAGAATTGTAAATCATAGTCATATGCTAGAAATTACGTACTATGTATGGATTTTATGCGTTTTTATGCTTTTTTGGCACTTTCACGCATAAAGTAGCTCAAACTTATTTTGTTCTACACGAATCTTGGCACACAACACTATTTGGTAAATATTATAATGTTGAAGTAGTTAGAATTTAAAATCATAGTCATGTGCTAGTAATTACGTGTTAAGTTGCGATTTTATGCGTCTTAAGCTTTTCTGGCACTTTCACGCATAAAGTAGCTCAAACTTGGTTTGTTCTCCACGAATCTTGGCACACAACACTATTTGGTATAAATTACTGTTTTAAAGTGGATGGAATTGTAAATTAGAGTCATAAGCTAAAAATTAAGTGTTAAGTTTCGATTTTATGCGTTCTAAGCTTGCACTTTGCGCATAAAGTGGCTCAAACTTGGTTAGTTCTGCACGAAACTTGGCACACAACACTATTTGGTATATATTATTGTGTTGAAGTGGTTAGAATTTAAAATCATAATCATATACTACAAATTACGTGTTAAGTTGTGATTTTATGCGTTTTTAAGCTTTTTTGCCACTTTCGCGCATAAAGTAGCTCAAACTTGGTTTATTTTGCACGAATCTTGGCATTCAACACTATTTGGTTTATATTATTGTGTTGAAGTGGTTAGAATTGTAAATCATAGTCATATGCTAGAAATTAAGTGTTAAGTTGCGATTTTATGCGTTTTTAAGCTTTTTCGGCACTTTCCCGCATAAAGTAGCTCAAACTTGGTTTGTGTTGCACGAAAATTGGCACAGAACACTATTTGGTATATATTATTGTGTTGAAGTGGTTAAAATTGAAAATCTTAGTCATATGCTAGAAATTACGTGTTAAGTTGCGATTTTATGCGTTTTAAAGCTTTTTTGGCAATTTCACGCATAAAGTAGCTCAAATTTCGTTTATTTTGCACGAATCTTGGCACACAACTCTATTTGGTATATATTTTTGTGGTTGACGTGGTTACAATTAAAAATCATAGTCATATAATATAAATTACGTGTTAAGTTTCGATTTTTATGCATTTTTAAGCTATTTTTGCACTTTCACGCATAAAGTCGCTCAAACTTGGTTTGTTCTGCACGAATCTTGGCACACAACACTATTTTATTGATATTATTGTGTTGAAGTGGTTAGAATTATAAAACATAGTCATGTGCTAGAAATTAAGTGTTAAGTTGCGATTTTATGAGTATTAAGCGTTTTTCGCACTTTGCGCATAATGTAGCTCAAACTTGGTTGGTTTTGCACGAAACATGGCACACAACACTATTTGGTATATATTATTTTGTTGAAATGGTTAGAATTGAAAATCATAGTCATATGATAGAAATTACGTGTTTTGTTGCGATTTTATGCGTTTTTAATCGTTTTTGGCACTTTCGCACATAAAGTAGCTAAACTTGGTTTGTTTTGCACGAAACTTGGCGCACAAAACTATTGGGCATTTGTTATTGTGTTGAAGTGGTTAGAATTGAAAATCATAGTCATGTGCTAGAAATTACGTGTTAAGTTGCGATTTTATGCGATTTTAAGCTTTTTTGGCACTTTGACGCATAAAGTAGATCAAACTTGGTTTGTTCTGCACGAATCCTTGAACACAACACTATTTGATATATATTGTTGTGTTGAAGTGATTAGAATTGTAAATCATAGTCATATGCTAGAAATTACGTACTATGTATGGATTTTATGCGTTTTTAAGCTTTTTTGGCACTTTCACGCATAAAGTAGCTCAAACTTATTTTGTTCTACACGAATCTTGGCACACAACACTATTTGGTAAATATTATAATGTTGAAGTAGTTAGAATTTAAAATCATAGTCATGTGCTAGTAATTACGTGTTAAGTTGCGATTTTATGCGTCTTAAGCTTTTCTGGCACTTTCACGCATAAAGTAGCTCAAACTTGGTTTGTTCTCCACGAATCTTGGCACACAACACTATTTGGTATAAATTACTGTTTTAAAGTGGATGGAATTGTAAATTAGAGTCATAAGCTAAAAATTAAGTGTTAAGTTTCGATTTTATGCGTTCTAAGCTTGCACTTTGCGCATAAAGTGGCTCAAACTTGGTTAGTTCTGCACGAAACTTGGCACACAACACTATTTGGTATATATTATTGTGTTGAAGTGGTTAGAATTTAAAATCATAATCATATACTACAAATTACGTGTTAAGTTGTGATTTTATGCGTTTTTAAGCTTTTTTGCCACTTTCGCGCATAAAGTAGCTCAAACTTGGTTTATTTTGCACGAATCTTGGCATTCAACACTATTTGGTTTATATTATTGTGTAGAAGTGGTTAGCATTGTAAATCATAGTCATATGCTAGAAATTAAGTGTTAAGTTGCGATTTTATGCGTTTTTAAGCTTTTTCGGCACTTTCCCGCATAAAGTAGCTCAAACTTGGTTTGTGTTGCACGAAAATTGGCACAGAACACTATTTGGTATATATTCTTGTGTTGAAGTGGTTAAAATTGAAAATCTTAGTCATATGCTAGAAATTACGTGTTAAGTTGCGATTTTATGCGTTTTAAAGCTTTTTTGGCAATTTCACGCATAAAGTAGCTCAAATTTCGTTTATTTTGCACGAATATTGGCACACAACTCTATTTGGTATATATTATTGTGTTGACATGGTTACAATTGAAAATCATAGTCATATAATATAAATTACGTGTTAAGTTTCGATTTTATGCATTTTTAAGCTATTTTTGCACTTTCACGCATAAAGTCGCTCAAACTTGGTTTGTTCTGCACGAATCTTGGCACACAACACTATTTGATTGATATTATTGTGTTGAAGTGGTTAGAATTATAAAACATAGTCATGTGCTTGAAATTAAGTGTTAAGTTGCGATTTTATGAGTATTAAGCGTTTTTCGGACTTTGCGCATAATGTAGCTCAAACTTGGTTTGTTTTGCACGAAACATGGCACACAACACTATTTGGTATATATTATTTTGTTGAAATGGTTAGAATTGAAAATCATAGTCATATGATAGAAATTACGTGTTTTGTTGCGATTTTATGCGTTTTTAATCGTTTTTGGCACTTTCGCGCATAAAGTAGCTAAACTTGGTTTGTTTTGCACGAAACTTGGCGCACAAAACTATTGGGCATTTATTATTGTGTTGAAGTGGTTAGAATTGAAAATCATAGTCATGTGCTAGAAATTACTTGTTAAGTTGCGATTTTATGCGATTTTAAGCTTTTTTGGCACTTTCACGCATAAAGTAGATCAAACTTGGTTTGTTCTGCACGAATCCTTGAACACAACACTATTTGATATATATTGTTGTGTTGAAGTGATTAGAATTGTAAATCATAGTCATATGCTAGAAATTACGTACTATGTATGGATTTTATGCGTTTTTAAGCTTTTTTGGCACTTTCACGCATAAAGTAGCTCAAACTTATTTTGTTCTACACGAATCTTGGCACACAACACTATTTGGTAAATATTATAATGTTGAAGTAGTTAGAATTTAAAATCATAGTCATG